>NC_091977.1:348935748-349274082 GCF_044704955.1 Pristiophorus japonicus
ATTTGGGTTGTTGGAAGAAAATGAAGTCATGAATACACAACAGGAGTTAGTTGACAAGGACCTCTATCCAGGCGGGGAACTAATAGATTTCATTAGTAACTCTGCTGGCCAACCCCTGGGCAGGGAAGGGGTTACCGGGCAAGCTCTCAAATTCATGTACACACAGGCAACAAAAGGAGAGAGAAACACTTATGCTCTTGGTCAGTTGTGACATCTTCAGCAAAAGGCAAACCAAGGCTTAGGCCAAAGATTGAGGTAGAGCCAATCTGATTTCAGCTAGAGCTGACTAGAAAGAGAAAGAAAAGTGACTACTTAGCCAATTAACAGGACGAGAATACGATCTGTTTTGATTTGTACATTCTGGAAAGCATTATGGAAGAAGCTAAGAGTCTGGAATTACTGCATGCTGCAAAATAAACAAGCTTCTTAATTTTATATTGACCCCCATCTCACCAGAGCATTCATTAGTTTCAGTTTTCGGATAATCGAAGAAGTCACATGCATATTACAGTATTGTAAGACTACAGCATTTTTTCTTTGACATTTCGTGCTAATAACTGTGTTTGCAAACTGCTATAAGATGGCTAAAACCATGGTTTAGCCATTTTTAGTGACGCACAAAGCTGTGTGGATTCAAAAGACTTTCTCATGAGTTCTAACTTCTCACAGCTGCACAAGACTTGTCTGGGAACTGTGAAAAAGGACTGTCCAGGAGATAAGAGAATGAAAGACCTATTCATCGTGAGAGAGCGTCCCTTTGTTTTAAACCTAGACAATTAAGTACACGGTGGACAGACATCCAGAAAAACAGTATAAAATAGCTGTAACATAAGAACATAAGAAACATAAGAACATAAGGACATAAGAAATAGGAGCAGGAGTAGGCCATTTGGCCCTTTGAACCTGCTCTGCCATTTAATAAGATCATGGCTGATCTGATCATGGACTCAGCTCCACTTCCCTGCCCGCTCCCCATAACCCTTCACTCCCTTATTGCTCAAAAATCTGTCTATCTCTACCTTAAATATATTCAATGACCCACCCTCCACAGCTCTCTGGGACAGAGAATTCCACAGATTTACCACTCTCTGAGAAAAGAAATTCCTCCTCATTTCAGTTCTAAATGGGCGATGCCTTATTCAGAAACTATGCCCCCTAGTTCTAGATTTTCCCATGAGGGGAAACATCCTCTCTGCATCGACCTTGTCAAGCTCCCTCAGAATCGTATATGTTTCAATAAGATCACCTCTCATATTTCTAAACTCCAAGGAGTATAGGCCCAACCTGCTCAACCTTTCTTCATATGACAACCCCTTCATGTTAGGAATCAACCTGGTGAACCTTCTCTGAACAGCCTCCATTGCAAGTATATCCTTCCTTAAATACGGATACCAAAACTGCACGCAGTACTCCAGGCATGGCCTCACCAATACCCTGTACAGTTGTAGCAGGACTTCTCTGCTTTTATACTCTATCCCCCCTTGCAATAAAGGTCAACATTCAATTTGCCTTCCTGATTACTTGCTGTACTAACCTTTTGTGTTTCATGCACAAGGACCCCCAGGTCCCTCTGTACTGCAGCATTTTGTAATCTCTCCCCATTTAAATAATAATTTGCTTTTTTATTTTTCCTGTCACATGAAGTCATACACTTCAGTCAAGAGATTGGTAACCTGGTCAGTTATAAAGGGAATCAGGGGATTAATTTTCAATCGTTGACCATGGCTGGAATTAAACCTGTGTGAGTGTCTTGCTTTGTATTAATCACCGAGGTATTAGGCAATTTTAACAGCTATAAGGTATTTTAATGGGATAGGTTGGTGCGGGCTAATAATTAGAAATTAGTGTGCATTTGATGCATTTTTTTTTATTATTCTAAGTAAAGATAACCGGGTGTCTGTGTTATTCTGTCTCACAAGTCCGAACTCTGTAAAGTGTAGAGTCAAGACAAGATCTTACAGGCTAAAACCTATTTTATTAAGATAAGTCTTGACTCTGTTATAGTGGAAAGAAAAGACAAAATCTTACATGCTAAAACCTGTCCTTATAAAAGATAAGTCTTACAGAATGGTGCCCGAACAAACATGGACTTGTGATAGACAAACAATGTCGACAATGGATGAGTCAGTTACAGGGTATGTGACTGAAAAGTTACCCCTTGGAGAGGGGTGTGTATGGGTCATTATCAACGAGGGTGATCCGCTTTTGGGGGTTGGACACTGGACAAGGTCCCCGTGTCGGTCTGAGTTGATGGAAGCCAATTAGTTGTCAGATAAGATCAATGAGGGCGCAAAGATTAAGTTACGAAAGGAGGTAGAAGAAGGTATGGCAAGAAAGGCTAGCGGGGAAGAAGCAATGATAAATCGATTTCGGAATGAGTTAGAGGGAGAGAGAGGAGGAGAAAGGAATTAGAGAGAGATTTGGGTTATTTGGGAGCGGGTATTAAAGGAAAGGGGAAGTTGAAACCGACACTTAAAGCTGTCAGTGTTTGTGCCAAGGGAAAAAATAAAAACATAGGGGGATACTTTTGCCTTCATTTTTGGCGGTTTACTCAGCGGTACAGCTGTTTTTGTGACAGAAACCGCCCGGCGAAAGTTTCCTCCTTACTTTTTAAATGGTACTACCCACATCTCGAAACGTCCGCCGGGTGCAAACCGCTGACGTGCACCGCCAAGAAAATCGCCAGGGCGGATGCCCATCCAGATCACCGAGGGAACCGCCCTGTGAAAGCAGCTTAAACAGGGCGGTAGGTGAGTACTCTGCAAAAAAAGGTAAGTTAAAGGGTTTTTTTTTATTGTAAAATGGCGGTTAACTGTCAAACTATCTTGGGAATGTTTTTTAACTTTTTATTTTTTTTCAGTGACATTTTTTTTAAAGTTTACCCCCCTCCCTAGGCCCAACCGCTGCCTTGGAGTAAATTTTTAAAAACATTTTAAGAACCGCCCGTTTCACCTAGTTTCAACTTTAACCGCCGAGAATATTGGTGCAAGATCCATTTTCTCACCCGGCGATAATTTTTACCTTAATTATGGAAATTCTCACCAGCGTTAGTTGCAAAACGTTAGCGGTTTTTTTGGGCGGCAATCAGGCGTTGAGGGGCTCTAAGTCTACCCATAGGATTTCACTGAGTGAAAGAATCTTGAAAGAATGCTGGATTCCAGTTTGCATGGAAAATGTACGTTTGTAATGAATGTTTGGGGTGTTGAAGAATTTTTCATTTGTTTGAAAGTCTGTCTTTAAAAGAAAATGTCTGTTATGTTTGTTTTAACTCCACCCACTTTTCTGTGCAAAAGCTGTTTAACCCTTTGTAGTCTTGTCCTGGATGTTGGATGTTTTAAGACAGTGTGAATAAGTTGAGTGTTAAAATGTTCATTGTGTACCTAGAATTGAATTATATTTTAAGTTAGAAACGCAGGTGCAGATTTATTTTGATTTTGATTTACTGAGCTATAAAATGCTTAGAAGACCGATTGTTCTGCAAAAGATAAGCTTCAGCCTTGAAGTTAGTTGCTATCGTGTCTGCTAAAAACAAAATGAATATGACTGTTTAAAAAAGTAAACCAGACAAAGTATTTTGTTTTGATTTGATTTTTTTTAAATTGCTATTCTCTTATGGTTTTAATTCAAATCGAAAATTCGAATCATAACAAAGCACTGTCTTTTTCAATTTGGTTACTGAAAGTTCGAGACATGCACTCTCTATGTTTTGACAAGTGAGAAATAATCAATAATTATAAATTGGGTTGGAGGGGGAAAAAAGGAAATATTAGACTTTGATGAGATGTTCAGTGGAAAGCTAAAAAATATGGGAATTGTAAACATGGTCTGAGGGGATGTTAAATGGAAGTCAGAATGTTGAAAATGTTGAGAGTAACAGTTACAGCCGATCTGAAGGGTAAATGAGGGAAGGACTGAGACTCTTCACTACTGAATTTTCAGTATTGTCCTTTGATCTATGTCGTTACATACCCCTCCCATATACCAGAGGAAAGTGTTAAAAACTGTGCAGGAGGCAACAGGTTTTGGTTGTAGAAAGAGATAAGGAAAGTTTTTGTCTATGCATGGTGTCCCTTTAAAATGTGAAAACTAATTTGTATCCAGTTATCTTTGCAGTGTTTTTATAGTCAAAAGCAATAAAAAAAAGAGGGAGTTGATGAAATTGATTTGATCTTTTGAAAGCATGTTGAATTAAATTTTGTTTTATGGGTATTGTGTTTAGTTGCACTGATACAATTGGTCTGAATTAAATTGGAGTCATTGAAGTTAATTAACCTATGAGAACCCGATTTCCATTATGGCCATGGTGAAATTCTGGTTATTCTATTTCTGGACATGAGACTTTCACACTGGGAAAAATAAAAACAATAGTGGGAACAGAATTGGTTCACAGAATGTTTAAAGTCAATAGTGATGTTGATAATGATTTTTTTGCTCGGAAAAATCAAAAGATGGCGTTTTGGTTGTTTGGAAAATTTACGTGAAGTGACATAATGACGTCAGACAATATTTTGCTCCGCCTTCTTATAAACTTAGAAAGAAGTTAACCTTTCCCCCAACAGGTGTTTTCTTAATTCAGCAAGAAACCACTTTTGAATTTCGGAATGAAATTTTAAAGACATTGAACATTATTAAATAAAGATTTCTAAATTTTAATGAATATTTGACCCATGGGGCAGAAGGAATTTTATGATTTGACAAATTAAACCCTTGGGCTCTTAATGGATTCTCTGGGGCCGAAATTGCCCACCCCCAATAATGGGACATACTTACCGATTTTAGCGTCCCTTACCGCCGAGATGGATGGGGAGGTGTTAAGATCAAAATTCCGCTTTTTCGGTGGCTAAATGGAGCAGTGTGGTAATGACTGGGACAATGGGCTGGTTTCAGCGGTGTGGCAGCGGAGTGGCATTTGGATCGCGAAATTACACTCCTAACCAATTGATCCTAACAATGCAGCTGCTCCCTGGCCTTCTTAAAGGGCAGGTTTTGCAGTTGTGTCTTGACATCGGTCTGAGTTGCTTCAGAGGAGTTGGCTGCAGGGGGATCTTTGAGGAGGGCCAGCCACTTCAGTGACGCTGAGCTGGAAAGCCTGGTGCAAGCTGTGGAGGGAAGGAGGCGGCTACTCTTCCTTGATACTGGTGGAAGACCAATTAGGAGCGTCTTCCTAAATGCCTGGAGGGAGATTGCAGAGGAATTTTCAGGGACCTCCATTCACCAGCGCACCACCATCCAATGCAGAAAATGGCTCAAAGGCCTTATTCGACTAATGAAAGTGAGTACATCTTCCTCATACTCTTCACCTTACATCTGCAAGACTCTCCTTCACCTTAACTTCTTTGTCACCAACACTATATAGTAGCTGATGTAGCTTTTAATTGCTAAGGTATGCATGGGTGCACACTCACAATGGAGGCTCCCTTGCATGTAACATTCACAGCTGCATGTAATGGACAAGCACACGCACTAATTGCCAAAGCCGATGGAAACTCTGACTTACCAACCCTTCTTTGTTTTGCAGGCCAAGGTGGCACGCAACCGCGCCCAGCAATATGCCACTGGTGGGGGCGAGTCGGAAAATGTGGAGCTCATTGATCTCGAGGAGAGGGTGCAGCGGCTAGTGGACACGCATGTTGGAATCCTTGCAGCTGCTGGTTGTTCCAATGGTGCTGGGGGGAGCATAGGTAAGTGAAGGCCATTGTGCAATGCCATCTCTCTCGAACAGTATAATCGGCTACCTGGCAATTACAGGCTTGTGTGCAAGCTGCTTGCTGCATGGTGCTATGCAGCACCTCATCCTCACGGCACCCCTTGTCCCTTTTATGATTGCAGATGACACCCCGAGTGTCAGCATGAGCGAAATGGACTCACTTGACGCGACTGGCAGCCAGAGTCAGGAGGACACACTTGACGCCCTGGATGATCTTGCCGGCATGTCCGATGAGGGAGATGGAGTGGGGGAGAGCTCTGCCAGCAGCACTGTATCACTGCTTCCTACAGTCACACGCACCAGCTCAGATACTGGGAGTCTGCGGTCGGGTACCATAGATTTAGGAGATGGGTCTGCACTGGGTTAAGCAGCGGGGCCTAGCAACATGGTGAAGGGCAAAGGGAACCTCGGGTGCCATCTCTCCAGGGGGTGTGTGCAGCCGCGTTCTGCTGAGGAGGGCTCAGACGAGCCCATTGATGTTGGGGCTTATGAACAAAGGATGGAGGCCTCGCATTCCGAGCTCATGGCGACAATGCATGGGGTGCCCGAGAGGTTGTCTGTCGCAAGTGGTCAGGACATGGTGGAGTCCATCTCCCGCATTGTGGACAGCTCTGCGCACACCATGGAGCCCATCATTGTCAGTGTGCAGACGATGGTGGACTCCCAGAGGGACCGTGCGCATCCAGCTGTAATGACACGTCTCTTGGCCGAGGTAACAGCTGCCATTGCAGCACAGGCACAAGGGAACGAGCGTCGTTGTGCTTCTTTGGACAGGATGGCCGCTGCCTGGAAGCTCAGAATGCTCTCATACACTTTGGGCAACAGACACGGAGTGTCTGACCGCTGTCATCTCTGATGGCTTCCAGAGTGTGGCTGCTCTCATGCAGTCTCAGCTGGAGGCTCCGCGAGATCTGACCGCTGCCAGCGCGGCTGGATCCACCATGGTCCACTGGGGGCCTAACGGTGCCAGCCCACCCCGCCGACCTGTGCTCCAGCAGCTTGGTAGGAGAGATGGCATGCTGTCCCAGTGGAGTGGCGCTGCCTCGTAGAACCACAATACTGATGTGGGCTCTCCGATTCACAGCAGCCCTGAGCCGAGACCTGCCACTCCGAAATTGCTGCCAACCATTGAATCGCGCCAGCCACTTCTGACTGAAGGTGCAGAGGAGGGTGTGGCCCAGTCTGCACCGGCCCTTCCAGGGCCAGAGCTGGTCGAGGGTTTCCAAGAAGGACATCTGTAGCTTCCTCTACAGACACAGAGCAGCCTACCAAAAGCCATGTCAGCCACAGGGGAGTCATTACAGCGTACTGTAAGGATAGGTCTGCGTAATAAGGAGTTGCACAAGGGTGATAATTGATTATTTGGATGTTTTGGCAACCCATTGTTTGGGATGCAATAAATCCTTATTTTGTTGTGGAAATTTCTGATTAGGTCACTCATTTAACTGTGCTGGAATGATGTGTGAGAGGGCTCACAGGTTGGCCCATGGACATGGCAAGATGCAGGCTCAACTGGGCATTCAGTTATGTAATGTGGCCACAAACCAGTTGAACATTGAGGGAGTGGAATCAGTTGCGGTTTCGGAATTGCTCGGGAGTGTTCTGGGGTGCCCTGAGGCCGACATGGGTACAATCAATGGCCCCCTGGACCCTGGGGAAGCGCGCAATGCGCATGAATCCAGTCTGCCGCTCCAACTGCTTGTCCCTGCTGATAGGGAAGGAGATGTAATCGGCCCTCCTATACAGAACATCTGTGACCTCCCGTATCGATGTATGGGCTGCAAACTGTGAGATGTTGGAGATGTCTGCAGTGGCAGCTTGGAAGGACCAAGTCGCATAAAAGTTCAGTGTGACTGTAACATAGAAACATAGAAACATAGAAAATAGGTGCAGGAGTAGGCCATCGGCCCTTCTAGCCTGCACCGCCATTCAATGAGTTCATGGCTGAACATGCAACTTCAGTACCCCATTCCTGCTTTCTCGCCATACCCCTTGATCCCCCTAGTAGTAAGGACTTCATCTAACTCCTTTTTGAATATATTTAGTGAATTGGCCTCAACAACTTTCTGTGGTAGAGAATTCCACAGGTTAACGACTCTCTGGGTGAAGAAGTTTCTCCTCATCTCGGTCCTAAATGGCTTACCCCTTATCCTTAGACTGTGAGCCCTGGTTCTGGACTTCCCCAACATTGGGAACATTTTTCCTGCATCTAACCTGTCTAAACCCGTCAGAATTTTAAACGTTTCTATGAGGTCCCCTCTCATTCTTCTGAACTCCAGTGAATACAAGCCCAGTTGATCCAGTCTTTCTTGATAGGTCAGTCCCGCCATCCTGGGAATCAGTCTGGTGAACCTTCGCTGCACTCCCTCAATAGCAAGAATGTCCTTCCTCAAGTTAGGAGACCAAAACTGTACACAATACTCCAGGTGTGGCCTCACCAAGGCCCTGTACTCAAATCCCCTCGCTATGAAGGCCAACATGCCATTTGCTTTCTTAACCGTCTGCTGTACCTACATGCCAATCTTCAATGACTGATGTACCATGACACCCAGGTCTCTTTGCACCTCCCCTTTTCCTAATCTGTCACCATTCAGATAATAGTCTGTCTCTCTGTTTTTACCACCAAAGTGGATAACCTCACATTTATCCACATTATACTTCATCTGCCATGCATTTGCCCACTCACCTAACCTATCCAAGTCACTCTGCAGCCTCATAGCATCCTCCTCGCAGCTCACACTGCCACCCAACTTAGTGTCATCCGCAAATTTGGAGATGCTACATTTAATCCCCTCGTCTAAATCATTAATGTACAATGTAAACAACTGGGGCCCCAGCACAGAACCTTGCGGTACCCCACTAGTCACTGCCTGCCATTCTGAAAAGTACCCATTTACTCCTACTCTTTGCTTCCTGTCTGCCAACCAGTTCTCAATCCATGTCAGCACACTATCCCCAATCCCATGAGTTTTAACTTTGCACATTAATCTCTTGTGTGGGACCTTGTCGAAAGCCTTCTGAAAGTCCAAATATACCACATCAACTGGTTCTCCCCCGTCCACTCTACTGGAAACATCCTCAAAAAATTCCAGAAGATTTGTCAAGCATGATTTCCCTTTCACAAATCCATGCTGACTTGGACCTATCATGTCACCTCTTTCCAAATGCGCGGCTATGACATCCTTTATAATTGATTCCATCATTTTACCCACTACTGAGGTCAGGCTGACCGGTCTATAATTCCCTGTTTTCTCTCTCCCTCCTTTTTTAAAAAGTGGGGTTACATTGGCTACCCTCCACTCAATAGGAACTGATCCAGAGTCAATGGAATGTTGGAAAATGACTGTCAATGCATCCGCTATTTCCAAGGCCACCTCCTTAAGTACTCTGGGATGCAGTCCATCAGGCCCTGGGAATTTATCGGCCTTCAATCTCATCAATTTCCCCAACACAATTTCCCGACTAATAAGGATTTCTATCAGTTCCTCCTCCTTACTAGACCCTCTGACCCCTTTTATATCCGGAAGGTTGTTTGTGTCCTCCTTAGTGAATACCGAACCAAAGTACTTGTTCAATTGGTCTGCCATTTCTTTGTTCCCCGTTATGACTTCCCCTGATTCTGACTGCAGGGGACCTACGTTTGTCTTTACTAACCTTTTTCTCTTTACATATCTATAGAAACTTTTGCAATCCGTCTTAATGTTCCCTGCAAGCTTCTTCTCGTACTCCATTTTCCCTGCCCTAATCAAACCCTTTGTCCTCCTCTGCTGAGTTCTAAATTTCTCCCAGTCCCCGGGTTCGCTGCTATTTCTGGCCAATTTGTATGCCACTTCCTTGGCTTTAATACTATCCCTGATTTCCCTTGATAGCCACGGTTGAGCCACCTTCCCTTTTATATTTTTACGCCAGACAGGAATGTACAATTGTTGTAGTTCATCCATGCGGTCTCTAAATGTCTGCCATTGCCCATCCACAGTCAACCCCTTAAGTATCATTCGCCAATCTATCCTAGCCAATTCACGTCTCATACCTTCAAAGTTACCCTTCTTTAAGTTCTGGACCATGGTCTCTGAATTAACTGTTTCATTCTCCATCCTAATTCAGAATTCCACCATATTATGGTCACTCTTCCCCAAGGGGCCTCGCACAACGAGATTGCTAATTAATCCTCTCTCATTACACAACACCCAGTCTAAGATGGCCTCCCCCCTCGTTGGTTCCTCAACATAGTGGTCTAGAAAACCATCCCTTATGCACTCCAGGAAATCCTCCTCCACCGTATTGCTTCCAGTTTGGTTAGCTCAATCTATGTGCATATTAAAGTCACCCATTATAACTGCTGCACCTTTATTGCATGCACCCCTAATTTCCTGTTTGATGCCCTCCCCAACATCACGACTACTGTTTGGGGGTCTGTACACAACTCCCACTAACGTTTTTTGCCCTTTGGTGTTCTGCAGCTCTACCCATATAGATTCCACATCATCCAAGCTAATGTCCTTCCTAACTATTGCATTAATCTCCTCCTTAACCAGCAATGCTACCCCACCTCCTTTTCCTTTTATTCTATCCTTCCTGAATGTTGAATACCCCTGGATGTTGAGTTCCCAGCCCTGATCATCCTGGAGCCACGTCTCTGTAATCCCAATCACATCATATTTGTTAACATCTATTTGCACAGTTAATTCATCCACCTTATTGCAAATACTCCTTGCATTTAGACACAAAGCCTTCAGGCTTGTTTTTTTAACACCCTCTGTCCTTTTAGAATTTTGCTGTACAGTGGCCCTTTTTTGTTCTTTGCCTTGGGTTTCTCTACCCTCCACTTTTCCTCATCTCCTTTCTGTCTTTTGCTTTTGTCTCCTTTTTGTTTCCCTCTGTCTCCCTGCATTGGTTCCCATCCCCCTGCCATAATAGTTTAACTCCTCCCCAACAGCACTAGCAAACACTCCCCCTCGGACATTGGTTCAGGTCCTGCCCAGGTGCAGACTGTCCGGTTTGTACTGGTCCCACCTCCTCCAGAACCGGTTCCAATGCCATGCTCAGGGCTGTCCTCACTCGTGTTTGCGGTTCCAAGTCTGGAGATTGCAGAGCTCTGTCACTACATCCTTGCGGAATCGTAGTCTGCGCAGTCACTAATCATCATTCAGGTCCTTGTATGAGAATTTGTGGTGGAAGACCCTTTATCGATATGGCCTTCCGCCCCCATGTATGTGCAGCCATCTTGCTCTCTGTACTGCCTCATTGGCATCTCCCTGCTGGTCTGCTGGGTTATCCGCCTCTGCAGGCTGCTACTGCCCAGCATCTGCCTCCGCTGCAGGCTGCCTCCTGTTGGCCCAGTATCTTATGCAGGGGATCCGCGTACCTCGCTCTCCTCCTTAGGGGACATCCTTGCTGAGGGCCTTCATGTGGCAGCTCTCTGGCCTCCCCTCTCCATCTCCCTGGCCCTCTCCATGCTGGGCCGCCATGATTGCTGCGGCCTTGCCTGCTGCCTCTGCAGCCGTTGGACCCGGCACCACCTTCTCCTGCGTGCCTTGGCGGTACGCACAATGTGCAGGAGGCATTGGCCTGCCAGCATTGCTCCCATTTCCAACCCTTCCACAAGCCCAGGCTCCTCGAAGCCGGTTCCCTGTTTTGCAGGTGGAGACGCCTCCAGCACTCGCAAACAATCGCACACTGTATCTTCGCACTGCTTCTTAAACATGGGAAAAAAATTGACAACACAAATCCAACAAAAAGCAACATCCCTTTAAGGAATGCTGGCAGTGTGCATCAGGAACTATGCACCACTCTAAAAAAACAACTCTTGGCACCGCCAAGAGGTCGGAAGATTTGTATTGCGGAATGTGACTTCCGGTCCGTTACCTCGGCGGTGCACGCTCTGATGGCGCATTTAGGAATGCTGTCCAGCATGCGGCGGAAGTGGGGGGAAGCAGTGCGGTGATAGTCACCGCTGGGAAACCGCAGCAGGGCAATTGGGCGAGCAGCGGCCATTGGACGAAAAGTCAGCGGCCACTCCACTCTGCGGTGTGGCCACCGATTTCTGGTGGTAACAGGCCTTGAGGGAAGGGGCAATTTTGGCTTCTCTGTTTCTTTTACTTTCTAAGTAGATGACCATTGGGAAGAAGAGGTGGAATTGGTGATGTCCATCTGTAATTCCTGTACGGAATGTTGACAACTATTGTAGAAGCAAGGTAACAGTACGATACTATACAGGGGTGGGAGTGTTTTGAACCCCTGTTCAAGTGACCTTATAATATAATTGATAAAGCTAGTCACATAGTGTACGCAGTTCAGTTACCTAACAGAATTAAATGATTTCATATTAACCAGATGAAGCTTTTTCATCCCACTAGCAGGTCACCGACTGAGACGACAAGAAATGATTTTGAGCATGGTGAGCCGGATTCACCCTCTACAGTGGAATGAGGAAGAAGGGGTACCCGATCGGATACCCCCACCTAATCAGGTATAGTGTGATCCAAATGAAAGTGGACAGGACATGGAAGCTGCAAGAACCTCCCTGGCCCCAGATCCAGAACCACCTCCTGGCCACAGACAAGTCCCACAGACACCTCCAACACCACGACGCAGTAAAAGAAAGAGAAGGAAGCCCCTTAGATATCATGAATGGTAGAAGTAGGGACGGCCGAGGATATTGGACCAGGGTACATTTCCAGTAGTAACCATACCACTATGACCTTCCAATATATCAAGCAATATAATGAAGGGGGCGGGGTTGTACAAGCAGTGGAATTAAAAACATGTCCAAAGGTTCCTCCGCCTGTGAATAAAACATATTTCTGGGAAAAAACGATTGTTTGTCCCCAGCACATCCCAGGACCAACAAACGAGCTAGTGGTAATCCTAACTCGGATGATATTGCACCATGATGTGCATCACGAAGTGGTACCTGTAATACTGAATCTGACCGAAATGGGACTACCTGGATGGCGTAAGCCTGAAACAGCACGGGTATATGGGAGAATGATATGGAAATTAATCAAGGGATTTTGGCAGAGGGCCAGTACAACCTTAACGGAATCAGAATTAGAACAGTTATAGTACACCGAATCCAAGGAAAGTAATAAGATTAATCATACCCGCGACAAGAATGGCACCGAATCAATTAAAGAGATCATAACAGAAGGCGGCGAGGCCTGATTAATGATGCTGTAACTGTTTTTAATACAGGAACTGCCCTCGTTAACAGTCTTGATTTGGCTAGCCTAGATCAGTCCGTAAGGACGATCAGGAATCAAGTAAAGAAAATTTTGAGTGAAATGAATGGTCTGGAGCAAGAGGAATTGGGAGAGGACCAAATCATGACCATTCATTTGCAAGACATGGTTAAATATTTAGAATCCCATGCTAAAAAAGTAATCCAGATTATAGAAGAGAACAAAAAGGCTTTTGATGAAACTACTCGAAATGGTGTATGTGTAATGTATGGATCTTAGTTCGTGGAACAAGCCCGAGAAAACCTGCAGCGTATTGCAGAGGGAAAGCTCCCCTCATGAGTAACTGATCTGGACCTGAGGACACTGTCCACTTACCAACGTACTGAGACTCTGTGCCAAGTCAGAAGGTTGGGACAGGTGTACCCGGTGAAGCACGAGTGCCATCTATAGGAATAGAACGACATCACCCGGTTAGGGATGGTATTGTATTACCCAATCATGCCTGAGAAAATAACCCCAAGTCCTTTGGTCTGAGTAGAGGACATCGGAGTACTTCAAGGGGACCATTTAGTAGGATACAATGAACCCCCAAAATATGTGACCCAGGTGGATGGGCAATATGGGTAGCCCCAGACCTAACTGGGTGTGTTCAAGCTCGGGACACGCTGATTTGCCCTTACAATGTGGTGGAACATGCAGCCCATATGTGCGGGTTTAATTGGGATGGGATAGCATGGAACTGCACCATGGAGGTAATTGCAGGACAGCATTTTCCCATACGATCTGCATATAGAGGGAAGGGTGAATATTGTTTCACCACCATACACCGGAAATATCTGTATGGTACCAACCTGACTTGTCCCATCGTGGCAGGAACTTTTTGCTTTACCCTAGTCCAAACTGTGAGACTTGGGATGCCAGTTTTATTAAGCATTCATTCACATAGACAAGTTGATATTGCTGTAGAAGATGATTTAAAGGAACAATTACACCAGTATGTGGCGCGACTTGGCTATGACATCCCACCTCTACCAGAACACTTGGTAGAGTTAATGAAATGTGTTAAGCAGTCCCAAGAACGTTATTATACCCTGGCCCAGAAAAAACGTGAACTACGTAAAGAAGTGTCTAAGATTGGGGACGATTCGTCCTGGTGGGACATTGTTACGAATATCGAAATTCCTCCTTGGATACGGATTGTCTCGCATGTGTTGGTTGTTGTGCATCTGGTGATTGTGTTGTATCTTCTGATAATAACCTGCCATGTTAACAGGAACCGCCAACAGCAGGAGTGGCTCAAGATGATACAGGAAACACCGGTGAAAGGGAAGGATTACAAACTGAACTAAAAGTGACTAAGAATCAAAGAGTTCGAGTCCAGTCACTTAAGGGTGGATCTGTAAGACTACAGCATTTTCTCCTTGACATTGCATGAAAACTGCTATAAGATGGCAAAAACCATGGGTTGACCATTTTTAGTGACGCACAAGGCTGTGCGGATTCAAAAAACTTTCTCATGAGTTCTAACTTCTCACAGCTGCACAAGACTTGTCAGGGAACTATGGAAAAAGACTGTCCATGAGATAAGAGAATGAAAGACCTATTCATCGTGAGAGAGTGTCCCTTTATTTTAAATCTATACAATTACGTAAATGGTGAGCAAACATCCAGAAAAACAGTATAAAATGGCTATAACATGTGAGGTCAAACACTGCAGTCAAGAGATTGGTAACCTGGCCAGTTACAAAGGGAATCAGGGGTTAATTTTCGATCGCTGACCACTGCTGGAATTAACCCTGTGTGAGTATCTTGCTTTGTATTAATCACCGAGATAATAGGCAATTTTAACTGTTATAAGGTATTTTAATGGGATAGGTTGGTGCAGGCTAATAATGAGATATTATTGTGCATTTTTGCAACCTTAAATTGCTTGTATTTCTTTTGATTATTCTAAGTAAAGATAACCCTTGGATAGGGGTGAGTGAAGAAACATCCTGTGTCTGTGTTGTTCTGCCTCACAAGTCCGAACTCTGAAAGTGTAGGGTCAAGACATATATCCTACAGGCTAAAACCTGTTTTATTAAGATAAGTCTTGACTGTTATCGTGGAAAGACAAGACAAAATCTTACAGGCTAAAACCTGTCCTTATAAAAGATAAGCCTTACAGTATCCAATCTGTATTGTGAAGAGTGTCATGTATCTCACACTACTGTACATAACTGTTTCTTACCATGCTATTCATGACTGTAACTAGAGATGACCTGTAACCACAATCTTACCTTATCACCAGGGGTGCACTTGCAGGAGACACTGGATACCTGTCCCAGACAGGTATATAAAGACAGGTCTCAGGCAAGTGTGGCATACGAGAACTGTGTAATAAAGGTGCAAGTCCTGAGTGACCTTGACTTCAGCATGTGCCTCGTGTGAGTCTGTACTGCAGGGACAGGACTTTACAGTGGGGACGAGTTACGGTATTACAGAATCCACAGAATGGCGACCAATGGCTCAGATGAAAAATACAATGCTGGAGATAATTGGGAGGACTTTATAGAAAGGCTTCAGCAAAGCTTCGTAACCAAAGACTGGTTAGGCGTCGATAAGGCAGACAAGAGAAGAGCCCATCTCTTGACCAGCTGTGGCTCAAAAACATAAGCCTTAATGAAGGACTTGCTGGCACCCGAGAAACCAGCAAGCAAGTCATTTGAAGAGTTGAGCACACTGGTAAGAGATCACCTGAAGCCAGTGAGCAGCCTACACATGGTCAGACACAGGTTCTACAACTACAGACGCTGTGTGGGCCAGAGCATACCCGACTTTGTGGCGGAACTTCGGAGGTTGGCTAGCTTATGTGAGTTCTCCGATGAACTAAGGAGAGAAGTACTGAGAGACTTTTTTATTGAAGGAATAGGCCACGCAGGCATATTCCGAAAGCTCATAGAGACCAAGAACTTGACCCTAGAGACAGCAGCACTGGTTGCACAGACATTCTTGGCAGGAGAAGAAGAAACAAGGTTGATCTACACTGCAGGTATGACAACTAACGAAACACCGGAACAAGGGGTTCACAGCGTGAAACAAGCCGCTACCCCCACACACAGATAAAGGCAGGAGAGCAGGCCCTCAACAGCAGGCAGTGGTGCCAGAAGCCATCAAGGGCCACATGAACGGCCATTCACACCTCATCAACCCACAATGCGAGCAATCAACTACAAACTGAGAGAAGCTCAAGAGAGATCAGCCAGACGCAGCTCATCCTTTGGAAACAATGGAAGCGGTCTGTGCTGGAGATGTGGGGGAAGGCACTCATGAAGGGGGTGTCAATTTCAGCATGCTGTTTGCAGAAACTGCAACAAAAAGGCATCTGGCCCGCATGTGCAGAAAAACGGCAGCTCGGCTGGTATACGAGACGGAAGGATCGGAAAGCGGACCAGAAGATGGTGGGGACAGTACCCGGGACACCGAGGTACAGCGGGTCAACACGATCGATGGCCACTGCTCTTACAACAAGACGCCTCCAATAATGATGAGGGTCCTACTCAACGGGATACCCGTCAACATGGAGCTGGATACGGGAGCGAGTCAATCTCTCATGAGCGCTCAACAATTTGAACAGCTGTGGCCGCACAAAAGAGACAGACCAAAACTCACAAGGGTCGACACCAAACTAAGGACCTATATCAAAGAAATCGTCCCAGTCCTTGGCAGCGCCATGCTCTCAGTCACACACAAAGGGACAGTGAACCGACTTCCCCTGTGGATTGTCCCCAGAGATCTCCCAGCACTGCTGAGGAGAAGCTGGCTGGCAAAACTAAACTGGATATGGGATAATGTTCACGCCATATCGTCAGAGGAACGGATCTCCTGCTCAACAGTTCTAAGTCGATTTGAACATCGCTTTCAGCCAGGTGTAGGTACCTTCAAAGGGGCTAAAGTCAAAATCTACATCACACAGGATGCTAGACCAGTCCTTCACAAGGCAAGAGCTGTGCCCTACGTGATGAGGGAAAAGATTGAACATGAACTGGACAGGCTTCTGCGGGAAGGCATTATCTCACCCATGGAATTTAGCGACTGGGCAAGTCCGATCGTCCCCGTCATAAAGCCTGATGGATCCATACGAATCGGTGGAGATTACAAATCTACCATAAACAGAGTCTCCCTACAGGACCAATACCTGCTGCCCAGAGCGGAGGACCTATTTGCCACATTGGCTGGAGGAAAACTTTTCTCGAAACTAGATCTCACATCTGTGTATATGACGCAAAAACTGCCCGCGAGTCTAAGCTACTCACCACCATCAACACACATCGATGCCTTTTCATGTACAATCGATGCCCATTCGGCATCAGGTCGGCAGCTGCTATATTCCAGCGCAACATGGAGAGTCTGCTCAAGTCCATCCCAGGGACGACATACTTATCACAGGCAGGGACACCGACTCCCATCTCCGCAATTTGGAGGAAGTACTAAAGCGGTTGGATCGGGTCGGCCTAAGAGTTAAGAAGCCTGTTTCTCGCGCCCGAGGTTGAATCTTTGGGCAGAAGGATTGCTGCTGATGGAATCAGCCCAACAGAGTCCAAAACCGAAGCAATTCGCCTCGCACCCAGGCCCCGGAATGTCTCAGAACTGTGCGCCTTTCTCGGGCTACTCAATTACTTTGGGAATTTTATGCAGAACTTAAGCACGCTGCTGGAGCCTCTCCACGTGCTACTCAGAAAGGGGTGCGATTGGTTTTGGGGGGACGCCCAGGAGCGCGCCTTCAATAAGGCACGTAACCTTCCATGTTCCAACAGTGTTTTGGCTTTCTTTGATCCAGATAAAAAGCTAGTTCTTACATGTGATGCATCAGCGTTCGGGGTCGTGTGCGTTTTACAACATGTCAATGGTGCGGGAAAATTACAACCCATAGCTTATGCCTCCAGGTCACTTTCGCGGGCGGAGCGCGGGTACGGAATGGTGGAGAAGGAAGCGCTCGCGTGCGTGTACGGTGTCAAAAAGATGCACCAATACCTTTTCGGGGCCACGTTCGCATTAGAAACCGACCACAAGCCCCTCACATCCCTACTATCCGAGAGCAAGGCAATAAACGCCAACGCCTCGGCGCGCATTCAACGGTGGGCACTCATGCTGGCGTCTTACGACAACACAATAAGGCACAGACCAGGCACAGACAACTGTGCCGACGCGCTTAGCAGGCTACCCCTGGCGACCACTGAAGGGTCTGATGAACAGGACTGTGAGATAGTCATGGCAATCAATGCCTTTGAGTCCACAGGCTCGCCCATGACGGCTCGCCAAATCAGAGCCTGGACGACCAGCGACCCCACGTTATCCCTACTAAAAAGATGTGTCTTAACTGGTGACTGGGCAGAGGCTCGCGATGCCTGCCCCGAGGAGATCGAACCTTTCCATAGGCTCATGCATGAGCTGTCACTACAAGCAGACTGCCTGATGTGGGGCAGCCGAGTAGTTATGCCTCTGCGAGGCAGAGAGGCATTCGTCCGGAAGCTCCACCGCGAGCACCCGGGGATCGTTCTCATGAAGGCCATAGCCAGATCCTACGTCTGGTGGCCTGGCCTCGACGCGGACTTGGAGCTCTGCGTCCGACGGTACACCATTTGTGCCCAACTCAGTAATGCCCCCAGGGAGGCCTCCCTAAGCCCCTGGCCCTGGTCCACCAAACCATGGTTGCAGGTGCACATAGACTATGCGGGCCCATTCATGGGCAAAATGTTCCTCGTAGTTGTAGATGCATTCTCAAAGTGGATCGAATGCACCATTTTAAACTCGAGCACCACCTCCACCACTGTGGCGAGCCTTGGAACTATGTTTGCAACGCACAAAATTCCTGACATATTGGTCAGTGATAATGGTCCGTGCTTCACCAGCGCAGAATTCCAAGATTTTCTAAGTGACCACGGCATAAATTACGTTAAGACGGTACTGTTCAAGCCGGCCTCTAACGGTCAGGCGGAGTGAGCAGTGCAAATCATTAAACAAGGCATGCTCAAAATCCAAGGTCCCACGCTGCAGGGCCTCTCCACGTGTTACTCAGAAAGGGGTGCGATTGGTTTTGGGGGGACGCCCAGGAACGCGCCTTCAATAAGGCACGTAACCTTCCATGTTCCAACAGTGTTTTGGCTTTCTTTGATCCAAATAAAAAGCTAGTTCTTACATGTGATGCGTCAGCGTACGGGGTCGTGTGCATTTTACAACATGTCAATGGTGCGGGAAAATTACAACCCATAGCTTATGCCTCCAGGTCACTTTCGCGGGCGCTGGCATTCATTGACTGGAGTTCCCCCTGCTCAACTATTGATGAAATGGACCTTAAAGACCTCATTAATCCTCCCAGACATGCATGAAATCATTGAGGCAAAGCGCCATAAGCTAACTGAGTACCATGACCGAAATTCGAGGGGGAGGTGGAATGAGATAGGGGACAAAGTGTTTGTGCAAAACTATGGCAGGGGTCCCAAATGGCTTACAGGGACTGTAACAGGCTACTGGTTGTACAAATGGACAATGGCCAAACCTGCCGAAGGCATGTAGACCAAGTCAAAAGTAGATTTACCAACAACACTGCTGAACCAGAGGTAGGTGGAACTCACACCACACCTGGTGGACAGACAGAGGGAACAACCTGAGGAAAGGGCAATCCCAACAGACAGTCCAGCCGAGACACCAACAATCATACTGAACGAAACAGACAGCCCAGGCGAGATACCAGCAATCACACCGAAAGAAAAACAAGCACCAAGGCAAACAACTGAACCACAACTAAGATGCTCCATACGAGAGCGTAAACCACCTGAGAGACTGAACCTATAAAGACAATAAGACCTTGGGGGAGGGTGATGTCATGTATCTCACACAACTGTACATAACTGTATCTTACCATGCTATACAGGACTGTAACTAGAGATGACCTGTAACCACAAGCTTACCTTACCACCAGGGGTGCACTTGCAGGAGACACTGGATACTTGTCCCCCAGACAGGTATATAAAGACAGGTCTCAGGCAAGTGTGGCATTCGAGAGCTGTGTAATAAAGGTGCAGGTCCTAAGTGACCTTGACTTCAGCATGTGCCTCGTGTGAGTGTACTGCAGGGACAGGACTTTACAAAGAGATAGACCAACCCAGGAGTTTAGCTCGGATACACAGAAATTTGTTACAATATTATGCTAGTAGGTCTCCTGCTGTGTTGCTCCAGGGAATCTGGGAATCTTGGAATTGTGTAATCAGGTAGGCAATGGAGCACATGGAGAAGAGATGCAATGTGGCAGCAGACCAGTTGGTTAACCTGGGAGAAGTAAAGGTAATGGAGGGGCACAACGCTTGAGATGAAGTAGGGAAGAAATAAATGTTACTTTCCTGATATCTGGCAACTGGAAGATGCAAAGACTGAGGCAGGTGGAAGAATTTCTAGGGCTGAAGCAAGTAGCACAGACTCCTGGCACTGATTGGTGATATTTTCATACCATTTTGGTACCTGCAGCAGTAATTGGTAATTTTCATACCTGATTACTATTTGCTCATTCAGTTAGGATTTATTGCTATGTTATGAATGTGAATTTAAGATAATTAGGAGCAAGTGTAATAAATAATTTGCATGTGCCAGAAAGTGTGACCCCTGATGTGTGATAGACATGTGCTAAATAAAAATTAGGGGAAAAAATGTTTCCTTGTCTTCTACAGTTGTTTATCAATCTGTCTGCCATTATCTAGTTCTGAAGCCTTGAGCTGGGATAGACAGGGAATGGGGGAGCCATTCTGTCAACATTTTGGTAAAAATAAATGGAATTGCATTGCTTTTTTCCTCTCAACAGCCATAAAACGTGGTCAAAATGTAGCTTATAGTACTGGTAGAGATGTCTTCTTAATATTCAGAATATCAGCACGGCTTCAATTAACTGGATCTGCCCCCGCTCCAACAAAGTGGCAGAACTGGTAATTTTAGTCTATCAACATAGAACGTTGATCACTATAATAAGCCCACATTTAATATACATTTTAGTAATTCAGCATGAAAACCACAGCAGTTCAAATATAGTCCTCATTATCGTTACTCCTCAAACTGGCAAGCACAGTGCTGCAAGTAAGCTGGAAAAAGATTGAGCACGAATGATAATTTAACTTTTGCACACAGTGAAGCTGTAATTCCCACGTGGAGCTTCGCTGAGGAGGAGTGCAAGTTACAGAATTGGCACTTAGTGTTAAGTGATCTATCATAGACCTACGTTCTCATCAGGCTCTGCAAATAGCAGTGTGGGCCACAGAAACAACCCTGGCATTCTTCTGACATTCAAACTGAGGAACTAAATGGCATGAATGTTGCGATGTACAAAATCATTCTCGTGTGTCAGCTTTCTCCCTTGCACTCCTGACTCACAATAGGGTGGACATTGGGTTCAGTAGCTCTCCTGTACAGTAGTGTAGTGGCCATGTTACTAGACTAGTAATCCAGTAGGCCCGAACTAATAATCAAGCACAATTTGAGTTTAAATTCCACCATGGCAGTTTGAAATATGAATTCAGCTTTTTAAAAATCTGGGGAAGAAAATGGTATCAGTAAAAGACATCACAAAGCTGTCGAGTTGTCATAAAAATCCAACTGGTTCAGTGATGTACTTTAGAAAAAGAAACATGCTGTCCTTACTCGGTCTGGCCTATATGTGAGTCCAGTCCCACCCATCGTGGTTGACTCGTAACTTCCCTCTGAATTGGCCTAACAAGCCATTATAAGGCATCTAGGGATGGGTACTAAATGTGAGTGAGAACGAATAAAAAAAATTAGGCCATCGGGGCGGGGGGGAATCACTGCCAAGTCCAGTCCTTGCCCAGAGATCATTCAACGATGATCAGCTCTTCTGGCTTCCTCTCCCCTCTACTTACTAGCACCTTCCATCAACATTAGCACTATACGGAGATTGGCTAACTCAACATTGAATGGAGACTGAAGTAGGTCTGTTAAGTCAGAATCACACAACATAACAGGTCAGATTTTGCTGTCAAAATTACGGTGATGCTGATGGCGCTTATTTATGCGTAAATGGTATAGCAGTTTCAGACAAGGGCCAGATACATGATTAAATGTGAATATCCAACAATTGCTGGCCAAGCTGTGCCACTCCGGTAGTGTTGCGAAAACAGCAATTTGCTGACTGCCTCATTATTGACATGCATTGAATGTTGTGAGGACTGTATTTGCGCAATATATACAAACTAAATCCGCTGCAGATATTTCGGAATAGTAATTACATGCGTGGGTACACTTTTAACAATATAAGTGTTAATGACCGCCAATCGACCGCTCTGGTACAAAACAT
Organism: Pristiophorus japonicus; assembly: GCF_044704955.1. Classification (NCBI taxonomy): domain Eukaryota; kingdom Metazoa; phylum Chordata; class Chondrichthyes; family Pristiophoridae; genus Pristiophorus; species Pristiophorus japonicus. The sequence goes on from NC_091977.1 coordinate 348,957,971, forward strand.
TAACTATTACAAGTGTGGAGTTCCATTCTTTCAATCTGTGAATTGTTTTAGGAGATCTTAAAAATGTTAAATTTTAAACTTTTAAATATTTTTTCTTACTTTTACTTTGTGTCTATCACTGTTGCTTCTGTTTCACTCTCTCAATCCATACTTTCTTTCCTCCCTTTTAACCTCCCCCAAAACAGCTGTTCAAGAAGGCAGCTCAACACTTTCTTATCAAGGGCAATTCGGGATGGGCAATAAATGCTGGCCTTGCCAGCGACACCTACTTCCCATGAACTAATATAAAAAAACGGGTGGGTTGGGGCCAGGTGGGAGGTTAAAGTGTTAAAAAACTAAATCCCGACCCAAACCCACCTCCAATCCACTCACTTCCGGTTTTGAAAGAGGCGGGACGGGCTGGGGGATGGGCAGCCAACCCACTCCTAGGAAGAGGGTCGACCATTTATATATTATAATGAGGTTGGCATCCCTCAGATTTAACCAGCATTTCAAATTTAACTGTGGCTGGTGGGGTTCCGCAGACCGCGGGTAACCTGCCAACTAAAGTAACGCGTGGACTGCTGAATGCAGGAGGTAAATGCCTTTACAATTACCTGTTGGATCCAGCGCTCCTTTCTCACCACCCACCACAATCGGAGACCACCCACAAAGCCTCCAATCGCCTTCCTGGAATCATGCCTCCACCTCACCCTGCCACACTGATGCTCCGTCCCCAATTTTCTCTTTCTCCCCACCAATTCTCCAATGCTTCTCCCCGTGCCCTGCCCCTCCCGCCCCCCGATGCCCCAACTCTCCAGCCCCACTCCCCTTCAATGCCCCGATGCTCCAGCCCCCAATCCTCCGATCCTTCCCCCCACCGATGCTCCAGCCCCCAAGCCTCTCTCCTTGCCCCCCCAATCCTCCCCCAACCCCCACACGACCCCTCCCTCCCTCCTCTCTGCGGTCTATTGTGGCAGGCCTACCAGCCCGCAGTCAGACAACCTCTCCAACTGGCTGGCTGCGGATGAGAAACAGACCTTTGAAATGTTAATCAGGCCCTTACGGGTTCTCCTGGGTTTCCCAACCGCTTCCTAGCCAGGCCCCGCTCCCAATTTGCCTCCCAATTAAAATTCTGGCCTTTATTTCTCTTTCTGTACTTAATTTGACTTCAAATTCGTCCCCTTTAATCCTCTCTCTTTCTCAGTCCTTCTGCTATTTATTTCCTAATCCTTAAATCTTATTGATTAAGGAGATACCATATTGGTTGCCATGTTCACTCAGGTCCCAGATGCCTTGTTTCCCTGTTATCAGCTTGCTCTTTCAGCAACTTAGTGGTCAGAAATGTTTAGAGCTGCAAAGGCAAGTCTAATGTGCTGCAAGTTGCCCTGCTACAGCAATATGTGGCACAGCGTCTGGAAATTCGTGAGGAACTGCTCTATGTACAACTCCCATCCACCCATCTCCCAGTGGGAGTGGCTCATGAGTGGCGCATGCAAGGAGTGCATCTTGGGAAGTCATAGCTGCGTGCCCTTAATTTCCCAAGATTCTCTCCCTGAACGCACCATTTTCCATTGGAAGTGCCGGATTAGATTACTACTTCAAGAACAAATCTCCGCTGTGAAGCACAAGATCGATTTGTGAGGCATTATAAACATAACAAAATGATCCATGTATGTTAGATTTGTGGAGATTGAATAACATGTTCATGGATGGCGAAGAAAAGAAGCAAGTCCACATAGGCTTGTAAGCTTTAAGGAAAAAAGTATTTCCCATCAAATAATTACTTTTTCCCCTGATTGGAATACCACTGGGCAGCTTTTAACATGAAACATTAACATGGAGGCCTGTTACTGAGGTAATGTGGTTCCAAAGTGTTGTGTCATGGATTGGGCTCCAATCAACAAATCCTTACACAGTGAGTTCCTGAACTCAACTCATGCGGTCAGGGAGAGGTGTCAAGTGGAGGCCAGGTGTTCCTCCACAAGGGGAAATGGAATAAAACTCAGCCAGTCATTCCACCTGCTTTCAGCACCTTCCAGGAGCACCTTTGACAAGTGAAAGAAAATGGATCATTTCCCTGCTTTCTTAGCACATGGTAAGCTGGAAAAAAGAGCTTGCCTTTCATGACCACAGGACATACTTATGAAATGTAAGGAAATGCAGCAGCCAATTTGTACACAGCAAGGTTCCACAAGCAGCACTCCCCTTCTTTTCCACAGAATCACTCCTGAATATCCACTCTCCTCTAGAGATTGACTCTTGGGTACCCATTATTCTCCAAATATTCACGTCTGTGTATTCATTCTTCCCTAAGGAATCACTCCCTTGTTTCCCTACAAACTCACTCCTAGATATAGGTGTCAGCCTTGGCTCAGTGACAGTACTCTCACCTCTGAGTCAAAAGGTCATGGGTTCAGGCTCCACTCCAGACACTTGAGTACATATATACAAAAGAAAAATACTGCGGATGCTGGAATCTGAAATAAAAACAGAAAATTCCAGAAATCTCAGCGGATCAGGCAGCATCTGTGGAGAGATACAGAGTTAACGTTTCAGATCGATGACCCTTCGTCAGAACTGCGAAAATTCAAAATTACAGATTCTTCGGGAGCACTGAAAGGGGGAGGGGAGGAAAAACAAAAGGGGAGGTCTGTGATAGGGTGGAAGACAGGAGAGATTTGAGAGACAAAAGGGGTGATGGGCCAACTTTTGATGGTAATGGCAGGTTAGAAAAAGGTGAGTCTAGATAGGGTGTGAATGGCAGAATAATTACCAGCTGCCATGGGCAACAGAGAGAGAAAAAATACCTAAGATCGGGGCGGGGTTTAAAAAAAAGGAGTAAAGGGAGCAAAATATGGGCAGAGGTTATGGTTTCAAATTGTTGAACTCGATGTTGAGTCCAGAAGGCTGTAAAGTGCCTAAATAAAAGATGAGGTGCTGTTCGTCGAGTTTCCGTGGAGCTTCATTGGAACAGTGGAGGAGGCCGAGGACGGAGATGTCGGAGTGGGAGTGGAGCAAAGAATTAAAGTGTCAGGCGACCGGAAGCTCGGGGTCACGTTTACTGACTGAAAGGAGGTGCTCCACAAAGCGGTCACCCAATCTGTGTTTGGTCTCCCCAATGTAGAGGTGACTACATCGTGAGTAACGAATATTGTATGCTAAATTGAAAGAAGTACAAGTAAATCGCTGTTTCACCTGGAAGGAGTATTTGGGGGCCTGGAAAGTGGGAAGGGAGGAGGTAAAAGGGCAGGTGTTGCATCTCGTGTGCTTGCACGGGAAGGTGCTGTGGGAAAGGAAGGGGGTGCTGGGGGTGACAGTAGAATGAACCAGGGTGTCATGGAGGGAGTGGTCCCTTCGGAATGCTGAGAGGGGAAACATAGAAACATCGAAAATAGGTTCAGGAGTAGGCCATTCGGCCCGTCAAGCCTGCACCACCATTCAATAACATCATGGCTGATCATTTACCTCAGTACCCCTTTCCTGCTTTCTCTCCACACCCCTTGATCCCTTTAGCCATAAGGGCCATTTCTAACTTGAATATATCTAACGAACTAGCATCAACAACTCTCTGCAGTAGAGAATTCCACAGATCAACAACTCTCTGAGTGAAGAAGTTTCTCCTCATCTCGCTCCTAAAGGGCTTACCCCTTATCCTTAGACTATGACCTCTGGCTCTGGACTTCCCCAACATCGGGAACATTCTTCCTGCATCTAACCTGTCCAGTCCTGTCAGAATTTTATATATTTCTATGAGATCCCCTCTCATTCTTCTAAATTCCAGTGAATACAGGCCCAGTTGATCCAGTCTCTCCTCATATGTCAGTCCTGCCATCCCGAGAATCAGTTTGGTGCATCTTCGCTGCACTCCCTCAATAGCAAGAACGTCCTTCCTCAGATTAAGAGACCAAAACTGAACACAATATTCTAGGTGAGGCCTCACAAGGCCCTGTACAACTGCAGTAAGACCTCCCTGCTCCTATACTCAAATGCCCTAGCTATGAAGACCAACATGCCATTTGCCTTCTTCACTGCCTGCTGTACCTGCATGCCAACTTTCAATGACTGATGTACCATGACACCCAGGTCTCGTTGCACCTCCCCTTTTCCTAATCTGCCGCCATTCAGATAATATTCTGCCTTCATGTTTTTTCCACCAAAGTGGATAACCTCACATTTATCCACATTACACTGAATCTGCCATGCATTTGCCCACTCACCTAACCTGTCCAAGTCACCCTGCAGCCTCTTAGCATCCTCCTCACAGCTCACACTGCCACCCAGCTTAGTGTCATCTGCAAACTTGGAGATATTACACTCAATTCCTTCATCTAAATCATTGATGTATATTGTAAATAGCTGGGGTCCCAGCAATGAGCCCTGTGGCTCCCCACTAGTCACTGCCTGCCATTCTGAAAAGGACCCGTTTATCCCGACTCTCTGCTTCCTGTCTGCCAACTAGTTCTCTATCCACGTCAATACATTACCCCCAATACCATGTGCTTTAATTTTGCACAACAATCTCTTGTGTGGGACCTTGTCAAAAGCCTTTTGAAGGTCCAAATACACCACATCCACTAGTTCTCCCTTGTCCACTCTACCAGTTACATCCTCAAAAAATTCTAGAAGATTTGTCAAGCATGATTTCCCTTTCATACATCCATGCTGACTTGGACCAATCCTGTCACTGCTTTCCAAATGCCGCTGCTATTTCATCTTTAATAATTGATTCCAACATTTGCCCCACTACTGATGTCAGGCTAACTGGTCTATAATTCCCCGTTTTACTCTCCCTCCTTTTTTAAAAAGTGGTGTTACATTAGCTACCCTCCAGTCCAAAGGAACTGATCCAGAGTCAATAGACTGATCACCAATGCATCCAATATTTCTAGGGCCACTTCCTCAAGTAATCTGGGATGCAGACTATCAGGCCCCGGGGATTTATCGGCCTTCAATCCCATCAATTTCCCTAACACAATTTCCTGACTAATAAGGATTTCCGTCAGTTCCTCCTTCTCGCTAGACCCTCGGTCCCCTAGTATTTGCGGAAGGTTATATTTGTCTTCCTTCGTGACAGACCAAAGGATTTGTTCAATTGGTCTGCCATTTCTTTGTTCCCATTATAAATTCACCTGATTCTGACTGCAAAGTGTAAAGTCCTGACCCTGCAGTACAGACTTACACGAGGCACATGCTGAAGTCAAGGCCACTCTGGACCTGCACCTTTATTTCACAGCTCTCGAGTGCCACACTTGCCTGAGACCTGCCTTTATATATCTGTGTGGAACAGGTATGCAGTGTCTCCTGCAAATGCACCCCTGGTGGTAAAGTATTGCTTGTGGTTACAGGTCATATCTAGTTATAGTCATGTATAGCATGGTAAGATACAGTTATATACAGTTATATACAGTAGTGTGAGATACATGACATCACCCTCCCCCAAGGTTTTATTGTCTTTATAGATTCAGTCTCTCAGGTGGTCTACGCTCTCACATGGAGCATCTTAGTTGTGGTTCAGTTGTTTGCCTTGGTGCTTGTTTTTCTTTCGGTGTGATTGCTGGTATCTCGCCTGGGCTGTCTGTTTCGTTCAGTATGATTGCTGGTATCTCGTCTGGGCTGTCTGTTGAGATTGCCCTTTCCTCAGGTTGTTCCCTCTGTCTGTCCACCAGGTGTGGTGTGAGTTCCACATTGTAGTCTGCCTCTGGTTCTGCAGTGTTGTTGGTGAATCTACTTTTTACTTGGTCTACATGCCTCCGGCAGGTTTGGCCATTGTCCATTTGTACAACCAGTAGCCTGTTTCCTTCCTTGCCTGTTTACTGTCCCTGCAAGCCATTTGGGACCCCTGCCATAGTTTAGCACAAATACTTTGTCCCCTATCTCATTCCACCTCCCCGTCGAATTTCGATCATGGTACTCAGTTAGCTTCCGGCGCTTTGCCTCAACAATTTCATGCATGTCTGGGAGGATTAATAAGAGCCTGGTCTTTAAGGTCCGTTTCATCAATAGTTGCGCGGGGGGAACCCCAGTCAACGAATGCGGACGAGATCTGTATGCCAGCAGCAGTCGCGACAGGCGGCTCTGCAGCATTGCACCTTGGATTTTTAGCATGCCTTGTTTAACGATTTGCCCTGCTCACTCTGCCTGGCCATTGGAGGCCGGCTTGAACGGTGCCGTCTTAACGTGATTTATGCTGTGGTAACTTATAAAATCTTGAAATTCTGCGCTGGTGAAGCACGGACCATTATCACTGACCAATATGTCAGGAATTTTGTGCGTTGAAAACATGGTTCTAAGGCTGTCCACCGTGGTGGAGGTGGTGCTCGAGTTTAAAATGGTGCACTCGATCCACTTTGAAAATGCATCAACGACTACGAGGAACATTTTGCCCATGAATGGGCCCGCATAGTCTACATGCACCCGCGACCACGGTTTGGTGGGCCAGGGCCAGGGGCTTAGGGGGGCCTCCCTGGGGGCATTACTGAGTTGGGCACAAATGGTGCACCGCCGGATGCAGAGCTCCAAGTCTGCGTCAATGCCAGGCCACCAGACGTGGGATCTGGCTATGGCCTTCGTAAGGACGATCCCCGGGTGCTCGCGGTGGAGCTCCCGGACAAACGCCTCTCTGCCTCGCAAGGGCATAACTACTCGGCTGCCCCACATCAGGCAGTCTGCCTGTAGTGATAGCTCATGCATGCACCTATGGAAGGGTTTGACCTCCTCGGGACAGGCATCGTGAACCTCTGCCCAGTCACCAGTTAAAACACATCTTTTGACTAAGGATAACGTGGGGTCGCTGGTCGTCCAGGCTCTGATTTGGCGAGCCGTCATGGGCGAACCTGTGGATTCAAAGGCATTGATTGCCATGTCCATCTCACAGTCCTGTTCGTCGGACCCTTCCGTGGTCACCAGGGGTAGCCTGTAAGCACGTTGGCACAGTTGTCTGTGCCTGGTCTGTGCCTTATCGTGTAGTCGTAAGACGCCAGCATGAGTGCCCACCACTGAATGCGTGCCGAGGCGTTGGCATTTATTGCCTTACACTCGGATAGCAGGGACGTGAGGGGTTTGTGGTCGGTTTCTAACACCAACATGGCCCCGAAAAGGTATTGGTGCATCTTTTTGACACCGTACACGCACGCTAGCGCCTCCTACTCAACCATACCGTACCCGCGCTCCGCCCGCGAAAGTGACCTGGAGGCATAAGCAATGGGTTGTAATTTACCCGCATCACTGACATGCTGTAAAACGCACCCGACCCCGTACGCTGATGCATCACATGTAAGAACTAGCTTTTTACCTGGGTCAAAAAAGGCTAAAACACTGTTGGAACATAGAAGGTTGCGTGCCTTATTGAAGGTGCGTTCTTGGGCGTCCCCCCAAAACCAATCGCACCCCTTTCTTAATAGCACGGGGAGAGGCTCCAGCAGCGTGCTCAAGTTCTGCATAAAGTTCCCAAAGTAATTGAGTAGCCCGAGAAAGGCGCACAGTTCCGAGACATTCCGGGGCCTGGGTGCCAGACGAATTGCTTCGGTTTTGGATTCTGTTGAGCGGATTCCATCAGTGGCAGTCCTTCTGCCAAAAATTCAACCTCGGGCGCGAGAAACAGACACTTGGATTTCTTAACTCTTAGGCCTACCCGATCCAATCGACTTAGTACTTCCTCCAAATTGCGGAGATGGGAGTTGGTGTCCCTGCCCTTGATGAGTATGTCATCTTGAAACACAACCATCCCCGGGATGGACTTGAGCAGACTCTCCATGTTGCGCTGGAATATAGCAGCTGCCGACCTGATGCCGAATGGGCATCGATTGTACATAAAAAGGCCTCAATATGTGTTGATGGTGGTGAGTAGCTTCGACTCTTCGGTCAGTTCTTGCATCATATATGCAGATGTGAGATCTAGTTTCGAGAAAAGTTTTCCTCCAGCCAATGTGGCAAATAGGTCCTCCGCTCTGGGCAGCAGGTATTGGTCCTGTAGGAAGACTCTGTTTATGGTAGACTTGTAATCCCCACCGATTCGTACAGATCCATCAGGCTTCTAAGGATAAGGGGTAAGCCATTTAGGACCGAGATGAGGAGAGACTTCTTCACCCAGAGAATGGTGAACCTGTGGAATTCTCTGCCACAGAAAGTGGTTGGGGCCAATTCACTAAATATATTCAAAAGGGAGTTAGATAAAGTCCTTACTACTCGGGGGATCAAGGGGTATGGCGAGAAAGCAGGAAGGGGGTACTGAAGTTTCATGTTCAGCCATGAACTCATTGAATGGCGGTGCAGGCTAGAAGGGCTGAATGGCCTGCTCCTGCACCTATTTTCTATGTTTCTATGTTTCTATGACGGGGACGATGGGACTTGCCCAGTCGCTAAATTCCACGGGTGAGACAATGCCTTCCCGCAGAAGCCGGTCCAGTTCGTGTTCAAGCTTTTCCCTCATCACATAAGGCACAGCTGTAGCCTTGTGATAGACCGGTCTGGCATCCTGTGTGATGTAGATTTTAACTTTAGTTCCTTTGAAGGTGCCCACACCTGGCTGAAAGAGATATTCAAAATGACTTAGAACTGTTGAGCAAGGGGTCCATTCCTCTAACGACATGGCGTGAACATCATCCCATTTCCAGTTTAGTTTTGCCAGCCAGCTTCTCCCCAACAGTGCTGGGAGATCTCCGGGGACAATCCACAGGGGAAGTCGGTTCACCGTCCCTTTGTGTGTGACTGAGAGCACGGCGCTGCCAAGGACTGGGACGATTTCTTTGGTATAGGTCCTTAGTTTGGTGTCGATCCTTGTGAGTTTTGGTCTGTTGCTTTTGTGTGGCCACAGCTGTTCAAATTGTTGGACACTCATGAGAGATTGATTAGCTCCCGTGTCCAGTTCCATGTTGACGGGTATCCCGTTGATTAGGACCCTCATCATTATTGGAGGCATCTTGTTGTAAGAACAGTGGACATTGATCATGTTGACCCGCTGTACCCCAGTGTCCCGGGCACTGTCCCCACCGTCTTCTGGTCCGCTTTCCGACCCTTCCGATTCGTATACCAGCCAAGCTGCTGTTTTTCTGCACGTGCGAGCCAGATGCCCTGTATAGTTGCAGTTTCTGCAAACAGCATGCTGAAATCAACACGCCCTTGTTGAGTGCCTTCCCCCACATTTCCAGCACAGACCGCTTCCATTGTTTCCGAAGGATGAGCTGCGTCTGGCTGATCTCTCTTGAGCTTCTCTCAGTCTGTAGTTGATTGCTCGCATGGTGGGTTGATGAGGTGTGAACGGTCGTTCATGTGGCCCTTGATGGCTTCTGGCACCACTGCCTGCTGTTGAAGGCCTGCTCTCCTGCCTTTGTCTGTGTGTGGGGGGTAGCGGCTCGTTTCACGCTGTGAACCCCTTGTTCCGATGTTTTGTTAGTTGTCGTACCTGCAGTATCGATCAACCTCGTTTCTTCTTCTCCTGCCAAGAATGTCTGTGCGACCAGCGCTGCTGCCTCTAGGGTCAAGTTCTTGGTCTCTATAAGCTTTCGGAATATGCCTGCGTGGCCTACTCCTTCAATAAAAAAAGTCTCTCAGTACTTCTCTCCTTAGTTCATCGGAGAACTCACATAAACTAGCCAACCTCCGAAGTTCCGCCACAAAGTCGGGTATGCTCTGGCTCACACAGCGACTGTAGTTGTAGAACCTGTGTCTGGCCATGTGTAGGCTGCTCGCTGGCTTCAGGTGGTCTCTCACCAGTGTGCTCAACTCCTCAACCGACTTGCTTACTGGTTTCTCGGTTGCCAGCAGGTCCTTCATTAAGGCATATGTTTTCGAGCCACAGCTGGTCAAGAGATGGGCTCTTCTCTTGTCTGCCTTATCATCGCCCAGCCAGTCTTTGGTTACAAAGCTTTGTTGGAGCCTTTCTATAAAGTCCTCCCAATTGTCTCCAGCATTGTATTTCTCATCTGAGCCGTTGGTAGCCGTTCTGTGGATTCTGTGATCCCGTAACTCGTCCCCACTGTAAAGTCCTGACCCTGCAGTACAGACTTACACGAGGCACATGCTGAAGTCAAGGTCACTCTGGACCTGCACCTTTATTTCACAGCTCTCGAGTGCCACACTTGCCTGAGACCTGCCTTTATATACCTGTGTGGAACAGGTATGCAGTGTCTCCTGCAAGTGCACCCCTGGTGGTAAAGTATGCTTGTGGTTATAGGTCATATCTAGTTACAGTCATGTACAGAATGGTAAGACACAGTTATGTACAGTAGTGTGAGATACATGACACAAGGGACTTACGTTTGTCTTCACTAATCTTTTTCTCTCCACATATCTATAGAAGCTTTTGCAGTCAGTTTTTATGTTCCCAGCAAGCCTCCTCTCATACTCTATTTTTCCCCTCCCAATTAAACAATTTGTCCTCCAAGCTGAATTCTAAATTTCTCCCAGTCCTCAGGTTTGCTGCTTTTTCTGGCCAATTTATATGCCTCTTCCTTGGATTTAACACTGTGCCTAATTTTTCGTGTTAGCCACGGTTGAGCCACCTTCCCCGTTTATTTTTATTCCAGACAGGGATGTACAATTGTTGAAGTTCATCCATGTGCTCTTTAAATGTTTGCCATTGCCTATCCACCGTCAACCCTTTAAGTATCATTCGTCAGTCTATTCTAGCCAATTGACGTCTATATCATCAAAGTTACCTTTCCTTAAGTTCAGGACTCTAGTCTCTGAATTAACTGTGTCACTCTCCATCTTAATAAAAAATTCTACCATATTATGGTCACTCTTCCCAAGGGGCTTCGCACAACAAGATTGCTAATTAATCCTCTCATTACACATCACCCAGTCTAGGATGGTCAGCCCTCTAGTTGGTTCCTCGACATATTGGTCTAGAAAACCATCCCTAATACACTCCAGGAAATTGTCCTCTACCGTATTGCTACCAGTTTGGTTAGCCCAATCTATATATAGATTAAAGTCACCCATGATAACTGCTGTATCTTTATTGCATGCATCCCTAGTTTGATGCTGTCCCCAACCTCACTACTACTGTTTGGTGGTCTGTACACAACTCCCACTCACGTTTTCTGCCCTTTGGTATTCCGCAGCTCAACCCAAGTTTCGGCCTGAGTTGCTCCTATTTTTTTGGAGCAATTAGTTTAGAATGGAGTATCTTAGAAATTGCAATTCTCGGCATTTAGTTTGCTCCAGTTCTAGTGAGTTAGAATAGTTTCATTTTAGAACAGTTTTTTTTTCAAAAGGAGGCGTGTCCAGCCACACGCCTGTTTTGCAAGTTTAGGCAGCGAAAACTTACTCCAAACTAACTTAGAATGGAGTAAGTGTAGATTTTTGTACGCTCAGAAAAACCTTGCCTACACTTTAGAAATTAGGCGCAGGGAACGAGAGATAGGGCAGGGGGGAGAGAAGTTTACAAGCATTAAACACTTCACTTTTACAAATAAAGAGCCATCATCAATAATAAACAATAAATAAATCAATAAATCATTAATCAACCAATAAATCAATCACTATAATGTTTTGAAAATGATTACACCATCCCACACCATAACTATTTTTTGACGTAGTAAATTTGCTAATTTACTGTTGACATGCCTGATTACAACCGACTATCTCAGCCAGTTCCTCCGAACGTACGTCTTGGATTACAAGCTTACTGCTTCATGCATTGCTAAATCAGAAGTGCTTCAGAACTGCCCCTCCTTTACCATATTGGTTGCTCTTACAGAACCCTAGGTAAACTAACACAAATCTACACGCAGCAGGTAGGTGGAGATAAAAGCTGCATAAAGTACTTTAAAACATCCAGCAACACAGGATCTTTACACCCTCAAGTGATTTTTGTATAGCTTATCAAATTATTTGAAGCTATCAGCACAACAATACATTTTTAGCTTTGTCATTGTAAACCCCCAAATGGCTGAGCCACTGTGAGAAAGCTCATTGTAATTGCTTCTTCAGAAATTAATGCAAAAACTCACAACTCCATGGTGTGGGGGAGAACAGACACATGTTTGGGAACAAGCCTATCCCTTTTTAAATAATCTCAACCCCAGAAACCCAGTTTTTCCCCATACCCTTCAATCATTTTCTCTCCAGAAACTTACCTTAAACTCATTTATTCCAGATTGTATGTTCTTTATAGTACTCCCAGCTGAACGCGGCAGGCACTGTTCCCGCAGGTCGCAGCAGGGAGCCCATTCGGCCAGGGCTAGGGACGGTGTGCTTCGGGCCCCTCCCATACAGCCTGCACAGATTTGGGGTCGAGAAGCTACTGCACATGCGCGCACACTCTCGCGCGCATGTGCAGAGGTCCCGGCACGGTTTTCAGCGCCGGGACCTGGCACCGCCCCCCCACCCCCCCCCACGCCCCTTGTGCTGCGCTATGCCGTGGGCCTTCATCGTTCCAGCTGCGGGGAGAATAGCAAGGTCATTTTTAGGTGCGCTTTTGTTCTAAAACGTCGGCGCAGCTCACGGTGGTGCGCCGTTCTAAGTGTGGGGGCAAACTTGGGCCCACAAATTCCACATCATCCAAGCTAATGTCTTTCCTTACTATTGCGTTAATTTCCTCTTTAACCAGCAACGCTACCCCACCTCTTTTTCCTTTCTGTCTATCCTTCCTGAATGTTGAATACCCCTGAATGTTGAGTTCCAAGCCTTGGTCACCTTGGAGCCATGTCTCCGTAATCCCAATTATGTCATATTCGTTAATAGCTGCCTGAGCAGTTAATTCGTCCACCTTATTAAGAATACTCCTCGCATTGAGGCACAGAGCCTTCAGGCTTATCTTTTTCACACACTTTGTCCCTTTAGAATTTTGCTGTAATGTGGCCCTTTTTGATTTTTGCCTTGGGTTTCTCTGCCGTCCACTTTTACTTTTCTTCTTTCTATCTTTTGCTTCTGCCCCCATTTTACTTCCCTCTGTCTCCCTGTATAGGTTCCCAACCCTTGGCATATTAGTTTAACCCCTCCCCAACAGCACTAACAAACACTCCTCCTCGGACATTGGTTCCGGTCCTGCCCAGGTGCAGACTGTCCGGTTTGTACTGGTCCCACCTCCCCCAGAACCGGTTCCAATGTCCCAGGAATTTGAATCCCTCCCTGCTGCACCACTCCTCAAGCCCTCCAAGGGGAGAGGAGGGGAAGAGGGGAGAGGAGTGGAGCACCCTCAGGCCATCCTGGTGGGGGATGGAAGTGTAGAGGGATTGGACGTCCGTTAACAGTTTCCAATTTCCTGGCCCCAACCTTCTTCTTTTCACTATGGATGTCCAATCCCTCTACACTTCCATTCCCCCTCCAGGATGACCTGAGGGCGCTCCACTTCTTCCTCGAACAGAGGCCCAACCAGTCCTCATCCACCACCACCCTCCTCCGCCTGGCTGAACTTGCTCTTACTTTGAACAACTTCTCCGTTAATGCCACTCACTTCCTCCAAATTAAAAGTGTTGCTATGGGAACCCACATGGGTCCTAGCTGTGCCTGCCTTTTCGAGTCCCTACTCGAGTCCCCTCCCTCACCTCATTTTCTGGTACATTGTTGACTGTATCGGTGCCATTTCCTGCTCTCGCTGTGAACTAGAAAATGTAATTCACTTTGCATCCAATTTCTGCCCTTCCCTCACCTTCACATGGTCAATCTCCAACTCATCTCTTCCCCGCCTAGACTTCTCTGTCTCCATTTCTGGGGATAGACTATTAACAAACATTTACCAAAAGCCCACTGACACCCACAGCTACCTGGACTACACTTCCTCCCATCCCGCTTCCTGTAAGAGCTCCATTCCATTCTCCCAGTTTCTCTGCTCTGACGATGCTACCTTTCACACTAGTGCCTCTGACATGTCTTCCTTTTTCCTCCACTGAGGATTCCCCTCCGCTGTGGTTAATATGACCCTCGACCGTGTCTGTCCTATTTCCCGCACCTCTGCTCTCATCCTTCCCCTCCCTCTCAGAACCACGACAGGGTTCCCCTTTGTCCTCACCTTTCACCCTACCAGCCTCCACATTCAACGGATCATCCTCCGCCATTTCCGCCACTTCCAACATGATCCCAACACCAATCACATCTTCCCCTCTCCTCCCCTCTCAGCATTCCGAAAGGACTGCTCCCTCCGCGACACCCTGGCCCATTCCGCAGTCAACCCCAGCACCCCCTATCCTTCCCATGGCACCTTCCCGGGCAAGCGCAGGAGATGCAACAATTGCCCTTTTACCTCCTCCCTTCCCACTATCCAGGGCTCCAAACTCTCCTTCCAAGTGAAACAGCGATTTACTTGTACTTCTTTCAATTTAGTATACTGTATTTGATGCTCACGATGTGGTCTCCTCTATATTGGGGAGACCAAACGCAGATTGGGTGACTGCTTTGCGAAACACCTCCGTTCAGTCTGTAAGCATGACCCCAAGCTTCCTGAATTTGAATTCTCTGCTCCACTCCCACTCCGACATCTCCGTCCTCGGCCTCCTACACTGTTCCAATGAAGCTCAATGCAAGCTCGAGGAACAGCACCCTCATCTTTTGTTTAGGCACTTTACAGCCTTATGGACTCAACATCAAGTTCAACAATTTCAGACCATAACCTCTGCCCATATTTTGCTCCTTTACTCCTTTTTCTTTAACCCCCATCCTGATCTTAGGTATTTTTCTCTCTCTGTTTCACAATGACAGGTGGTAATTATTCTGCCATTCACACCCTATCTAGACTCAGTTTTTTCTAACCTGCCATTACCATCTCAAGTTGGCCCATCATCCCTTTTGTCTCTCTAATCTCTCCTGTCTTCCACCCTATCACAGATCTTCCCTTTTGTTTTTCCTTCCTTCCCTCTTTCAGTGCTCCTTAAGAATCTGTGATTTTGAACTTTTGCCAGTTCTGACGAAAGGTCACCAACTGGCAACGTTCTGTTTTTCTCTCCACAGATGCTACCTGACCCGCTGAGATTTCCAACATTTTCTGTTTTTACTTGAGTACATATTCTAGGCTGACATTTCAGTCGTTTTCAGAAATTCGCATTGTTGCCTAACCTCAAAATTTGACAAATTTTGATTAAGTGAACAGCCATATTTCAACTTTTTCTTCAGTAATTGGCAATATTGGCTGATCAGGAACTCAAACTGAAATATCCATTTGTATGATTTTGGAAACTGTGTATTAGAGTGCAGGCTGCACTGTTAGAGAGGCTGTCTTCCAGACAAGACAATTGCCCTCTCAGGTACACGTAAAGGGTCCCATGGCACCATTCGAAGAAGAACAGGACAGTTCTCCTGTTGTCCTGGCCAACATTTATTTCTCAGTCAATATTACCAAAACAGCTTATCTGGTCATTTATCTCACTGCTGGCTGTGGCAACTTCCTGTGCACAAAGTAGCTGCACATTTCCGACTTTACAACAGTGATTACACTTCAAAAGCACTTCATTGGTAGTGAATCACTATGGGGCATTAAGAAGGTGTGAAAAGCATTATATAAATCCAAGTTCTTTCTTTTTTTTCTTTACCCATTCTTTGCTAGCAAATCACTCCTGGGTATCAATTTTTTACCTATGACTAACTCCTGCATACCCACTATTCTCTACTGAAATACATCTGGGAATCCTTTGCCATCTATGGAATGATTTCTGAGTATTTATTATTCTCAATGGAGCATCTGCTGGGTATCCGTTTCTCTATTGGAATCACTCCCATAAATCTATTATTCTTTACACAGATGAGGGTTCAGTGCTCTGAGTGATGTCACCTGGGAAGTTGGTCATCACGTTGCAGGAGCAGACAATTCCTCTGGAGGGAGCGCACTAGATTAATTAAACACGTGAATCAAGGCAAAAATTGTTTCGCTGCCAGACTCCTCTACATTATCTTTTATCAACTAAATCGAAATTTCCATAAAGTGACATTTTGTAACCACTTTTTGTACATTTATCCGCACTTGCACCCCAGTGCTACAGTATCTGTGATTTTAAACCAAAATATATGAAGTTGACTATAAGGTACTATTATTAAGTACAGAGCAGCCACAGCCAGCAGTCTGTTACACGGTTTCCCAAATCATACTATGGACTATTTCAGTGTGAGTTCCTGATCAGTCAATATTGTCAATGACTGAACAAAATGTAAAAATCTTAGTCAAAACTCACCAAACTCTGAGATCTGGCACCATTCAATTAATAACAATGCCACTTTCTGGAGACTTTATTGTGCTGCTTAATTTCACTGCAACACATTTCCATTTTAAAAGAGGTTTTATACACAGCTCTTAGTGTAGGGACTTGGGTGACTGAGGTAAAGTCTGTGTAGTACATCCTAGAATTAAACTGCAAATTACATTGACAGTTCCATTCAATCTTTCCACTGAAATCACCTTCATCACCTTGTGCATTTTATTAGACAGGAAACATCCTCCATTGCTTTCAGTCATTAAATAGCAGTAGCTGATACAACAAATGTAAATCTACTGATAGATGCATGGCAATCTTTGATTGAAATTCATCGAAATTCAGGATATATTTAGAAAGCATACTCCTGCACAGTGCAAGACAACAGAAGAAGTCATGCAAGATTCACTCAGAGTACTGGAAAAGAACAGCGATCTAAAAAGCAGGTTACAAGTCTATAACTGTGACTGTCAATAAGTGAAAAGTTTATCAGGAAATACAAACAAAGGAACAATGAAGAACTATTCTATACAGCTTCGCCCACACAACTGCGGTGAATTGTGTATCACAATATATACACTCCCCACTTTACCTGAAAGCCATATGATCTCCTTGGAGAGGTGGTAAACCAGATAAAAACCCAGGCCAATTTGGGGAGAACAAATTTGTTGGTGAGCAGGTGGTGGTCAGGACTGGTCCCTAATGATGGTGACGTTGTGGAGCATGCTCGCTGGAGACATACCTAGCACAAAGAAAGATGGATGTGGTTGTTGGAGGCCAATCATCTCAGCCCCAGAACATCGCTGCAGGAGATCCTCAGGGCAATGTCCTCGGCCCAACCATCTTCAACTGCTTCATCAATGACCTTCCCTCCATCATAGGGTCAGAAGTGGGGATGTTCACTGATGATTGCACAGTGTTCAGTTCCATTTGCAACTCCTCAGATAATGAAGCAGCCCGTGTCCACATGCAGTAAGAACTGGACGATATTCAGGCTTGGGCTGATAAGTGGCAAGTAACATTCACGCCACACAACTGCCAGGCAATGACCATCTCCAGCAAGAGAAAATCTAACCATCACCCCTTGACATTCAACAGCATTATTATCATCGAATCCCTCACCATAAACATCCTGGGGATCACCATTGACCAGAAAATTAACTGGACCAACCACATAAATACTGTGGCCACAAGAGCAGGTCAGAGTATGGGTATTCTGCAATGAGTGTCTCACCGCCTGACTCCCCAAAGCCTTTCCACCATCTACAAGGCACAAGTCAGGAGTGTGATGGAATACTCTCCACTTGCCTGGATGAGCACAGCTCCAACAACATTCAAGAAGCTCAACACCATCCAGGACAA
The DNA here is from genome assembly GCF_044704955.1 of Pristiophorus japonicus. Lineage (NCBI taxonomy): Eukaryota > Metazoa > Chordata > Chondrichthyes > Pristiophoridae > Pristiophorus > Pristiophorus japonicus. Next base: position 348,975,436 of record NC_091977.1, read on the forward strand.
AGTAGTCCACTTCACTGACACTCCATCCACCACCTTAAACATTCACTCTCTCCACCAGGAGGCGAGATTCAGAATGGAGAGAAGAAAAGCTGGAAATCAAAGGCAGAAAATTAGTAAGCGAGATTGTAAGACAGAGGAAACAAAGGCTAGAAAACAGACAACAAGGGAGTTTGCCTGTGCTAAATGATATATACTTCAATGCAATGAGTCTAGGGAATAAGGCATATGAGCTGAGGGCAAAGATGGACATGTGGGATTATGATATTATAGCTATTATTGAGATAAGGCTGAATGAAGGGCAGGAATGGCAGCTCAACATTCCTGGTTACAGTGTTTTCAGACGGGATAGAGAGGGGGATAATAAGGAGGGGTGTCGCAGTATTGATTGAGGAAACAATTACAGCTGTGAGGAGGGATATGTTAGAAGAATCATCAAATGAAGCCATATGGGTTGAACTGAAGAACAAAAAAGGGGCAATCACACTGCTGGGAATGTACTATAGACCTTCAAACAGTCAGAGGGAGATTGAACAGCAAATATGTGGGCAAATCTCTGAGAAGTGCAAAAACAATGGAGTGGTAATAGTAGGAGACTTCAACTACCCGAACATTAACTGGGATAGAATTAGTGTGAAAGGTATAGAGGGAGCAAAATTCTTAAAATGGATTCAAGAGAACTATTTTAGCCAGTACGTAGCAAGCCCAACAAGAGAGGGGGCAGTTCTGGACTTAGTTTTGGGGAATGAAGCTGGGCAGGTGGAAGGGGTATCAGTGGGAGAGCATTTTGGTGGTAATGATCATAATTCAGTTAGATTTAGGGTAGTTATGGAAAAGGATAAAGATAGACCAGGAATAAAAGTTCCCAATTGGGGAAAAGCTAATTTTACTAAACTGAGATGTGATTTAGCCAAAGCGGACTGGACAGCTACTTGAAGGTAAATCAGTGTCAGAGCAGAGGGAATAAAAACAGAAAATGCTGGAAATCTCAGCAGGTCAGGGAGGCCTTCAAGGAGAAGATAGTGAGGGTTCAGAGCAAGTATGTTCCCTTAAAGAAAAAGGATGGGAATAACAAATCTAGAGCCCTCTGGATGCCAAGGGGCATACAGGGTATACAGGGTAGGATAAAGAAAGAAAGGGAAGATAATGAGGGCTCAATACTGCAGAAACCCTAGAGGAGTATAGAAAGTGTAGGGGTGAAATTAAAAAGGAAATCAGGAAAGCAAAGAGAGCAAGAAAACATTTTGGCAAGTAAAATCAAGGAAAACCCAAAGATGTTTTATAAATACATTAAGAGCAAGAGGATAACTACGGAAAGAGTAGTGCCTATTAGAGACAATAAAGATAATCTATGTGTGGAGGCGGAAGACGTGGGTCTTAATGAATACTTTGAGTTTGTTTTCACAAAAGAGAGGGACGATGCAGACATTGCAATCAGGGAGGAGGTGTGTGAAATATTAGATGAAATAAACATAGTGAGAGAGAAAGTATTAAGGAGTTTAGCACCTTTGAAAATGGAATCAATCCCAAAAATTGGATGAAATGTATCCCAGGCTGTTAAGAGAAGCGAGAGAGGAAATAGCAGAGGCTCTGACCATCATTTTCCAATCCTCTCTACAGGTGTGGTGCCGGAAGATTGGAGGACTACTAACACGGTACCGTTGTTAAAAAAGGGAGAAAGGGATAAACCGAGTAATTATAGGCCAGTCAGTCTTAACCTCAGTGGTGCGAAAATTACTGGAAAAAATTCTGAGGGACAGAATAAATCTTCATTTAAAAAGACATGGATTAATCAAGGACAGTCAGCATGGATTTGTTAGGGGAAGGTCGTGTCTGACTAACTTGATTGAATTTTTTGAGGAGGTAACAAGGAGGGTCGATGAGGGTAGTGCATTTGATGTAGTCTATATGGATTTTAGCAAGGCTTTTGATAAGGTCCTACATGGCAGACTGGTCACGAAAGTAGAAGCCTTTGGAATCCAGGGCAAAGTGGCAAGTTGGATCCAAAATTGGCTCAGAGGCAGGAAGCAAAAGGTCGAAGGATGTTTTTGTGACTGGAAGGCTACTTCCAGTGGGGTTCCGCAGGGCTCAGTACTAGGTCCCTTGCTTTTTGTGGTATATATCAATGATTTGGACTTGAATGTAGGGGTATGATTAATAAGTTTGCAGGAGATAGAAAAATTGGCCTTGTGGTTGATAATGAAGAAGAAAGCTGTAGACTGTGGGAAGATAACAATGGACTGGTCAGGTGGGCAGATCAGTGGCAATTGGAATTCAAAAGTGTGAGGTAATGCATTTGGGGAGAGCTAACAAGGGAAGGGAATACACAATAAATCATAGGACACTGAGAAGTATAGAGGAACAAGAGGAGCCTTGGAGTGCATGTCCACAGATCCCTGAAGGTAGCAAGTCAGGTAAATAAGGTAGTTAAGAAGGCATACGGGATACTTGTCTTTATTAGCCAAAGTATAGAATATAAAAGCAGGGAGATTATGCTTGAACTGTATAAAACACTGGTTAGGCCACAGCTACAGTACTGCATGCAGTTCTGGTCAGCACATTACAGGAAGGATGTGATTGCACTAGAGAGAGTACAGAGAAGATTTACGAGGATGTTGCCTAGCCTGGTGAACTTTAGCGATGAGGAAAGATTGGATAGGTTGGGATTGTTTTCTTTGGAACAGAGGAGGCTGAGGGGAGACCTAAAATTATGAGGGGCCTAGATAGAGTAGATAGGAAGGGCCTATTCCCCTTAGCAGAGCAGTCAATAACCAGGGGGCATCGATTTAAAGTAAGTTGTAGGAGGTTTAGAGGGGATTTGAGGAGAAACGTTTTGACCCAGAGAGCGATGGGGGTCTGGAACTCACTTCCTGAAAGGGTGGTAGAGGCAGAAACCCTCATAGCATTTAAAAAGTAATTAGACATGCACTTGAAGTGCCATAACCTACAAGACCATGGACCAAGAGCTGGAATGTGGGATTAGGCTGGATAGCTTTGCCTGCCGGCACGGACACAATAGGCCAAAATGGTTTCCTTCTGTGCTGTACATCTCTATGATTCTATGATCACAGGCGCACTGTGGCTACAGTGGACTGGTGGACTGCGAGATGTTGCTATTATCATATGTTGCAGCCTGAAAGAAGGCCGTGGCATGAGAGTGATGGTGAACTTGACAGACACAGGCCGTGCTGTTACTGTTGGTTTGAGACTAGGTTGATGCTCCAGTAGCTGACATAGTTCAATAACAAGCTCCTTGGTAAAGTGAAGGCACTGCTCCTCAGTGAAGGTCAGGTGAGAAAATTGTTCCCTGAAGATCCTCTGTGGATATGGCCTCCTGCTGAGAGGGCAAACGTGGGGAAGGTCTCAGTGTAACATCTAAAAGATGGCACATCTGACAGTGCAGTACTCCCTCAGTACTGCACTGATGTGTCAGCATAGATTTTGTGCTTAATTCTCTGGAGTGGGACTTCAATCCACAACCTTCTGACTTAAGGGGGTGAGAGGGTTACCACTGAGCCACGGTTGGCAATGATTTATAGTTCATCTAAAAGATGAAGGATGGGATTTCCACTTCATTAAAAATACTTCTCTAGAGAGTAGAGTAATAACAATGTAAAGCAGAACACTATAAAAATAAGTTTCCAACATTATAGTCTGAATGAAATAGTCCAATACAGAGTATTGAATTAACTTTATTTCAACAGCATTCTGTCAATCATAATAACATTTCATGATATGATTAAGGAATAAATGTGCAAAAATTTTATGTAGAAATCTGATTAATTTATGACTTTTTTCTTTACTCGAAGCTGCCAGAGGCACTCATTGCTCTGGGAATATTTACGTGCGTTTTAATATAGTTTGTGTGATGAAATGAAACAAACTAATGAAAAACAACAAATTTGCTGACACAACATAAAATACATTATCTTTTTTTTCTCCCTTGATGAGTGTTTTAACCAATTCAGTCAGTGTACCAGGGCTGAAATTTCAGGTGACAGTGGGAGACTGTTGCCAAATAAGGACATTCTCAGGTATCCACTGGCCTGACTACACATCCCAGTTATCAGGAACAGAAATGGCCTGTCTGCAGTTATCTCTCTTCAAACTTGCTTCTTTGAGTGTGGGAGTTGCCTGGTTGCTTATTTCTGTTTAGCTCAGTTTGAAGCTTACCTTGAGGAGCATTCTCTTGATGCATACTGACATCAGGATTCCAGCTTTTAATACTACTGCAAAGCATTCAAGGCCTTGGTGAGGGTACAGAGCAGACTTACTAGCTTGATACCAGAGATGGTGGACTTCAGTTATGTGGAGAGATTAGAGAAGCTGGGAATGTTCTCCTTAGAACACAGAAGGTTAAGGGGACATTTAATAAAGGCTCAAAAATTATGAAGCGTTTTGGTAGAGTAAATAAGGAGAAACTGTTTTCACTGGCAGGAAGGTTGGGAACCAGAGGAAACAGATTTAAGATAATCGTCAAAAGAACCAGAAGGGAAATGAGGAGAGATTTATTTATACAGCGAGTTGTTATGGTCTAGAATGCCTGAATGCCCGAAAGCAGATTCAATAGTAACTTTTAAAAGGGAATTGGATATATACATGAAAAGGAAAATTTGCAGGACTATAGGGAAAGAGCAGGGGAGTGGATTATCTCCAACAAACGAGAGATAACCAGCACCCCTTGACATTCAATGGCATTAACATTGCCGAATCCCCCACCATCAACATCGTGAGGGTCACCATTGAGCAGAAACTTAACTGTACCAGCCACATAAATACTGTGGCCACAAGAGTAGGTCAGAGGCTGGGTTTTCTGTGGCGAATGTCTCACCTCCTGACATCCTAAAGACTTTCCACCATCGATAAGGCACAAGTCAGGAGTGTGATGGAATACTCTCCACTTGCCTGGATGAGTGCAGCTCCAACAACACTCAAGAAGCTTTATAGCATCCAGGACAAATCAGCCTATTTGATTGGCATCTTCAACATTCACTCACTCCACCACTGGTGCACCGTGGCTGCAGTGTGTACCATCTACAAGATACACTGCAGCAACTCGCCAAGGCTTCTTTGACAGCACCTCCCAAACCTGCAACTTCTACCGCCTAGAAGGACAAGGACAGCAGGTGCACGGGAACCATCAGCTGCAAGTTCCCCTCCAAGTTACACACCATCCTGACTTGTAAATATATCGCCGTTCCTTCATCGTCGCTGGGTCAAAATCCTGGAACTCCCTCCCTAACAGCACTGTGGGAGTACCTTCCCCACAAGGATTGCGGCGGTTAAAGAAGGTGGCTCACCACCATCTTCCCAAGGGCAATTCGGATGGGCAATAAATGCTGATCTTGCCAGTGATACCCACATTCCAGGATCGAATGAAAAAAATAAGACTAATTGGGTAGTTATTTCAAAGAGCTGGCACTGGCCTTCTTCTGTGCTGTATGATTTTATGATTCTAAATAAAACCAGTAGTTCTGACAAAAGTCCAATTCCTCAAAATATTAACCAATCTTATCTGTTTACAGATGCTAACAGATTTGCTGTGTAATTCCAGTATTTTCAGTTTTGAATTCAGATTTCCAGCATTTTGCAGTTTCTTTTTTTTTACATGCAAAGCATTCAGCGTACATTTACAGTGCAGAACTGATTTTCCACAGGGTTTCTCCTGATCTTCTGATGCGATGATGGTGTGAAGAAAATCAGGCGGACCCCGTGGAAATCCAAACTCCTAGCATTGCTGCAAAGTGTTTTTTGCTTTGCACTGACACTAAGGGGCCAAAATTGCCCCTTCCCTTAGGGCCTGTTACCATTGGAAATTGGCGGCCACGCTGCGGAGTGGAATGGCCGCCGATTTTTTGTGGAATGGTCGCCATTTTGAAAATTGCCCTCCTGCGATATCCCGGGGTGATCCGTTCCCCCAGCTACCACTCCGCTGCTGCTAATCGGTCCTAAGTGCATCATCAGAGTGCACACTGCTGATGCGCGCCCCACCGCCCCCCCCCCCCCCCCACACCCGCCATTGCGAAATTCTACCGAGAAAATCTTGCTCCTGCCGCTCGGTGCCACCGGCAGCTATTTCTGTCGGTGCACTGTGCTTAGAGTATGCCCAAAATGGCAGTGCGGCTGCCATTAAAGGGGAGGGCCTACTGCCGCGGCCGATGTCAGGCCGACAATTATGCCCCCGGGTTCAGCCGGGCCGCCAACAGGCAGCCTGGCACCACCTCTTGGGTGCCAGGTCGCTGGCCCGGTCGAAACCCCCTCCAAGAATGGCAGTGGCTTTCCCCTTTAAGTGAAGGGGAGAGACAGGGTGACGTGCCAGTGCGATGATGTCATCAGCGCTACACTAATGAGTGACAGCGGAGGACAGTCCACCCGTCCAACTTCCGCTCCTCTCGTGTGCGAACTTCCGCTCACCGCCGCACTTCCGCTCCCATTATGGCCGACTTCTGGGCCACTGGGAAAAAAAAGCCAAAGAACTGAATTTTGCTCAAGAGGCCACCGCATCCACCGAGCCGGTAAAAACAGCTGAAACAGGGTAGGTGCGCCACGTTTCCAGCAGTGGGCAATTTCGGCCCCTAAGCCTGTGTTGTGTAAATTGGGTATTAAGACCAAACTGACTGTGAAATCTCACTCTGATTCACTCTGGTGTCAGGTCCAGCACTGATTCTCATTTAGAATACATTGGCCAGAATTTTCTCCTTAAAAAAACGGGTGGGTTTAGAGCGTGGGGATAGTTAAAGTGTTAACAAAATGGGATTCTCGACCTGAACCCACCTCCAACCCACCCACTTCCGGCTTTACCGGAGGCGGTATGGGTCGGGATGGGGGTGGGCAGCCAACCCGTTGCCAGGGGGTATTACCTCAATTTAAATATTGTAATGAGGCTGGAAGCTTCTTTTTTTACCCCTCCATTTTGTATTTAACTGTCTGCGGACGGGTTTCACACAAATTGTAAAACACAGCAGATAAACAGAGGTGGGGACTGCTGCATCCAGGAGGCAAGTGGCTTTACACCGACCTCCTGGATCCAGGGTTCCTACCGTACTCACCTCCCGCAATCAGAGACTCCACCATGAGGCCTCCGATCACCCAGGCCTCCCCCCACAACGATGATGATGAGGCTGGCCACGATTCTCTGGTGGCCGTCCCCGATCCCTGGCCGACCCCCCCCCCCCTCCTGATCCACGACCCTGGCAGATCCTTCCCCCTCTTCCCGATCCCCAATCCTGGCCTTTCCTCTCCCCCCTTCCGATTCCCGACCCTTGCTGATTGCCGATTCTCCTCCTGCGATCCTTCCCCCTCGCTTCTGAGGCCTACCCACCTGCAGCCATCCTGCCTCTCAATCTGGCTGGCTGTGGGTGGAATTCCAAGGCCTTGCATTCGAATCAGGCCCTGCCATTAAAGTCATCAGGGTCTGCAGGAAACCGAACCTTCTGGATTTCCTGCCAGCCTCAGAGGCCTCACCTTCCCCCAACCCACCTCCTTTGAGAAAATTCCAGTCGTAGTGTAGGTTACTCCAGTTCCTGCCTGCCATCAACACATATCAGAAAATTGTGGCTGCACTGCTCACAATTTTCCGATACATGCTCACTGTAGGTGAAGATTTGGAAATCTTACCTTCATGACTGGAGTGTTAGTGCAAAACAAAACCACTGACTACATAAGGGATTATTTTAGAACTGATATGAGAAAACTCATCATGGAAGGAGTGATCAATGTGTGGAATAAACTTCCCAATAAAGTAGTGGAGGCAAATATCCTGGAAACTATCGGATGCTACAATGGAAGTATGTAAGGGTCTCTCTGGAACCGAATGGTGATGTTCTGACTTCATGCTTCCAGTGGAAAGCTTGGCATGCTAGCATCGCATATCGGAAATTTGGGCTCATGCCACATATTGTTTCCTCACTGTAAATTGTATGGATTTTTGATATGCTGCCAGTGATCAAGGTGCTGTGTCGGGAGTGCAAAGTTGGAAAGTTACAACCCCACCCTGATATCTAAACTTGACAATTCTAACGCACTCCTGGCCGGGCCCCCACGTTCTACCCTCTGTAAAATCGAGATCATCCAAAACTGTGCTGTCCGTGTCCTTATTCGCGCCAAGTCACGTTCACCCATCACCCCTGTGCTCGCTGACCTACATTGGATCCCGCTTAAGCAACGCCTCGAGTTTAAAATTCTCATCCTTGTTTTCAAATCCCTCCATGGCCTTACTCCTCCCTAACTCTGTAATCTCCTTCAGCACCACAACCCTCCAAGATGGCTGCTCTCCTCTAATTCTGGCCTCTTGAACAGCCCCGATTTTAATCGCTCCACAATTCGTGCCTTCAGCTGCCTAGGCTCTAAGCTGTAGAATTCCCTCACATAATCGCTCCGCATCTCTTCCTGTTTTAAGATGCTCCTTAAAACCGAATTCCTTGTCCAAGTTTTTGGTCATCTGCCCTAATATCTCCTTATGTGGCTCGGTGTCATATTTTGTTTTATAACACTTCTGTAAAGAGCATTGGGACATTTTACTATGTTAAAGGCGCTACATAAATACAAGTTGTTGCTGTGATTGAAATCCTACTGCAACAGAAACTCTCTCAACCCTGAAATAAGTGCACAGGTCTTTTCAAACACTTAAGATCATGTGATAATCCAGTTGCATGCAGATGTTCCTCAAGTTGAATCCAGATACATCCAAGTGCACTGGAGAATTCACACTGCTGTACTTTTTTTCCTCTCCCTGTTAACTAGGTGAGTGGAATTTCACTGAAAAAAAGTTCCATGTGATACTTCTACATGCATAATGGAGAGCAACATTACAGCATACTCGCCAGCATTGGAGGTAAAGTTTACTTTTTAGTGCTTTGTGAGGTCCACACAGTTTTCTGGCCATGTAATTCACAAGTTCAAGCTCCACTCCAGAGACTTGAACACATAAGTGAGTGCTGCACTGTCACAGGTGCCAGTCTTTCAGATGAGGCATTAAACCGAGGCCCCTCTGCCCTCTCAGCTGAACATAAATGATTCAAAGAGCAGGGGAGTCCTTGTGTGCTGGCCAAAATTTGTCCCTTAACCAACATAATTGAACAGATTGTTTGGTCATGTATTCCCTTTGCTACTTCCCTATACATTACAACAGTGACTACAGTATTTCATCGTGTGGCACTTTGGGATATCCTCAGGACATGAAAGACACGATATAAATGCAAGTTAGTTCCTTCTTTTTTTCTTTGATTTTTGAAAAATCACACAGGCTGGCAATCTGATATTTTTCTTAATTACCCTGTGCATTCCCAATGCCTGAAGCTGCGCACCAGCAATGCTAAACTGTAAAAATTTAACCCACAAACATACTGACTGGATAAAGTCGTCAAATAAATGAGAAAAGACATCACAGATTTCCCTGGGTCTGCGTCCAGATGTACTGGGTCTCGTGAGTTCAGCGAATATCAGAAAATTGGGCAGTTGAAAACTTGAAGTAAAGGAACTTGCCTGATTTTCCTCAATTTAAATGACTGAAAGGCCAATCATGCGTGTTCATTTACAGGCATGGGCTCCAATCTACTCAGTTGTTTGATATTTGCTATACCCAGGTGATCCAGTGCACCCAAGCACAGACCGACAAAAATCTCTCGTTCTGCCGCAAGTTGGAAACACAGCCTTGCACTGAAAATCACATCACGAACTATATGGGATGACAAGAATGACTCAATTTACTATGATAAATAGGGAGAGAAATTCCTTTCTAGCTAGGCTGCATCCACATCCCGAAAATAGGCACCAATTTTTTATAAGCGTCCTTAAACAGGCATCAGGCTCCTTATTAGCACGTTTTAGGCAGTCGCCCAGATGCCTGAATAATGGACTGACCCAATTTCTGGTCGGATTTTCTTCAGGTGTCTTTTGGGCGCAGAACGTTGTGTCCCCAAACTGGTCCTTTTTGCATCTGTTTACAAAATGGCACACTGAGGACCAAATTATACCCCTTTACAACATCTGGACCACTTTACAATTCATTGCTGTGCTTGGCTAGTTTCAATTCTTATTTTTACATTTCCAAATTACAATCTTCTTCTCCTTTCCTACATATTTAGGTATACAATATTGTGGTTCCAATTCACAACTTACCTCCTGCTTTATTGATTCTTCATTAGCATAAATGTTACATTTACCAAAATCTAATCAATGTAATTATTGGTTATGGATGACTAGATAAGTCCTAATAAAACGACATTATCATATGATTTAGCACAGTTGCTGCAGGAAGTTCGATATTTGCATTTGAATAATGCTTATATTTCATTACTTCCAGCTCAAATACTATTTCCTTTTACAATAAGCCATACTATAAATTAAATTAAAATGCTCAGCATGCAGGCATAAAATTATACTTATAAATGTACAAATATATCACATATGTACATAACTTTATATATCAGACATGGATAGATAGGGATAGGTTGATTGATAGATACAGACATAGGTAATTAAATAGATATAGATGTAGATAGATAGGCAGAGATAGAGATAGAGATTGACATAGCTGGACAGATAAATAGGCAGATGAATTGATAGTTATGCATAGACAGATAGATAAGCAGGTATAGGTGGGTAAATAGATATAGACATAGATAGATAGTTTTTTTTAGATAATTAGACACAAATATAGGCAGATAAAAAGATTGTGATAAGTTAGATACATAGATATAGACACAGACAGACAAATAGCCAGCTGGGCATAAATAGGTAGATTATTGCTAAGTAGATAGATAGGTATTGATAGGGGGCCAAAATTCAGAGTCTCAAAGATGCCCATTTGCAGTGACCATTCCTAAAAATCGAATGGCCACTGCTTTGGGGTCAATAGGCTGACCTGTCCTAAATTCAGGTTGGGGATTTTTCGGCCTGGACCCCATTCCGCCCAAGCAGTTGCAACGCCAATTTAAAGCAATAAAAAAATACTTATCAGCGAATTTCAGCTCTATCCGTCGATCTCCCGCCGCGCGTACCCCCGGCAGGTTTTTCTGCCGGTGCACCATCTCTGCATTGAGTGCGGCCTGGCAGCGCAGCCGCCCTTAAAGGGGAGGGCCTACTGCCACGGCCGCAATGGAGACATTTTTGCTGGCCGACTTGCCGATCGGCCGGCAAAGCACTGTCCCGGGTTCGGCCGGGCCACTAACAGGCAGCCTGGCACCCCCTCTTGGGTGCCAGGCCGTTGGCCCGGCCGAAACCCTCCCTGGTGGCCCAGTGGCCACAGTGGTGGAGGCCCCGACCGACCCATTATCAGCCAGTCAGCCTGGCTTTGAATCTAAGGCCCGCCCCATTATGATCATTTCCTGTAGGACTTTGAAAAAATGTCAAAGTCCTGAAAATGGATCTACTTACCGTATCAGGAGTTCCAGCGGTGAGTACCAATCAAAAACTCATAGGTGCGTCAGCTTTCTGGTGCACCTGAATTTCGGCCCCAGAGTTTGGTAGATAGACTGGCAAAGATAGGTAAATAAGGATACATAGATAAATAAAAATGCAAACAGATAGCTTGATAAATAGGAATTGAGAAAGTTATGGAGAGAAAGTTATGTAAATGTACATTCAAATAGTGATAGGTATTTAGACAGATAGGGCAGGTAGATAAATAGAGTTTGGTAGACAAATAGCCAAATATAGATAGACAAATAAACAGATGTGGGTAGGTCGATGCAGATAGAGAGGGATAGGTCGATAGAAAGGATGCATTGGTGACCTCTGCCACTTCAGACTCTGTTTAAACACTGCATAATATACTTGGATCACATTGTCTGGGCGGGATATTCAGTGTTAAAATCATACATATTTTGTTACTTTGGAAATCCATTTCATTCTGTGTGGTGTTCGCTAAGGTCATTTAGCTCTGGAATGGCATTGGGCCGATAAAATGTAGCCGTGCAGTAAGTGTATGTGTCAGATGCTACATTAGGGTTTCCTGCACAGTAAAAGAAATATAGGTTGTGCACATTCTACTTCTGTGTTAAAATCACTAGTTATTTCCTTATTTTTAATAATTGGAGCTGCCTTTGCTCTCTCGCTGCAGCCACTGCCCAAGAAATAAAGGTCACCAAATAAGTATGAACCTTCTACATTCATTATTTTTTCATGTTGGCCAGCTGCTCCCTCAGTGCAACAGGGACAACACAGACAATGGCCTGTCCAAATTAAACCTGCTTCCTGCTCACTTCCAGCAATCATAATAAAGGCCAATTTAAACTGAGTTTTGTGTAATTGGATCTTCTAAAAGCCAGCAATAAGCCTCCACTCCACATCCCCATTATATTATACAACTGTTTAAAACTAAATGACATTAATTCCAAGGATTAATAGGATCAGATAAAGTACTGGAGGTAAGTAAATGGCATGTGCTGCTGAATGAAGAAATGTTTTAGGAGTAACTGTTTTTTTTTAGATCTGAATGATATTCTCAACAAGCAGACTTTCTGTTGATCAGAGGCACAGACATAAAGTCCCGGAATTTTAAGATGGAGGCAGGTTGGGAACAGCGGGGGTTGTGGGAGACGGTCTAGAAAGCAGACTCAAAACCCGGGAGGACGGTTTGCTCTCAAGCCTTGCTAAATTTAACGGTCGGGCCTGAGTTGCATTTCAAACCACTGTTTCCCACCTGCAGCCAGGAGAGTGCAGTGCTTCGCATTATGGGAACAGGTAACAGGAAACTGAGAGAATGGATTTCAGCAGGATTTCTATCCGTTAAGTTGGGACAATTGCACAAGCTGCCAATTGGCCATGATAACCTCTGTCCTCAAATTCTCGATACAAGCTCCCATCACACAAAGCTCTGCACAGTTCTAATAAAGCTGTGCATTACTCTTGGCATTCATATCATTTGGGGCATCATCATTAAAAGATTAAGTTAGCCATATCAGACATACGGAAATGAAGCCATGCGGTGGATTACTGGGAAATAACAGAAGCTTGTATGCAGAAGAGTACATTTTCTATTTGTGCACTCCCAATTGGAAGCCTTGCACATGACAGATGCATGTTGGGTCACTAGTAATGTGTTTTCCCAATATAGGCTCCCGACGGGTGAGCCTCTGCCTTGGGATTGTGCAATGGAAAGTTTACCCTCAAGAACCTGTGCTCCTGCACTGCCAAACAGTATTAACTCCTGCAGCTGGGAAGTTCGTTAAAGTCAGAGAATGGTCTTAATCGCCTTTCTAACATAGCAGGCTAAGAGACAACTCTCAGCTGACACAGAAACAGAGAACAGATGTCAGTTGGTCATCTACACTTTAAATAATCCATTTGAGTGGTTCAAATTATGTCATAAGGGAAAAGAAACATGAGTTTCTCATGTTTGGCATCTAGACGTAGAGCAGGTAGCAAGCAAGCTGCCAGAGAATTATTTTCCACCAATATGTGACCAAGCTAAGATCAGTGCTTTAAATTTACTAAAATTATTCTTCGAAAGGAGTATAAAGTAGTGAATCTTTTTTGGACGTTACTTTTCTGAGCATCATGACAGCATCTTGATGTTTCTAATGTATTTTCAAGGTGCATATCTTCTAAACATAAGTGTTTCACGCTGAAAGCATTTCATATCTGCTGAAAATATCCGCTGACAAAATCAACATGGAATGGGCTCCTCTTGCAAACCCCAACACAACTCCGGTACAAGTCCTGCTACTAGTTGGAGTGATTGTGGCTGCTACATAGTGGCAACATTAACTGATTGGGAGTTGGAGATAAGAGGGGCCAAAATTGCCCCGCGACTGAAAGTAGGCGCACCTACCGTTTATGAAGATTCTTCTGGGCCCCAATCCATGGGTCAGCTGCAGGGCGGAAGTGCATGTGGAGTGGGTCGGATGTCAGTATGTGTCATCAGCCGCCAGGGAGGGTTTCGGCCGGGCCAGTGGCCTGGCGCCCAAGACTGCCAGACTGCCTGTTGACGGCCCAGCTGAACCCGTGGTCACCATTGTCGGGCCGACATAGCAGTCGGCCGACAATTAAAATAAAATTGCGGCCGAGCAGTGCACTCTCCCTTCCCAGGCACACAAAGCTTCCCGCAGTGGAAAACTATCAGTGGTAGTGACCGGCGGCGGCACCGCTCACACACAGCAATTTCCCGCGGGACTGAAAGGGGTCACCGCCGGTCGGAAGGGGATCGGTGCGTGCCCGATGGGGCAGCCACACGGGCGGCGCGGAAACCTGTTTCCGCTGCTCCCGGCCCGGGGGCAATTTAGGAAGGGTTGGCCTATCTGCCTGTGCCCAGTCGGTGAGGCCTATCTGCACCATTACCGCCTCTTAGAGGGTAATGAACCTTAAGGAGGAGGGCAATTTCAGCCCCAGAATGTCAACATTAACTGATTGGGATTTGGAGAAAGGGTGTCAACATTAACTGATTGGGATTTGGAGAAAGGGTGTCAACATTAACTGACTGGGGAGAGAAATCATAGAATGGTTACAACTCAGAATGGTTACATTCAGCCCATCAAGCCTGTGCCGGCTCTCTGCAAGAGCACTTCAGGTAGTCCCGCTCCGCCGCCCTTTCCCCATAGCCCTGAAAATTTGTTTCCTTCAGGTACTTATCCAATTCCCTTTTGAAAGCCACGATTGAGTCTGCCTCCACCCTTTCAGTCAGTGCATTCCAGAACCTAACCACTCACTGTGTAAAAAAGTTTTTCTTCATGGTTCTTCTTCCAATCACCTTAAATCTGTGTCCTCTGGTTCTCGACCCTTCTGCCAATGGGAACAGCTTCTCTCTAATTACTCTGTCTCGACCCCTCATGGTTTTGAACAACTCTATCAAATCTCCTCTCACTCTTCTCTGCTCTAAGGAAAACACGAGCTTCTCCAGTCCATCCATGAAACTGAAGTCTCTCGTCCCTGGAACCATTCTTTTCTGCACCCTCTCTAAGGCCTTCACATCCTTCCTAAATTGTGCTGCCCAGAATTGAATACAATACTCCAGTTGAGGCCAAACTAGAGTGAGGGGGAGTGGAGTGGTTGGGTATGACTTTGAGGTAGCTTTAAAGGGATGTGATGGTCTGATTAACCTCCTTGCTTTTGTACTCTATGCCCCAAGAGTACTCACAGTCGCGCTCTCATGTAAAAACAAACCCCTCCGCTACCCCAGTTCATTCTACCACCACCAGGTCCAGCTCACAGAGACACTGCCTCTTCCAACTCCCTCTTCCGACCCTCCTGGTTCATAGTGACACATCCCACTCGACGCTCAACTGAACTTGGCAGTCTACTTCCATGTAGGGTGACAGCATTAACAATGAGGGGAAATGCCGGCATAAACATTGTTAAAAAAGAGCATTAATTGGGTAGGGGGAGGAAATAGTGCCAACATTACTTGGGGGAGAGAAAATGTGCCAGTTTGATCAGGATTGGAGGGGAGAACTGTGCCACGTTGAACTGAAAATGTGAGGGAAGAGTGTCACTATGAACTGGGAGGGGGAACGGAGTGTAAAGATGGAGAGTTGGATGAGGTAGAATGCAACTATGAACTAGTGAGGGGGACTGGGGTGGTTGGGTGAGGTAGAGTGCCACTGTTAACTGTGAGGGGGAGTGGAGTGGTTGGGTATGACTTTGAGGTAGCTTTAAAGGGATGTGATGGTCTGAAGCAAAGAGTAGGAGTAAATGGGGACTTTTCAGAATGGCAGGCAGTGACTAGTGGGGTACCGCAAGGTTCTGTGCTGGGGCCCCAGCTGTTTACACTGTACATTAATGATTTAGACGAGGGGATTAAATGTAGTATCTCCAAATTTGCGGATGACACTAAGTTGGGTGGCAGTGTGAGCTGCAAGGAGGATTCTATGAGGCTGCAGAGCGACTTGGATAGGTTAGGTGAGTGGGCAAATGCATGGCAGATGAAGTATAATGTGGATAAATGTGAGGTTATCCACTTTGGTGGTAAAAACAGAGAGACAGACTATTATCTGAATGGTGACAGATTAGGAAAAGGGCAGGTGCAAAGAGACCTGGGTGTCATGGTACATCAGTCATTGAAGGTTGGCATGCAGGTACAGCAGGCGGTTAAGAAAGCAAATGGCATGTTGGCCTTCATAGCGAGGGGATTTGAGTACAAGGGCAGGGAGGTGTTGCTACAATTGTACAGGGCCTTGGTGAGGCCACACCTGGAGTATTGTGTACAGTTTTGGTCTCCTAACCTGAGGAAGGACATTCTTGCTATTGAGGGAGTGCAGCGAAGGTTCACCAGACTGATTCCCGGGATGGCGGGACTGGCCTATCAAGAAAGACTGGATCAACTGGGCTTGTATTCACTGGAGTTCAGAAGAATGAGAGGGGACCTCATAGAAACGTTTAAAATTCTGACGGGGTTAGACAGGTTAGATGCAGGAAGAATGTTCCCAATGTTGGGGAAGTCCAGAACCAGGGGACACAGTCTAAGGATAAGGGGGAAGCCATTTAGGACCGAGATGAGGAGGAATTTCTTCACCCAGAGAGTGGTGAACCTGTGGAATTCTCTACCACAGAAAGTTGTTGAGGCCAATTCACTAAATATATTCAAAAAGGAGTTAGATGAAGTTCTTACTACTAGGGGAATCAAGGGGTATGGTGAGAAAGCAGGAATGGGGTACTGAAGTTGCATGTTCAGCCATGAACTCATTGAATGGCGGTGCAGGCTAGAAGGGCCGAATGGCCTACTCCTGCACCTATTTTCTATGTTTCTATGTTTCTATGATTAATCTGTTAAAAATCCAAATGTCACTTCAATTTTCCTTTTTTTAATGATTAGAATCTATCAATTGTGAAGTGTAAAAGCACTTAAGCATCTTTGGGTAGAAAGTGTTATGTTGCGCCCCATTTGGGGACGGTAACATCTGGGAGGTGGGACATTCTGCGCCAGACACGGAAGTCCCACCTCCCCACCGCCTCCAGAAATTCGGGTTACCGCCCCCGAAAGGAAATGGAGCGCAAAATAACGCTCGCCACATCCTTTTTGGGGCTGTAGTGCGGTAGACGGGTTGGGAGTGGCACGCAGCACTACGCACTGGGCTGTGTAGCATTGCTGCATTGGAGGGGATCTTCTCTTCATTAAAGGGAAGGGCCCAAGCTGCAAACTCTGTTGGCACGTACCAGGCCTCCATGGACCACTGTGTCAACAGCCTGGCATTCAAGCAGCGCTGCATAGCTACTATCCTGCCTGCTGCCGATTGCTTGATTTAGCATTCCACTTCCATCCTGTAGGGCAAAAGCCAAATTTTTTTAAAGTTTGAAAGCCTGTCAATAATTTTTCAAATGGGGCGATACTCAATTTCTCCCCCTATTTTCTTTAAAAAAAAAATGTTTTATTTTACAAAGAAAAGCTAACAAAAGATCTGAGACTTCTTTATTGACAAAACCCAGTTTTAGCTATCCTTATTTTTACTGAACAAAATTGAATTGAGCTTTATTTTCCTCTCTGTCCACAAATCCCACCTCACTCAACGTGTTGCCTCCTTCCATTGCCCATCTCCAGTTCCATCTAACCATTGTCAATTGCTGATTGCAAGCTTCTGGTTTCTTCCCAATCTAGAAGACTGTCCAATAAGCTGCCCTATTATACTGTCAGCCCCTGCATTCTTCATTAGGATGCCTTCGAAAATAAAGTTAATAATAAGCAAATGCTTTACTTCTTTTAAAAACAAAACTTCCTGTTGCCCTGACCATCCTCCCATATATGTTCCCATCCTACTCATTTTGCTAATTTTGAGATAAGGATTGCTGTATGTCAAAAAAATATCTGACTTCATGTTAAAAATAAAGATATGTCAAAGTCAGGATGGTGTGTGACTTGAAGGGGAACCTGGAGAGGAGGTGTTGTTGTTCCCTTGCACCTTCTGCGCTTCTTCTAGATGATGGAAGTCGCTGGGTTTGGGAGGTTCTGCTGAAGAAGCCTTGATCACTTGCTGCAATGCATCCTACAGATAGTACTTACTGCAGTGACGGTACGCCAGTTGTGGAAGGAGTAGATGTTTAAGGTCATGCCAAACAAATGGCCTGCTTTGTACTGGATGATGTTGAGCTTCTTTAGTGATGTTGCAGCTGCACCCATCCAGGCATGTGGAGAGTATTGCATCATGCTCCTGATTGGTGCATGGTAGGTGGTGCACAGGATTTGGGGAATCAGGAGGTGAGGTACTTGACCCAGTCTCTGATCTGCTCTAGTAGCTACAGTATTTATGTGGCTAGTCTAGTTGAGTTTCTGATCAATGGTGATGCCTGAGATTTGATGGTGGGGGATTTGGCGATGGGCATGCCATTGAATGTAAAGGAGGTGCTAAGGCTATCTTTTGTTGAAGACGATAATTGTCTGCTATTTCTGCAAATATTACTTGCCACTAATCATTATCTGAGGAATTGTGAATGGAGCTGAACATTGGGCAATCATTGGCAAACAGCCCCATTTCTGTCCTTATAATATGGGGAAAATCACTGATGAAGCAGCTGAAGATAGTTGGGCCTAGGACGCTGCCCTGAGGATCTCCAGCAGTGATGCCCTGGAGCTGAGATGATTTGTCTCCAACAAGCACAAACAGCTTCCTTTGAGCTAGCTATAACTCCAGCCCTGATCATCATTGACTGGTGAGAATGAGGTCAAGTAGGTTATTCCTTAGTATCAGTCAGTGATGGTACTACCGAGCCATTCTTGGTGATGGACATTGAAGTCCCCCATTCAGAGTATATTCTGTGCTTTTACTACCCTTAGTGCTTCCTCCAAGTGGTTTTAAACATGGAAAAGTATGGATTCACCAGCTGAGAGAGAGAAGTAGGTGGTAATCAGCAGGAGGTTTCCTTGCCCATGTTTCACCTGAAGCCATGAGATAGGGTCCAGAGTCAAGGTTGAGGACTGCCACAGCCACTCCCACTCAGCTATATATGCCCCCATCTCCGGTGGGTCTGTCCCTCCAATGGTACAGGACATACCCAGGGATAGTGACGGAGGAATCTGGGACGTTGGCTGATAGGTACATTTCTGTGAGTATGATTATGTCAGGCTGTTGCTTGATTTGTCTGTGCAACAGCTCTTCCAACTTTGGCACTTGTCCCCAGATGTTAGTGAGGAGAACTTTAAGGTGTCAGCCATGGCTCAGTGATAGTACTCTCACTTCTGTGCCAGAAGGTTGTGGGTTCAAGTCCCACTCTAGACACATCAGTGCAATACTGAGGGAGTGCTTCACTGTCAGAGGTGCCGCATTTCAGATGATACATTAAACCGAAGCTCCACCTGCCCTCTCAGGTGTATGTAAAATATTCCATCGCACTATTTCAAAGAAGAGCAAGGGAGTTCTCTCCAGTGTCCTGGTAAATATTTATCCGTCAACCAACATCACTTTAAAAAAAAAGATTATCTGGTCATTATCACCTTGTTGTGTGCAAATTGGCTGCTGTGTTTCCAACATTACAACAGTGACTACACTTCAAAAGTACTTAATTGGTTGTAAAGCACTTTGGGATGTTCTGAGGTCATGAGAGGTGCAATATAAATGCAATTTCTTTCCTTTTTTGCATGATCGACTGAGCTGATTGTGCCTTCATAGTGTCCTTATTTGTTGTGTATTTCACAGCCAAGTGGTCTGTCTAATGTTCTTCTTATTCTTTGTAATGATTTGATACAACTGAGTGGTTTGCTAGGACACTTCAAAGGGCAGTTAAGACTCAATCACATAAGTGTGGGACCGGAGTCACCTACCATCCAGACCGGGTAAAGATGGCAGATTTCCTTCCCTGAAGGACAATAGTGAACATGTTGGTCTGGTTACACATTTGAACCAGCACCATTGAACATCAGCCGCTTCAAGAACTTCAAGTCGACCCTGTCTTTCATTCTCATTCCTTCTAAACGCAATCCACAAATACTAATTCTGTCATCCACCACCTCCATGTTAAATTGGGGTGCAGAGCAGTTGCTCCAAAAAGGTTTAATTTCACAAGTACTTAAAACAAGGGCACAAATCAAGGAAGATGCAGTGGGCTTTGCCTCCAAAATAGGAACAACATTCTGTCTGGATGCAGAGATGAAAGCTAAGTCCCAAAGCATGACTATTATGAAATAATTGTGAAACTTGTTTAGCCAAAACAAAATGAGTTCCTCCTTACAGGCTAATTTTGTTTTTGTATCATTAAATGTAAAATCAGTTGATGAGGTGCTGTGAAAACCTTTTCAAACTGTTACCTCATTACGGGCTCAATTTTGCTCAACCCCTTTTTTCGGTGAACTTATCTTAAGTGCGCCGACTTTGCGCGCTGGAAATGCGCCGGAAAAAAGTCGCCCCAGCCTGGCCACTCTTCCGAGTCCCCGGAGTCCCAGCGTGGCGTGCATTGTGAAGTGGAGGGTGGAGCAACAGGCCAGCACAGAAAGCACTGCCGGCATCTGCGCGCATGCGCAGTGAAGTCTGCGTGCATGCTCCTGCCCTCCCTACGGGCTGTGAGCAGGACCCGATGCTCGCAGCCCCTATCCCGGCTGAAGGGACACCCTGAACTCGTCGCACCCTATCCCCGGCCGAGTGGTCTCCCGCACCGGCCGGCCGGCCTGCTGAGTTCCCGGGCTGAGGTAGGACTTCAGTTTTATTTTTTATTCATTGATGGTTGTGCTTGAGAGTTTTGATTGGGAGGGCAGGGGAGGGGGGGGAGGAGAGTTTTGGGGGGTGGGGGGGAGAAAGAGTGTTGGGGGGGGAGAAAGAGTGTTTTGGGGGGGAGAAAGAGTGTTTTGAGGGGGGGGAGAAAGAGTGTTTTGCGGGGGCAGGGGGGGAGAGAAAGAGTGTTTAGTGGGGGGGGGTGGAGAAAGAGTGTTTTAATGGGGGGGGGAGGGAGAGAACTTAAAAAAAACCTTGATTGTGGCATAAAGGTAGGACTTCTATTTTTTATTTGTTATTAATTGATTGCTTATTACTTTTTGTAGTTTGTTGAGTGCTTTGTAAGTCTTGATGCAGGTCCTCAGCTTCCTCGTATTTTTTATTTGTTAGTGAATGCTTATTTTTGTGCTTTGTTTACTGCTTTATAAATCTTGGTGCTTTAAATGTACTAACCTGTGCCGATTTCTTAACTGCCCGCAAGGTTTTTCAGAGCTGGCCACATACGCTGACTTAAGTCGATTTGGAGTAAGTTTTAGCTGGCCAAAGTGGCATAAATGGCCAAAACTGGCGTAAGTGTCTGGGATCGCCCCCTTTTGAAAAAAAAACGGAACAAAAAAATCGTACCTAACTGGAGCAAATTTTTTGGGGAAAATGGCAATTTTTAACTTACACCAGAAAAAACAACTTCCTTCAAAAAAATTGATGCAAGTCATGGCCAAAATTGGGCCCTACATTAGATCCTTCAGAAACATCAGCTGCTGCCACCACTCTTAAGAAGATTCATGAAGGAGTGCCACTTCCTTTGCTAAAAACATATTAAGACCCGATAAAAACTAAGTTTGTTGCAAAATATAGAGACAATCTTTGTTAAAGCTGGTGCTGATAAAGTGACTGTAATGTCTAGTTAGATTAATTGATTTTTACAACTGAAAATTAGCCAAATCTTGACATCAAGTGACAGACGATTTCATTACCAGTTTATTTATATTTGGAATGGTGATTATATTCGGTTGAAAAGAAAACAGTGATGCTGCATGTAGGTTCTGTACATAAATAAGTTGTACTGAGTTAACAGGGTGGTCAATAAAATCAATAACTCATGTTTACTTATACGTTCAAAATTACCTCTATCTTTTTTTGTGTTCTTGATTTCCCAACCCAAGCAACATATTAAGCCTTTCCAAAGGAGTACAGCATCAGTCAGAGTGTGGGGGTGGGGTTTTCTGATTACAAGTGTCTAGTTCGTTTCAAATGCTCGGGTTTTCCAGCAGGTTGGCACAGCCCATGTACAGTATGTGATTATAAGACAATTTACTCTGACATTTTGAACCTGACAAAAAATCATTACTGTTGATAGTGGTGCTGAGGATAGTGCAAGAGAAAGAAAGAACAGCAAATTACCAAACTGCCCTTTATGTCAGTAATCAGATACAATACTTGCTGCCTGCTTTCTCATTAAGTTATATCAGCAGATAGTTTATTAAAATAACACAATCTCTTTTTCTGGTGAATGGACACTGACCTTGACAGTTCAGCTCATGAGAACTCTGCTTAAAATTTCAGCAGTGGTACGCAACATGCATACTCAAAGGAGCCAGGGAACGAACCGCCTACTGACGGCTGTAATGTAGAAATGAACAGGGTGTGTTCTGGATGCTTGAGCTAATGAACGCACTCACTAGCGCACAAGTGTAGTCACATAGGGAGGAATTTTAACCCCCAAAACAGGTGGGTTGGGATCGGGTGGGGGTTAAAGTGTTAAAAATCTGAATCGCGACCTCAACCCGCCTCTAACCCACCCACTTCTGGTTTTAATGGAGGCGGGACAGGGAGTGGGCAGCCAACCTGCTCCCAGGCCCAGGAGAAGGGTTGAGACTTTAAATATTATAATGAGGCTGGAAGCCTATGGATTTAACATGCTGTGCAGGTTTACCTGTTGGCAGCCAGGGTTCCCAGGTCTTAGGAGTCCCAGTAGCTGCAGTGAGATGAGGACAGCCTTGGGGAGCAATCCTTGTGGGCCGAGGGGAGTAGGAGTGCTTCCTCCAGGCCCCCCCAACTTCCCACACCATCAGCTCTCCCATACAAACCCCTCCCCACCAGGGTCGAGGATCGGACCCCCCATCGAGGTCAGAGCCTGCACCTTGCCTGTGTTTGCGGCCTCTTCTCCAGCATTCCCCACCTGACTGAAAGCCAGCCTGTCAATCAGGCCGACTTACGGGTGGGAAACCTGTCACAAAGCAACAAACAGAATGAGACACCCCTGCAGAAAATGTCTCCAAAATCAGGGAAAACATGAACAAGAAAAAGGAAATGCCAAACATTTCAAAATCACAAAAACAATCGAGTCCAAAATCATGATGGGTTTTGATAGAGTAGAAAGGGAGAAACTGTTTCCACTGGCAGGAGGTACGGTAACCAGGGGACACATATTTAAGATAATTGGAAAAAGATCCAGGGAGAAGATGTGGAGAATTTGTTTTATGCATGAGTTGTTATGATCTGGAATGCACTGCCTGAAAGGGTGACGGAAGCTGATTCAATAGCAACAATCAAAAGGGAATTTTACATATACTTGAAAAGGAAAAAAAACTGCAGGGTTATGGAGAAAGAGCAGGGGAGTAGGAATAATTGGATAGCTCTTTCAAAGAACTGGCATAGACACGCTGGGCCAAATGGCCTTCTTTGTGCTGTATGATTCTATGATTTTATTTTTAAGCATTAAACAGTCAAACTTCTAATTCCTATATTTATAATCTAAAGAGGTGAATGCATATTGTATTTTCTTAATGGAAACTCTGGCCCTGGACAACGTTGACCACTTCCCATATCTTGGGAGCCTCCTATCAACAAGGGCAGGCATTGACGACGAGATCCAACACCGCCTCCACTGCGCTAGTGCAGCCTTCGGCCGCCTGAGGAAAAGAGTGTTTGAAGACCAGACCCTCAAAACTGCCACCAAGATCATGGTCTAAAGGGCTGTAGTGATACCCGCCCTCCTGTATGGCTCAGAAACATGGACCATGTACAGTAGATACCTTATGCCGCTGGAAAAATACCACCAATTATGTCTCTGCAAGATCCTACAAATCCCCTGGGAGGACAGACGCACCAACATTAGTGTCCTCGACCAGGCCAACATCCCCAGCATCGAAGCACTGACCACACTTTATCAGTTCCACTGGGCAGGCCACATAGTTCGCATGTCAGACACGAGACTCCCAAAGCAAGCGCTCTACTCGGAACTCCTTCACAACAAACGAGTCAAAGGTGGGCAATGGAAACGTTACAAGAACACCCTCAAAGTCTCCCTGATAAAGTGCAACATCCTCACTGACACCTGGGAGATCCTGGCCAAAGACCGCCCTAAGTGGAGGAAGCGCATCCGGGAGGGCGCTGAGCACCTCGAGTCTCGTCGTCGAGAGCATGCAGAAATCAAGCGCAGGCAGCGGAAAAAGCGCGTGGCAAACCAGTCCCACCAACCCCTTCCCTCAACGACTATCTGTCCCACCTGTGACAGAGACTGTGGCTCTTGAATTGGACTGTACAGCCACTTAAGAACTCATGTTAAGAGTGGAAGCAAGTCTTCCTTGACTCTGAGGGGCTGCCTATGATGATTGTTAATGGAAACTCAGAAAGAATGTATTACAAGTAACTTATAAGTAACTTCATTTATGGCTTCAGAAATTAATTTTGGCGTTTAAAGGTCAGTACCAAGCATGGTCCAATGAAGATCGTGTAGCGATTCTGAAATTCTTCCATTGAAACTGTATTCATTTGAAGAGAGATGGGCACACAGCCTCAGGGACTAAGTGGCACAATAGCTTAGCAAATTGTTCTTTTGCCATTAAGTTCAAATCCAGCTCCAACTTATGGTTCTGACTGTCCTGTGTATAATTGTGCAGTCTCCACTCAGTTTCTTGTGGCTGAGAGTCTGGAACTAAGTACTGTCCGCAGAAAATATGCTACTCCAAAATGGAAAGGGTGGATGGAAGAGCCTTTGCACGGTGTGTCACTCAATCTGATTATTTTTAATACCCATTGCATTCTCACAAGGAAATTCACCCTAAATAAGACACACACATGGCCTACACTAGATTTGGCTGCTGCACACCCCTCATAAAATTATACATAAAGCGGGTTAGAAGACAATATTTAATTAGTTATATAGGCTTTCATCCTCCCAAAGTAAAAATGATTGCCTTGTGATGTATCAGTAGTGCTAGCTATTAATGTTAACTGTTCCTCTGTAGGTCACGGCATCTTGCTCAAGGGTATAATATAAAAGGAAGGGAAACACTAACTTCAATTGCCCAAAGCAACAGTCATTGTTTGATACAGTCAATCCAGCAGCCTCAGGGTAATGGCCTTAGCAATCGTGCCCTTGACACCGTCACTATTTATATAATACAGAGATTTCCGTCA
Source organism: Pristiophorus japonicus (assembly GCF_044704955.1). Classification (NCBI taxonomy): domain Eukaryota; kingdom Metazoa; phylum Chordata; class Chondrichthyes; family Pristiophoridae; genus Pristiophorus; species Pristiophorus japonicus. The sequence goes on from NC_091977.1 coordinate 349,000,425, forward strand.
TGCACTTAAATGAATCATGTAATGTGTTATTCACGGTGATACATACCTTAAAGTTTATTTTTCATTTGTTTCTGTTATAAAACCTTAGAGAATCAGACTTCAACTGGATAATGGAAATAAATCTTTCTTGTATGTAATAAATCTTTATTGCTATATAAGGATTTTTTCCACTGCTGTAACTTTGATTGAGCTTGTAATAACCAGTTCTATTTAACACATTCAAAAAATGCCATAAATAAATGCAAAAGTATCAGCTTCAGAACACTTGTGATATTATGTACAAAATTAAGAAACAAAATACCAGGGGAATTTATACCATTTCATTTCCTCAACCTCAATTGCACATTGTTGAACCGCATAATCTGTTTATTGATATTGAAATCTTTGGAACCAAATTTCCCTGCAGACTTTTATAATAAGCATCCAGAGCAATACCACACAGGTTGATACAATATCTGGGCTATCTGCATTAGTTTATGTGGGCTCTATTGTTTATCCCTTGAACTCTACACATTTCAGTCCCAGGTGATGTAGAGTAGCTGCAGTTACACCATAACTTCCAACAGCACATTCCAACCGATTCCCTTGGAAAAGATAGAGGCCGAGAAATTTGTGTTCGCCACTAAAGTTGCTCGTGTCACCAGCGACTGGAGTTAATGGCCGCTGAAAACGGTCGCAGTGCAAAGGAGAACAAATTCGTCTGGGGGGCTGGAGATTGGTGGCGCTAACCTTCCATGCAATGCCATTCTGTTGGCATCAGTTGGCTTCCGAGGCAAAGTTCCCATCCACAGTCAGCGTTCGAGCTTCTCGAGCCTCTGGAAGCGAGGCAGTGGAGCTCGCAAGGAATTGTGAACAATTTAAAAATCTATGAGTTCAAGGGGTAATTCACGCAGAACTAATACAAAAAAATGCAGTTTTCAGCGCTTACTGTCTTTCAAAAAAATTAACATTAGTAAGAAGTCCCAAATGTGATTATTGAGCTCTTAAAGCTAAATTCCCTTCTAAAACTCAAAAACAGAAAAACTGCTTAAGCACTGACACAAATGGCAAGCCAGGGAAGGGGCACCCAGGGTCTCGCACACAGCACTCCAGCTTTGTGCAGGGGGTCAACACTGCAAGACAGGTTTTTTTTTTGGAAATTCGTAGCCAATCGTTCCAATTCTTTGTCAAATCACAAACGCCAGAGGTCACCTTGCACACATCAAGGATCACTCTGCGCCAATGCTCTTAGCCAAAAGGCCTAGAGCCACTGCACCGTTCCTGGAAATACTGCAATACCAGGTTCGTGCCATGGAGGTGGATGGGTCAGGCCCCCCACACACCTCCGTGGAGGTGGATGGGTCAAGCCACCCCACCCACCTCCTATTTCCAAAAAAGCAAGCATATACCTTCCTGATCCAGGGAGAACCACCTTGGGGTTATGGTGGTTACTCCCCTGTCAGGTCAGTTACGCATGATCTTAGCCAAAAGGCCGAGAAGCAAGACAGGTCCTCTACCCACAGAGGCCTGGGGGCCCTTCATAAAGAAGGAAGTGGGACTACATCACCGAGGCTGCAGTGTCGCCCCCCACCGCCTGGCTCCAGTGCCCAAAAAAGCTTGATGACCTCAGAACCAGTGATCAAAGTCAGTGAATGCATTTTCAAAAGCCATCTCCTACCAACTGCACCACAAGCCTCACACACTGCTCAATGCATGACCCCCACCCCCAATCACTCCCTACCAACAATCTGCACCAATCACAAGGTACATCTCCCATTCCTAGCCTCATCGCAGGCCTGAAAGGAAACAAGATGCTGGGAGGAGGAGGGAAGGGAAGGGAGGAGGAGGTAAGGGAAGGGAGGGGAAGGGAGGAGGAGGGAAGGGAGGGGAAGGAAAGCAAGAGGAAGAGGAAGAGAAGAAGAAAAAAACAAACAAACTTGATTTCACACTCGCAGCCATCAGCTTCTCAAGGTCGACCAGCAAGACCATTTGCAGTGTCTCCCACTGAAAGTCAGCAGCCTTCCACCAGCCATGATGCAGCCACTGCATCAGTAGGATAGAAAAAGGAACACATAAGACAGTCACTAAGAGATTTCATAAGGATGGTGTGTTGATTTCTTGATGTCATATTGGATGGATAGATGTATACAATTTGATTGGAAAGTTTGCTTTGTGGTGGCTTTTATTTCAGCAATGTGGCCAAGAGGATGCTGTGAAGGTCAGTAACAGTGGGAAGTTAAGGCGTGGGACAAATGTGAAAAGGCAAATTGGGGTTGTGGTCACTGGGACCGCAGGTGATGATTCCATCCCAGATATCCTGGCCAGAAAGAGGCTGTCTGGATTGCATCCTTCCTTCTGCTTCCTCCTCTTCGGGTTCTTCCTCTTCTGCGTCATCATCTTCCCTTTGCGAGCGGCTGCTGTACATCTGAAATGACAGCATAAAATGCTGGAAATACTCAGTTGATCAGGCAGCATTCTCTCCATGGATGTTGCCTGACCTGCTGAGTATTTGCAGCATTTTCTGTCTTCTCAGAGGCCTTCCTTTACCATCCAAGGCCTTGCAAGCATCCAGCAGCACTCCCTACACATTTAAAAAAAAAACTTTTAACATCTATTGCAGCAAGCCACTACTTCAATAAAATAAAATAAATAGTCCAAAGCTTAAATCCAAACTTAACTGAAAGACGTGTGGCAATGCCACGGTCTTGCACGCCAGGTTAAACTGGTGTGCTTAGGACCCAATGCTGAAATCAGCATGAGGGTCAATGTTCGGAATGGTGACATTAAGTCGGCGTTGCATGCGGATTTACGTCACCATGTCGCCTTTTTTTTTCCAGGATGCTGCCAGTTACCGGCAGTGCAAAGGGAGGGAGGAAAATGGCGGCCAGCGCGAAACCCACCACCAGTTGGCGAAAGAGGGGCGGCCACCATTTTTTCACCATTTCATGGCGCTCTGGAGTGGCAGTAAATACACGATTTTCTAGTCCAAAGACTTCTTCACACTGGGATATAAATACATGCAACATGCATTCACTACCCATCAACAGATTTTATTCGATATGTGCTGCAATCTTATTAATTGAAGATGTGCATGACACCTGATGAAGGAGTTTAGTTGCCTCCTCAGGGTGACTTTTAGCAGCACACCCATTCAACAGATATTTGACTAATCCAGTTGTAAATTACCAATGATGAGCTAGTATTTTCCTCTCTGTTTCTTAACGAGAGAGGGAGTGGGACTAACTGGATAGCTCTTTCAAAGAGTTGCGCAGGTACAATGGGCTGAACAACCTCCTTCTCTGACGTAAGATTTTGTGAGAGTTAATAATCCTTTTAAGAGTTGTTCTCTGACAAAATGGCATGATTTTTAATCAGGAGATTTTAGGCAATAAAGCTTGTTAGGAAGAACAACATTTTTAAAATTAGCAATCAGCACACACCTGTAATAATGTTCCATTGACAGGTTTTGAATGTTTTTTAGACTGAGGGAGTGGTGTACCCTCTAAGTGCTAGCGTTGGGTCCATTGATTTATATATCAATAAGCTTGGTGCCAGATTTGAGGGCCTGATCCTCGAACACTCTCTTTCTCAGGCGACCGAAGGCTGCACTGACGCACTGGAAGCGGTGTTGGACCTCATCGTCGATGTCTGCCCTTGCTGATAGTCATCATCATTACATCATCATCATAGGCAGTCCCTCGAAGCGAGGATGACTTGCTTCCACGCCAAAAAGTTCACAGGGTGTTTCAATGAAGGACCTAATATTCCAGATCTTGAACTAAATCTTGAAGGGTGGAAGATGCCTGTGCGTGGATTTTTTTTAACGTGTGGTGGCCGTTGCACATCAGCCACATAGCACTGCCCCCCAGTCATCAAAATCTAGTGTGCACACATATCGCAGTGTGGGTTGGCCCGATAGTAAGCTCCCGAGGTATGGAAAGTGGTCCACGTTGTCCAAGGCCGCGCCGTGGATTTTGATGACTGGGGGGGGGGGCAGTTCTGTGTGGCGGGGTCAGGTTGGTGGAGGATCTTTGTCTTACGGATGTTTAGTGTAAGGCCCATGCTTTCGTACGCCTAGGTGAAGATGTTGATGATGGCTTGGAGTTCAGCTTCTGAATGTGCGCAGACGCAAGTGTCGTCCGCGTACTGTAGTTCGACGACAGAGGATGGGACGGTCTTGGATCTAGCCTGGAGGCGACAAAGGTTGAACTGGTTCCCACAGGTTCTATAGTTTAATTCCACTCCAGCGGAGAGCATGTTTAGCGTGAGATGGAGCATTGCAGCGAGGACGATCAAGAAGGTTGGTGTGATGACACAGCCCTGCTTGACCGCGGTCCGGACGTGGATTGGGTCTGTGATGGATCCATTGGTCAGGATCACGGCTTGCAAGTCATCGTGGAGCAGGCAGAGGATGGTGACAAACTTCTGGGGCAGCCGAAATGGAGGACGACGCTCCATAGTCCCTCACAGTTAACAGTGTCAAAGGCCTTTTTCAGGTCAAAGGCGGCCATGTAAAAGGGTTGGTGCTGTTCCCTGTATTTCTCTTGCAGTTGTCGTTCCGTGAGCTACAGCTTATGGTCTACAGGGCTGTAGTGATACCCTCAGAGACGTGGACCATATACAGCAAACACCTGAAATCACTGGAGAAATACCACCAACGAAGTCTCCGGAAGATCCTGCAAATTCCCTGGGAGGATAGACACACCAACATCAGTGTTCTTGATCAGGCCAACATCCCCAGCATCGAAGCACTGACCACACTCGACCAGCTCCGTTGGTCGGGCTACATTGTCCACATGCCCGACACAAGACTCCCAAAGCTCTACTCTGAACTCCTACATGGCAAGCGAGCCTCAGGAGGGCAGAGGAAATGTTCCAAGGACAACCTCAAAGCCTCCTTGATAAAGTGCAGCATCCCCAACGACACCTGGGAATCCCTGGCCAAAGACCACCCTAAGTGGAGGAAGTGCATCCGGGAGGGCGCTGAGCACCTCGAATCTCATCGCCGAGAGCATGCAGAAAACAAGCACAGGCAGCAGAAGGAGCGTGCGGCAAACCAGAAGCACCACCCAACCTTTCCTTCAACGACTGTCCATCCCACCTGTGACAGAGACTGTAATTCCCGTCTTGGATTGTATAATCACTTGAGAACTCACTTTTAGACTGGAAGAAAATCTTCCTCAATTTCGAGGGACTGCCTGTGATGATGTTATCAATGATCTGGATTCTGGTAGAGGGGGCACTGTATCAAAATTCAACGAATGGTCAAAAAATGGGGAGCATGGTTAACTGTGAAGAGGAATTTAAGAAATTTCAGGAGGAGATAGACAAGTTAGCAGATTGGGTAGATAGATGTCACTTAAAATTTAATGCTGAGAAATACTGGGAGGAAGAATAAGAAGTGGAGATTGATATGTCCTTACTATACAGTATAAATGCACACGTGGTCCATACTTGAGAGAAGGTCACTCTGTGACCAGTAACCTTTATTAGCCAGCACTGAAGTGATGAAGGTGGGTGGAGCTTCCCCTTTTATACCTGAAAGTTCAGGTTAGGAGTGTCTCCCACAAGTTCACCACCTAGCGGTCAATGTTCTCATGGTGTACAACTTCGGTCAGTTTATACATGGGTTACAATGACAGTTAAATACATGACATCACCTCCCCCCGAAAGTCTTATTGGGATCACAGGTTAAGTCTCTTTGGTGGTTTACGCTCCCTTGTAGAGCGCCTGAGTTGGGGCTCCGGTTGTTGGGCGCTGGCCTGAGTGTCTGCTGTTTGCGGTGCCTCAGGCCTGTCCGGACTGCCCACAGTGACTGAGCTCTCCTCTGCTGGGTTCTGGTGTTCGGTCACCTGTGGAGGAGTGAACTTTATATCGTATTCTTCCTCTGCTTCTTCTATGGGGTTGCTGAACCTCCTTTTTATTTGATCCATGTGTTTGCTTCAGATTTGTCCATTGGTAAGTTTAACTACCAGAATCCTATTCCCCTCTTTGGCAATCACAGTGCCTGTGAGCCATTTAGGCCCTGCAGCGTAGTTGAGGACAAAGACAGGGTCATTGACATCAATACATCGCGCCCTCGCATTCCCGTCATGGTAGACACATTGTGACTTGGCCTGCTCTCAACGCTTTCTTTCATGGTGGGGTGAAAAAGGGATAACGTGGTTTTGAACGTCCTTTTCATGAGCAGCTCTGCGGGTGGGACCCCTGTGAGCGAGTGTGGTCGAGATCTATTGGCCAACAGGAGGCGTGATAAACGGCTTTGTAGGGAACCTCCTTGGATTCTGAGCATCCCGTTTGATTATCTGCACTGCTCGTTCCGCCTAGCTGTTTGAGGCCGGCTTGAATGGTGCCGTTCTGACATGGTTGATACCATTTCCTGTCATGAAGTCCTGGAATTCAATGCTTGTAAAGCACGGGCCATTGTCGCTGAACAAGACGTCCGGTAGACCATGGGTGGCGAACATTGCCCATAGACTTTCTACCGTGGCAGAGGATGTACTTGAATTGAGAATGTCACACTCGATCCATTTGGAGTAGGCGTCTACTACAACCAAAAACATTTTTCCCATGCAAGGTCCTGCGTAGTCCATATGGATGCATGACCATGGCTTGGCGGGCCAGGATCAGGGGCTAAGGGGGGCTTCCCTGGACGCATTGCTCAGCTGGGCACACGTGTTGAACCTGCGAACACAAAGTTCCAGGTCTGCATCTATCCCTGGTCACTAAATGTGTGACCTGGCAATTGCCTTCATCATGACAATGCCCGGGTGCTCATTGTGGAGTTCTCTGATGAACATCTCTCTGCCCATCTGGGGCATGACTACTCGGTTTCCCCATAGTAGGCAATCGGCCTGAATCGAGAGTTCATACTTGCACCTGTGAAATGGTTTGAATTCCTCAGGGCATGCCCCGTACGTGGCTGCCCAGTCCCCATTCAGGACACATTTATTGACTAAAGACAGTAGCGGGTCTCTATTTGTCCAGACTTTAATCTGACGGGCTGTCACTGGTGAGCCTTTGCTTTCGAAAGCTTCAACAGCCATGACCATCTCAGCAGCATGCTCGGTTGCCCTCTCGGTGGTGGCTAGTGGGAGCCTGCTGAGTGCATCGGCGCAGTTTTCAGTGCCCGGTCTGTGCCGAATTGTATAGTCATAGGCAGCTAACGTGAGTGCCCACCTCTGTATGCGGGCCGATTCATTTGCATTTATGGCCTTGTTGTCAGCCAAAAGGGACGTTAGGGATTTGTGATCTGTGTCCAACTCAAATTTCCTGCCAACAGGTACTGGTGCATTTTTTTTTTTTTGCAGCATATATACATGCAAGCGTTTCCTTTTCTACCATCCTGTAGCCCCGTTCTGCCTGAGACAGACTTCTGGAGGCATAAGCTACCGGCTGTAACTGACCCTTGGCATTAACATGCTGCAACACACACCCGACCCCATAGGACGACGCATTGCACGTTAAAACTAGTTTCTTACATGGGTCATATAGCGTTAGCAGATTGTTGGAGCATAAAAAATGTTGTGCTCTATCAAAAGCCCTTTCCTGGCTGTCCCCCCAGACCCATTCACGACCTTTGCGTAGGAGCACATGTAGCGGCTCTAACAGCGTGCTCAATTTGGGAAGAAAGTTACCAAAATAGTTCAGGAGCCCCAGGAACGAACACAGCTCCGTCGTGTTACGGGGTCTGGGTGCACTCTAGATCGCTTCTGTTTTGGACGCAGTAGGTCTGATCCTGTCTGCTGCTACCCTCAAACCCAGGAATTCTACCTCTGGAGCTAGGAAGGCGCACTTCGCCTTTTTCAGTCGCAGACCTACCCGGTCCAGTCTGCGTAGCACCTCCTCCAGGGTTCTTCAGTATCACAACCCGTGATGAGGATGTCGTCTTGAAAAACCACTGTCCTTGGAATCGACTTGAGGAGGTTTTCCGTATTTCGTTGAAAGATCGCGACGGCCGAGCGAATCCAAAACGGACATCTGTTGTACTCAAACAACCCCTTGTGTGTTGTGATGGTGGTCAGCTTCTTCGATTCACTCGCCAGCTCCTGGGTGATGTAAGCTGAGGTCAGGTCCAATTTTGAAAAATGTTTGCCACCGGATAGCGTCGCAAAGAGGTCCTCCGTTCTCGGTAGTGGGTACTGGTCTTGCAGTGACACCCGATTGATGGCGGCCTTGTAATCACCACATATCCTGACCGACCCATCCGCCTTGAGCACCGGCACAATTGGGCTCGCCCAGTCACTGAACTTGACTGGCGAGATGATGCCTTCCCTCAGCAGGCGGTCCAATTCGCCTTCTATCTTTTCCCACATCACGTACGGCACCGCTCTGGCCTTGTGGTGTACTGGCCTGGCGTCCGGGTTTATGTGAATCACTACCTTGGTCCCCATGAAAGTGCCAATGCCGGATTGAAATAGTGAGTCAAATTTGTCCAGGACCTGTGAGCATGATATTCGCTCCACAGAAGAAATTGCATTGACATCGTCCCATTTCCAGTTCTTTAACTTGCGCACTGCGAGCCTCCAGCCGCTCCATTCACGTCCCCTAAAGCTGTCATCGCTCGGCGCAGCTTCAGGGGGCATGGACCAATTTTTGTTCCTGGGCGAAAACGGGGCGCTGGGCACAGCAGAGCGGGGCGCTACGAGTTACTGCTGCCGCTAAACTCCCACGGAACTTAGCAAGAGTCATTAGCAGCTCTGCGCTCGGGCGATGACAGCGACAGAAGGCGCAAATTACCCCAATTTCTCCATTTGTGTCTATTTATAAAGCCAAGGATCCTATATGTCTTTTTAACAGCCTTCTCAATTTGTTCCTCCACTTTCAAAGATTTGTGTATGTACACCCTCAGGTATCTTTGTTCCTGCACCCTCCTTAAAATTGTACCATTTAGTCCACATTGACACTCCTCATTCTTCCTACCAAAAGGAATCACCACATTTTGCAGTGTTAAATTTCATTTGTCATGTATCTGCCCATTTCACCAGTCCATCTATGTCTTCCTGTCTTTCTGTTATTATCCTCCTCACTGTTTGCTACATTTCAGAGTTTCGTGTTATATGCAAAATTGGAAATTATGCCCTGTACACCCAGCTCCAGGACCTTAATATACATCAAAAGCAGCAGCGGTCTAATTCTGACCCATGGGGACACCACTGTTTCCCTCCCTCCAGTCTGAAAAACAACTGTTCAATTCTACTCTCTGCTTTCTGTCTCTTAGTCAGTTTCGTATCCATGCAGCCACTTCCCCTTTAATGCCACGGGCTTCAGTTTTGTTAACAAGTTTATTATGTGGTATTTTTTCAAACATCTTCTGAAAGTCCATATACACAACATCAATCACACTATCCTCATCACACTGCTCCGTTATATCATCAAGTTATTTAATCAAGTTAGTCAAACACAATTTGCCTTTAACAAATCGGTGCTGGCTTTCATTTATTAATTCGTATTTTCCGAGTGCCAATTAATTTTGTCCCGCATTATTGTCTCAAAAAGTTTCCCCATCACTGATGTTAGGCTGACTCGCCTGTAGTTGCTGGGTTTATCCCTCTCCCCTTTTTTGAACAGGGGCCCAACATATGCAATCCTAGTCCACCAGTTTTTATTGATTTCTGCACTTGGACCTCTCTCTGCTCCTTGGACCATGAATCTTGTTGCTCCTCTACAGTTCCTAGCTTCTCACCATTTAGAAAATACTATGATATATATTTTTTAGATCCAAAGTGGGTGATTTTGCACTTCCCCAAATTGAACGCCATCTACCAGTTTTGTCGACTCACTTAATCTATCAATATCCCTTTGCAAAATTCTGCTCCCATCTACACTATTTACCGTGCCATCTAACTTAGTGTCATCAGCAAACTTGGATATATGGCTCTCTATTTCTTTACGTGTAATGGGTTAATTAGTAATCTTATAGTAAAGGATCCTCTGGGGAAGAGTGATAGAATTTCAAATTAAGTCTGAAAGCATGTGGTTAAGGCTGAAACTAAGGTCTTAAATTTGAACAAAGCTAATTACAAAGGTATGTGGGGTGAGTTGGCTGAGGTAGATTGTGAAATTAGATGAAAAGGTATGATAGTAGATAAGCAATGGCAGACATTTAAAGAAATAATTCATAATTCTTAATGATTATACATTCCCTTGAGAAATAAAAACTCGACTGGAAAAGTACAGCCATGGATAACTAGAGAAGTTAAGGATAGCATTGGATTACAAGAGGCTTACAATGTTGCCAAAAAGAGTAGTATGCCTGAGGATTGGGAGGGTTTTAAAAATCAGCAAAGTGTGACCAAGAAATTGATAAAGAGGGAGAAAATAGAATGTGAAAGTAAACTAGCACAATATAAAAAAACATTGTGGGAGCTTTTACACGTATGTAAAAAGGAACAGATTAGCGAAAGTAAATGTCGATCCCTTAAAGGCAGAGACAGGAAAAATTATATTGGAGAATAAGGAAATGGCAGAGGCGTTAAACAAATATTTTCTGTCTATCTGCACAGTAGAAAACACAAAGAACACACCGGAAATTATGGGGAACCAAGGGTCTAATGCGAGTATCGGCCTTGGATAGGAGCGGCACCGACACGGGGCGGGGGGGGGGTGCGGGGCACGGGGGGCCTTTCGGCCCTGGATAGGAGCAGCACCGAGGGTGGGGGGCCTTTTAGCCTGGGATAGCAGCGGCATCAGCACTGGGAGGCCTTTCGGCCCAGGATAGCACCGGCACCTGGAGCGGGGAGCCATTCGGCCCGGTATAGCAGCGTCACCGGGGTTCTACAACTGCTTATGTCTTGCTGCATCTTGTATGTTACACTTTGCAGCCTCAGCCCTTCAGTGTGTCCATCGTTACCTTGGCAACCCCTCAGTTTTTCAGCGCAGATCTTAAGCTCCACCCACAAAGCTTAAGGACAATCTGCGCCACCAAAAATTGAAAGTTTATTCTGGTAACAGTCGGCCACTAAAAAGTCAAACGTACCTCTACAACTGCGTCAAAAATCAGTAATGTGGAAAATTGGCCCCAAGAGGTTATTACACAAGATCAGGGCTCATGGGATTGGGGCTAATATATTAGCATGGATTGAGGATTGGTTAACAGCCAGAAAACAGAGTATGAATAATCGGGTCATTTTTGGGTTGGCAGTTGAATGGAGTTGAAGTACAGATCTAATAGAATGGCGGAAAAGACTAGAGGGGCTGAATGGCTTACTCCTGATCTTATGAGTTCAGGCTCGCTGTTCCTTTCTATGTCCTTATTGTGTTATTCTGCATAAGATTCTCATATTGGCCTTAAGCAAAATCCTACATTTCCGTGAATAAACTTCTGAGTGAGAACAATCTTTAGAGCAGAATAAGACATGGGCATTTAATCCATTAACATTTCCTACTGCTATTGCACCATCATTAAGTTATGTCCACTATTGCACTAAAATCTGGAGAGAACATATAAGAGGTAAATTTCTGACTTTGACAGGGTGTCTTGTCCACCAGAAGCGAATAATAGAATTTTGGCCATGTGTGGTGCACAATTTTCAAACCATTAATATTAGGATTTCCAAATTGTGCTCCTGTTGGCGAGGCTCCCAGCTAGAAGCTCCGTACAGTCAGAAACATTCCCCCCACCGTCCCACCTTATCACTGTTACAGTAAACAACAGGCAACTTTAGTCTGCATCTCTGCAGCAGCTACATTATCCTTACATGAGTGACAGTGCAGCTGCAGCTTATACTCTATAAGCAACACAACATTTACAGAAATAATATAATGCTATAATAATATTTTACTTTCTTTTTAATTATATTGGAATTGATTTTTTTCTATTATATGCTTTGTGTAGTTGAACAGCGTTGTCTTTGCAATTGGAGTCAGCACAGTAAAAAAAACACTTAGGTCAGTAATGGCACGGATCATGATATGGGCTCTTTTCTTTGCAGGTTAATCTTAACCTTGGAATGGCTCCCCTTTCAACTGCCTGCATAACATTTTAATTTCCTTCACTTTTAATGTTGGCCCTCTCAAAGCTGACTTTGCTGAATTAGGGGGAAAATAAACCTTTTACAGCAACTGTAGTTCGATTGAACAGCTTGGTCTCATGAGGATTCATCACTCAGCTCAGAGCCAGAATCATCGTCTTTTCCCTGGCCTCATATAGGTAAGTAGCAGCTTCTGTCGGCAGGAATGAGTTATCAGCTTAGAGCCATCATCTTTTCACAGGCAAAGAAAATAGAAAACATTCAGGAAAATTAGTTGGCAGGGTTTTTAAGAGGGCTGGTGTATTTGTGAATTGGAAACTATGGTGAAGTATGGTGACTGAAATAAGTGAGCACTAGTATTCCACTATATTTCAAATGATGAAAGCAGGCATTCGTTTTAACTGCATGTGTATTGTAATGCTCCTTATAAAACAGAATAGGCTAAATGTTATTGTACACTGGCCTACTGATTATGATACTGGACCAGCAACTCAGAGGTCATGAGTTCAAATCCCACTGTGTATTCAATAAATCTGGTAATTTATGAGCTAGCTCCAGACGATGTGCATGAAAGCTGCCGAATTGTCATAAAAACCCAACTGCTTCACTAATATCCTTCAAGAAAGAGAACCTACCACCGCTATATGTCTGATGTGACTCACCCCACACTACATGGTTGACTCGCAATACGCTCAGGGCAATTAGGGACAGACAATAAATATTAACTTACCTGCATATTCATCCCAAGAACAAATAATGAAAATAATGAAAACAGTATTGTTAATTGCAGACATTGTCTCCCACTGACTGTTTTTCATATGCAGGTAGCCTATTAGTAAGTGGGAGGGCTGAACCTCGCAATTTTCAGTGAAGCCAGTTTCCACTGTGTCTTCCAAATATAAAGATCCAGAAAGCAGCCACTGTTTGTCACTGCTTCAAACACTGTTGAGATAGAACATTATGTGGGAGAAATTGGCCTGGTTTGCGGCTCCTGTTAACGCTTGTGGTGGGTGATAACGGGGCGCTAAGGGGTTACTGCCTGGGCACAGCAAAATCACCGATGCCTGCAAACTTCCCTGGTAGTTTTCCGCTGGCACTAACACTTACCGCCTTGATCTCTTGCGCCCCGTAGGTCGTGACATCATCCGGTGCACAGTGCCTCGTTAACGCCCCGGATGTAATATTCACTCCTGCCACCTGCAGCATCGTCGGACATCAACAACAGCAGCTGCAGGAGACGTCGTCACCCCTGCTGGGTGCTTGGGGGGCGATATTTAAAGGCAGTTGTGGTCAGGTAGGGAAAAATGTATTTATCACCCCATTCTGGTGCCTCTTGATTTCTTTTGTCCCCACAATTGCTCAGCCCTGCACTCTCAGAGTGCTTGGGGCTGCTATGCATGTACCGCAGGTGCTATGGCCCAAAAGAGACAGCATGAAGATCCATTCAACCCATCATTGGCCCTTCCCTTTAAGCGAGGGAAGGAGACTGTAGACAGCAGCGCTGCACTGAATATTGCTCAGCACTCTGCCGATACCACCTCTCTCACTCACTTTAGCACTCGAAGGGACATGGCAGTGCTTGATTTAGCACTCCATGTGCCTCTTGAGCGTTAAAGTAGAAGTTCCCGGCCTCAGAAAATCTTTTTCGCCTGGTGATAGTTTTGCGCTCCCTGAAAAGTTATCGCCCCAAATGGGGCACGAGACAATTTCTAGCCCTTTGTAAACTGAAGTATGGATCCTACTGTACAGGTAGGAAATTTAGCCTGCCTGCTTTTGTGTGCATCTCGATATATAAGGTAGAACTACATGCATATACATGTACAGAAACTTTACATACACTGGGTAGAATATCTCCCACGTAACATCAGCGGAAACCCCAGAGAAATGGCGGAAACGATCATTTACGCTGTTTTCCCCTGTCTTTCTGCCGAAGTTACAGCAGGAGATCAGTAGAACCCCAGTGGAAATTCCAGGCTAGTGATGTTGGGAGTGATTGGTACCTTCTAAACAATGATCTGCATGGCTTAATGTACTGGTGATCCCACTCAATAGGGGTAAATGTAACTTCAGCCAATGATGTAAAACGGACTATATCGAAATGGCCGCGTATTCAATGGAAAGGAATTCAATTGAAAGGTGGTTGTAAAATGGTCAGCTAATTCGATATTGCCAAATTTACACAATCACCCAAAGTTAAAATTATCCCAATTAGTAGAATTATAATGGAAAAAGCATGTTAAATTATGCTTGGTAACAAAGGAGCAGACTCAGAATTATATTATCCCTTGAAGAATGAAGAGACAGTAAGAAGAAATGTTGTCGATATAGAGGGTTATTAGAGTACGGGATGCTTTACCATAAATGGCAATTGAGGCAGAGACTATTGTCGGGATTTCATAGAAACATAGAATATAGGAGCAGGAGTAGGCCATTCGGCCCTTCGAGCCTGCACCACCATTCAATAAGATCATGGCTAATCATTCACCTCAATACCCCTTTCCTGCTTTCTCTCCATTCCCTTTAGCAGTAAGGGCCATATCTAACTCCCTTTTGAATATATCGAATGAACTGGCCTCAACAACTTTCTGTGGTAGATAATTCCATAGGTTAACAACTTTCTGAGTGAAGAAGTTTCTCCTCATCTCGGTCCTAAATGGCTTACCACTTATCCTTAGACTGTGACTCCTGGTTCTGGACTTCGCCAGTATTGGGAACATTCTTTCTGCTTCTAACCTGTCCAATCCCATCAGAATTTTATATGTTTCTATGAGATCCCCTCTCATTCTTCTAAACTCCAGCGAATACAGGCCCAGTCGATCCAGTCTCTCCTCATATGTCAATCCTGCCATCCCGGGAATCAGTCTGGTGAACCTTCGCTACACTCCCTCAATAGCAAGAACATCCTTCCTCAGATTAGGAGACCAAAACTAAACACAATATTCCAGGTGAGGCCTCACCAAGGCCCTATACAACTGCAGTAAGACCTCCCTGCTCTTATACTCAAATCCCCTAGCTAAGAAGGCCAACATGCCACTTGCCTTCTTCACCGCCTGCTGCATCTGCATGCCAACTTTCAATGACTGATGTACCATGACACCCAGGTCTCGTTGCACCTCCCTTTTTCCTAATCTGTCGCCATTCAGATAATATTCTGCCTTCCTGTTTTTGCCACCAAAGTGGATAATCTCACATTTATCCACATTATATTGCATCTGCCATGCATTTGTCCACTCACCTAACCTATCCAAGTCACCCTGCAGCCTCTTAGCATCCTCCTCACAGCTCACACCACCACCCAGCCTAGTGTCATCTGCAAACTTGGAGATATTACACTCAATTCCTTCATCTAAATCATTGATGTATATTGTAAATAGCTGGGGTCCCAGCACTGAACTCTGCGGCACGCCACTAGTCACTGATTGCTATTCTGAAAAGGACCCGCTTATCCCGACTCTCTGCTTCCTGTCTGCCAACCAGTTCTCTATCCACGTCAATACGTTACCCCCAATAACATGTGCTTTAATTTTGCACACCAATCTCTTGTGTGGGACCTTGTCAAAAGCCTTTTGAAAGTCCAAATACACCACATCCACTGGTTCTCCCTTGTCCACTCTACTAGTTACATCCTCAAAAAATTCTGGAAGATTTGTCAAGCATGATTTCCCTTTCATAAATCCATGCTGACTTGGACCGATCCTGTCACTGCTTTCCAAATGTGCTACTATTTCATCTTTAAAAGATTGATTCCAACATTTTCTCCACTACCGATGTCAGGTTAACCGGTCTATAGTTCCCCGTTTTCTCTCTCCCTCCTTTTTTAAAAAGTGGTGTTGCATTAGCTACCCTCCAGTCCATAGGAACTGATCCAGAGTCAATAGACTGTTGGTAAATGATCACCAATGCCTCCACTATTTCCAGGGCCACCTCCTTAAGTAATCTGGGATGCAGACTATCAGGCCCTGGGGATTTATCGGCCTTCAATCCCATCAATTTCCCTAACACAATTTCCTGACTAATAAGGATTTCCTTCAGTTACTCCTTCTCACTAGACCCTCAGTCCTCTAGTATTTCCGCAAGGTTATTTGTGTCTTCCTTCGTGAAGACAGAACCAAAATATTTGTTCAATTGGTCTGTCATTTCTTTGTTCCCCATTATAAATTCACCTGATTCTGACTGCAAGGGACCTATGTTTGTCCTCACTAATCTTTTTCTCTTCAAATATCTATAGAAGTTTTTGCAGTCAGTTTTTATGTTCCCAGCAAGCTTCCTCTCATACTCTATTTTCCCCCTCCTAATTAAACCCTTAGTCCTACTCTGCTGAATTCCAAATTTCTCCCAGTCCTCTAGTTTGCTGCTTTTTCTGGCCAATTTATATGCCTCTTCCTTGGATTTAACACTTTCCCTAATTTCCTTTGTTAGCTACGGTTCAGCCACTTCCCCGTTTCATTTTTACTCCAGACAGGGATGTACAATTGTTGAAGTTCATCCATGTGATCTTTAAATGTCTGCCATTACCTATCCACCGTCAACCCTTCAAGTATCATTCGCCAGTCTATTCTCAGCCAATTCATGTCTCATACCATCGAAGTTACCTTTCCTCAAGTTCAGGACCCTAGTCTCTGAATTACCTGTCACACTCCATCTTAATGAAGAATTCTACCATATTATGGTCACTCTTCCCCAAGGGGCCTTGCACAACAAGATTGCTAATTTGTCTTTTCTCATTACATAACACCCAGTCTAGGATGGCCTGCCCTCTAGTTGGTTCCATGGGGTTTCTCCTGATTGGCTGCGTAACTTTGGTGTATCCAGAAAATCTGCCCAATTTACAGTGTCTAATTGGGAGAACATCCAAGAAAATACCAGGCCTATTACATTAAAAAACGAACATTTTAAAAGCAAGAATATATAAGGAGACAAAGGTAAACTATCCCTCCTTGGCACTCTCGACCAGACTGCAGCCTTTGACATGGTTAACCACTCCATCCTCCTCCAATGCCTCTCCACTGTCATCCAGCTTGCTGGGACAGCACTCTCTTGGCTCCATTCTTATCTATCGAATCATAGCCAGAGAATCACACAAAATTTCTTCTCTTCCCACTCCCGTATCGTTACCTCTGGTGTCCTCCAAGGATCTATCCTTGGTTCCGTCCTATTTCTCATCCACCTGCTGCCCCTTGGTAACATCATCTGATGTTTCCACATGTACGCTGACGACATCACCACTTCTCCCGACCCGCCATGCTCTCTAAATTGTCAGACTGCTTTTCCGACACCCATTACTGGATGAGCAGAGATTTTCTCCAATTAAATATTGGGAAGACCGAAGCCATTGTCTCCGTTCCAGAGCCACCAATGCCATTCCTCTCCCTAACATCTGTCTGAGGTGAACCAGACGGTTTGCAACCTTTGTCATATTTGACCCTGAAATAAGCTTCCGACCACATATCTGCAGCATAACTAAGACTGCCTATTTCCACCTCTGTAACATCTCCCATCTCCACGCCTTCCTCAGCTTGTCTGCTGCTGAAACCCTCATTGGTGCCTTTGTTGCCTCTAGACTTGACTATTTCAACACACTCCTGGCTGGCCTCCCACGTTCTACCCTACGTAAACTTGAGGTCATCTAAAACTCGGCTGCCCATGTCCTAATTCGCCACAAGTGCCGTTCACCCATCACCTTTGTGCTCACTGACCTACATTGGCTCCTGTTTAAGCAATACCTTGATTTTTAAATTTTCATCCTTCTTTTCAAATCCCTCCATGGACTCACCCCTCCTTACCTCTGTAATCTCCTCCAGCCCCAAATCTGGGCTCCTCTAATTCTGCTCTTGTGCGCATCCCTGATTATAATCACTCATGGCTTCAAATACAAGTTGTTGTTGAAAGTACAGGGAAGTGAGATTGAAGAGTCGAAGAGTTATCACTGGCACACGTTCGATGGGTTAAATTACTTACTTCTGTGCTGTGATTTTTATGATTCTAATCCTTCAGACAAAGATCTTAAAATTATATTAACCACTAACTTTAGACCCTTTGTTCTCATCTGTAGAACATAATGTTTTTCTGAGCAGCACCTAATTTTTACACGACATTTTTTTTTAACTGAAAAGCTTTTATTTATGCTATGTTCAATTAAAGTTGCTTGTTAAAAGTACAAAATTGTCTCAAATGATGAACTTCTTTGTTTTTTTAAATAAAGTGAGTATAGTGCCCATTAGCTGAAGAATCTTATTGCTAGGCACCTGTCTCTGTATCAACCACTCACAGGTCAGAAACGTCATGACTGTTTGTGGAATTATGTCATCAACGTACCTCAGTTCCAATCCACTCCTGTACCAAATTAACAGTTTCCCGTGGAATATCTGAGTAAGTCTGATAGTTTAGTTTCAAATTAATTCCAAATTCATTTCTGTTTGCCCTTTAGGAATTGAGTTATGGCTGCTCAAACTCATTTCATGTAGAATCCTTCCAGTCAGCAATGAGAAAAAGTTTTAAACAAATGAGTCTTACAGAAACAGATCTTTACAAATGATGCAAAATAGTTTAAATACAAATATTACTCCTACATGGGGCTCTTGATTTTCAGTTCTTAATTATAAAAACTATGCCTGCATTTCCTGGAGGGTGCAGAGTTAGGAACTTGAAGAGCCAAGAAAAAAATATCATGTCAGGGGTCAGAGAAGTAAAAAGTTCAGCAGGAATTGAACATCAAAAATTCTAAGCCAGTTGGGAATATTTATTGTGAGGCACGTCACCAGCATTTAGCCTCAATTCTCTACTTGCGAGTGCGCAAAAGACAAATGTGTTGCAATAGGACACCATATGGTAAGTTTACCAAGTGTACACTCCCATGCAGAACCTTGCTCAGCACGATCCATATGTGGGAATGACACATACAGCCCATGAATTTCTATCAATTCATTTTAATGGACAGAAAATCTTGCAAGACATGCTAACCTCTCACACCTGAATTCCTGATATGCACTCCAGCAGCACAAAGCTGTGCACTGGACACGTTTATTTGCAAAAATGATCACTTCATCCTTTTTTTACAATTTATCTTTTTCATTTTAGCTATGTCAGTTAATGCCACATCCTAAGAACGTGACAGAGAAAATAATCTGCAGAGCAAATAGACGTAAAAAAGGTTATTATGTTGAATGTGGGAATTGGAATGATTCAATTGCACCAAACTTTGTGCAGTGACAAAAACTCAAATTACATTTTAAACTATAAATGCACTTCTAGTATTAATGTAATCTCAAATTAGCTGTAGAAATTACAAAACGGTACAACAAAAATTTCATGTCCCATTAACATCCTTTGTAGAGGACACAGAAAACTAGCCACGAAATTCACACTCCATGCCCTGAAAAAACACGAGATTGAATTTCAGCCAGCTCTAAATTAATGTGACAAACAAACTCAACCAGCAGTCTCATATTTAATGCAGATTCAGAAGGCAACAACATTCAACCAAAGCATTTCATCTGTATTTCCCATGAAAATACTAGACAATTAAATAAAATTCCAACAATTTATCAGAGGACAAACAAAAAATAAATGTAATGTTTGAAACAGATGGCCCTTCATATTTTTTGAAGTACACTGGTGACACCACAGTTTGTGCTCAGGCTCCAGGCTATTTTTTAAGCATGAACTCCATTCCAGTCAGATCAATGACAAGTGGCGTTAACAGCAATGTTTAATTCTATCAATATGTGACCAATTGTGTTATATTGCTCGGTCATTGATTTCACATTGTGTTAAAGTCTATCACTTAAAAAGGCTAAATTTCCTGTGCTGCCACATACAAATGACAAATGCCTTTAAATGTTTTGTGCTGAGGCATTACTCACTACAGTGCTTTGATTCCGCTCATTGTCCATGACCTTTCATTCACAATGTCTTTAAGCTGCTAACTAATGATAAAATAATGCAACGCCAACTCACAAATTTAAACACAAGAATTGTCACAATTCAGATGCAACAGAACTATTTTATTTGGTTTTGCCATGACAGAACCCATACTTTACACATTCAGCTGTGGCTCAGTGTGAGCACTCTCACCTCTGAGTCACAAGGTTATGGATTCAAACCCCACTCCAGAGACTTCAGCACATAATCTAAGGTGATACTTCAGTGCAATACTGAGGGAGTGCTGCACTGTAGGAGGTGCTGTCTTTCGGATGAGACGTTAAACTGAGGCATCATCTGCCCGCTCAGGTGGCTGTAAAGGTTCCCATGGCACTGTTCAAATAAAAGCAGGGGAGTTCTCCTGGTTTCCTGGCCAACATTTATCCTTCAACCAACATCTAAAAGAGATGATCTGATTATTTATTTCATTGCCGTTTTGGGGAATTTGCTGTGCGCAAATTGGCTGCCATGTTTCCTACATTACAACAGTAACTACGGGCTAGATTTTACGAGGGCTCAGCAGACACATTTGGTGGTGGGTCAGGTAGGAAAATGTTTTTTTCTGACAGTGGGTCGGGTCCCCACTGTCAAGCCGCCTCCACGCTACTTCTCCAGATGTTGGGTCTGTCAGGGCTGAACAGACCCGACATACAGCGGCAGGGGAGGCAATTTAGGTCATTAAGACCTAGTTAAGAGGCTATTAAAGACAATTTTGAGTTGTACTTACCAAATTACGATGTCGCCCATGGGTCCACGCCGCTCGGGGATCGTAAGTAGTTGAGAGTTGTGTCACCATGAATTAATTTATTTTCCTCAGAGCAGCAAATATGCTATAAAAGCTCCTATCTAACAGCTGTACACTTTCCAAGATCAAAAATTCTTGCTTACTGCATTTGGAAGGCACATTAGGCTTTATGCAGTTTGAAAGTACTACAAGGTTATGATCAACTGAGTTTCGAAACTTGATCAATACCCGTCACCGAAGACTGATGACGTGTTTGCAACACTAGCCGGGGGAAGTCGTTCACTGAACTAAATCTGACGTCGGCCTATATGACATAAGAGCTGGTCGAGATGTCGAAGAAACTTACGTGCATCAACACTCAGGTGTCCTTTTGGAATTCGCTCAGCTACAGCCATATTTCAGAGGAACATGGAGAGTCGACTGAAATCCGTCCCTAGAACCGTCGTGTTCCAAGATGACATCCTGGTCACAGGTCGTGACACCGCCGAACATCTGAACAACCTACAAGAGATTCTACATTGTCTGGACAAGACTCAGACTGAAATGTTCAAAGTGGGTCTTCATGGCACCGAAAGTCGAATTCCTGGGGAGGAAAATTGCTGCTGACGGCATCAGGCCTACGACTTGAAAAGCAAAGCCATCAAAAATGCATTCAGAATGTGACGGAGCTGCGCTCGTTCCTGGGTCTACTCAACTGCTTCAGTAATTTCCCACCTAGATTGAGCATTTATTAGAGCTACTGCTCCTGCTGCTAAGAAAAGGTGACAAATGGGTTTGGGGTGCGTCTCAAGATAGAGCTTTTGAGAAAGCTACTAATCTGCTTTGCTCTAACAAGTTGCTGGTACATTATGATCCGTGTAAGCTGTGATGCTTCATCATATGGAGTTGGTTGCGTGCTCCAACAAGCTAATGAGTTGGGTAAATGACAACCTGTTGCGTATGCTTCTAAAAGCTTGTCAAAGGTGGAAAGAGCTTACAGCATGGTAGAAAAAGAATCATTAGCCTGTGTGTATGGGGTAAAAAAGATGCATCAGTACCTGTTTGGTCTTCGGTTTGAACTGGAAACAGATCACAAGCCACTCATTTCATTGTTTTCGGAAAACAAAGGTATCAATACCAATGCATCGTCCTGCATCCAGAGGTGGGCGCTGACATTATCTGCCTATGATTAAGTCATTCGCCATAGACCTGGCACCAAGAATTGTGCCGATGCACTGAACCATCTGACGTTGCCCACACCGGAGATGGAGACGCCACAACCTGCAGACCTACTGTTAGTTATGGATGCTTTTGAAAGTGAAGGAACCTCTGTCACGACTCAACAAGTTAAGACCTGGACCAGCCAGGACCCGATATTATCGGTTGTGAAACATTGTGTCCTTAGTGGTGATTGGTCTGCCATACCCAAGCATATAGGTGATGAGATCAAACCTTACAACCGTTGCAAAGACAAACTATCCATTCAGTCAGATTGTTTACTGTGGGGTAATCATGTTGTTATGCCTAAGAAAGGCAGAGAGAAATTTGTATATGATCTACATAGCACTCATCCCGGTATTGTCATGATGAAAGCCATTGCCAGGTCTCATGTATGGTGGCTTGGAATTGACTCTGATCTGGAATCATGTGTGCATCAGTGCAACACTTGCATGCAGCTAAGTAAAGCAGCAGCAGAATCGCCGCTGAGTCTGTGGTCGTGGCCATCTAAACTATGGTCCAGGATCCACATCGACTTTGCAGGTCCCTTCCTGGGAAAGATATTTTTAGTTGTGGTGGATGCATATTCCAAGTGGATAGAGTGTATAATCATGTCATCCAGTACATCCACAGCTACCATTGAGAGCCTTCGTGTCATGTTTGCCACTCATGGTCTGCCCGACATCCTTGTAAACGACAACGGACCTTACTTCATTGGTTGGAGTTTCAAAAGTTCATGAAACTCAATGGTATCAAACATGTGAGGTCAGCACCATTCAAACCCGCATCCAATGGACAAGCAGAGCGTGCTGTCCAAACCATCAAGCAGAGTATGAAACTTGTAACTCTAGGTTCTTTGCAGACTCGCTTGTCATGCATATTGCTTAATTACAGGACAAGACCCCACACGCTTACCGGTGTACCCCCGATGAACTATTGATGAAGAGAGGTCCAAGACCAAGCTCTCTCTTGTCCACCCTGACTTGAACGATCATGTTGAATACAGATGTCAAAGTCAGCAGTGGTATCATGATCACACTGCTGTGTCACGCGACATTTCTGTTAACGATCCTGTGTATGTACTAAATTATGATCAAGGTCCCAAGTGGATCGCCGGTACTGTTATGGCCAAGGAGGGTAACAGAGTGTTTATCGTCAAGCTCAAGAATGGGCAAACATGCAGGAAACATGTTGATCAGATAAAGCTGTGGCACACGGATGAACCGGAACAGTCTGAGGAAGACACAATCAGTGACCAACCAACCTACCCTCAGTCATCAGACGACTCCGCTGTCATCAATGAATCTGAACTTTCAATCACTGACATGGTCATTGCCACTCCCATCAGATCGGCTACCCAGCCCCCAGTCATAACAGACTCAGAATGCTCGCCCAAGGCTGGAGTTGAACTGAGACGATCAACTCAGGAGTGGAAAGCCCCGGACCGTCTCAATTTGTAAAAAGATTGTTATTAATATCTTAAAGGGGGATATTGCTTGGGGTTGGGGTTACTAGCCACCAAGTGGCACCACTGTCGGAGGTCATTGGGCTGCATGCACGTGTGTGCGGCCCAGATATAAAAGGAAGGACAAGCCATCATGTAATGTAATCACTTTGGGCCCTAATAAAGCAAAGCCAGGTTTGTACCTGTGTTGGTTTACAGTATTCAATCTATCGAGTTATTACATACATATCAGATACAATTAGGGCTGCCGATTTCTCAGATCTACAGGTTTCAGCTACCAGATAGCACATTTAAGTGCCAGACAAAGACCCTATTTTTTTCCTTGCCCTTTGCAAATGCAGATGCCGCGTGCTTTTAAAAGTTCTGCTGGCAAACAGCAAACTCAACTAATGGAGGAAAATGGCTAGTAGGTGCACATGCTTCAATGCTGTGAGATCAAGCTTGTAATGTCAAGATGAATCTGAACAAACATTTAAAAGAGATTCACAATTTTCAAATCGAATCCCACAAGCTGTGGAATAATTGCCACATTGTCATGGCAGTTCCAAAATAATTCACAGAGTGAAATGTTGGCAAGGCAAAGTGCAGGATTCACTTTGATGCACTGACCATCTCATTTTTTTTATTTGATGTATTTTGAAAACTTGATCTGCCTTCATTAATGTCAGTTGCTGATTCAGTCTTCCATCCACTTTCTCTTTATTACTGGTCTAACTCCTTGTTGGCAGAAATGCTTTGTTTTGGCTTCTTTATGATTTTTTTGTTAACATGGCCAGAAGCAAAGTCTGGTATGAATGGTTAAAAGCATGAAGAGTCAGCCTTAGTTCAATTGTAGCACTCCTGCCTCTGAGTCAGAAGGTTGTGGGTTCAAATCCCACATTACAGATTTGAGCACATAATCTAGGCTAACACCTCAGTTCAATACTGAGGAAGCGCTACACAGTTGAAGGTGATGTCTTTCAGATGTCCTATCTGCCCTCTTCTGAGGTCGATGTAAAAGATCCCACGGCAATATTCAAAGAAGAGTAAGGGAGTTCTCCCAGCGTCCTGACCAATATTTATCCCTCAACCAACACCTGAAATAAATTATCTGGTTATTTATTTCATTGCTGTTTATGGAACTTTGCTGTGTGCAAATTGGCTGCTATGTTTCCTACATTACAACAGTGGCTGCACTTCAAAAATAAAACACTTTGAGACATACTGAGGTCGTAAAAGATGCTATATAAATGCAAGTTCTTTCTTCTTTCTAAGCAGGAGGACAGTGCCACTACAGAAGATTGGATTACCAATCATCATATTTTCCATTGTTGTAAGGTCCTAATTTGGTTAGGAAACAGAACAAAGCCACCCAAAAGATATTGGGCTAGATTTTGCTCTCCGTGAAGAACGAATGGTGCCAGATGTTCATTACATTTGCACACATATATTCTGTAGGATTTTGCACTGGAACTTAGAAAGCCAATCAGCGTAGTGCCCTCCACAGTGGATCTGGGACCTGTGTGAACAGGGAAAGCCACTGTGTATCTCCTTAACCAATCAGATTGAAAAATTGTTAATGAGTAGCGAAGAGTTTGTAAGTCAGAATATTTAATTCAATGTCAAATCATATAGAGAAAGTGAAATAAAGAAAGGGAAAGAAAGATGGGTTTAAGGGAGAGAGAGAAAAGAGACAGAAAGAAAAAGTTTTAAAAGTTTTTATTTAAATTGTTTTATTTTTTAAAATCTGCAACAATAATTAAAAGCTGAAGTAATGTCACTCGATACTAAAAGTTAATTTTCAGTGCCAGAGAGGTTGTTTGGCAGTGATTAAGACTTATCACACCGTTAAAATTTACTTATGCTGGAGTGGACGAGACCTAACTTTTTCTGGCGAGTTTAGTGGGCATATATCACAGAAGTACAGCAACTTCATGGCATTCAATGTATATTAATGGTGAGTCTCTCGGTAAGATACCATTATAGCGCAGCTTCTGGAGGAGCAGGGCAACTCGGCAGTAACTTCCTGATTTTCTCGTTTAACCGACCATGTGAGGTTGCCAGAAGTTGCTGTCCAATTTCCACTTTAATAACGGTGAGCGTTGTTAGGCTCACCATTTTTTCTACAGCAACATACGGTCCATTGTTCTGAATAGACCGAATCAATCATGTGTATGCTCCCTGCCTGTTTGATATTAAGTGTTACCTTGGTCAATTGCTGGAACTATCACCTCAGAGTCAAAGAGTTATGTGCTCAAGCCCCACCTTAGGCGAGAATGTAATTTAGGCTAACACTTCAGTGCAGCACTGATATGGTGGGGCAATACTGAAGATGCTGGACCTGAAATTCCGGCCTCACTGGGTCCATATGGAGTGTGCATGGACCCAGGGAGGCATCGCAAAAGCCGGTTTTCCAATCTGTCAAGTTCTGGCTTGACAATGGGATCTTTGAGTGCTCCAGCGTTGATTTTCCTGCAGCATTGCTTCTGTTGCCGTCGCTGTTTTGGGGCAATGTTGATGACAGAGCGAATTAGGCGGTGTGCCATCCAGCAGTCATCAGCTCCTGTCATGGTACAGATGATGTGCACGTCTTTGTGGTCCCTTGTTCGGACAATGACGTAGTCTAGCAGATGCCAGTGCTTGGAGCAAGGGTGTTGCCATGAGGCTTTATATTTGTCCTTCTGATGGAACAGGGTATTGGTTATGATGAGGCTGTGTTCTAAGCATTTTGTTATGAGGAGGGTGTCGTTGGAGTTGGCTTTCCCTACCCCCTCTCTACCGATCACACCTCCCCAGAGGTAGTATCCGTAGTATAATAAACAGTTAAAAGAATACTGAATTCTGAGCCTTGACCATTTTTATCCCACCTGGATTGGTTCAGGTCGGATTCTGGAATTAGAGGAAAGAGAAAGGTGCAGGTTTACCTACCTACAGGCTCCAAGGCATTGTTTGAAGACAAGGAGGTCTCCCACTGTCTTGGAAAACAATCTTCCTTCAACTAACACCTTCAGAAACAAATTAACCAGTACGTCATTCATTTTTATTTGTTTCTGGGTCCTTGTTATGTACAAATTATTTTTAAAGTAAAAACAATTAAATGAACCACCAATGTGCAGTTGCCCATGTAATAACAGTGACTGCACTTTAAATGGTAATTCACTGGCTGTGGCGTGCTTTAGGATATCCTGAGGACATGAAGGGTGTGATATCAATGCAAGTTTTGTTTTCTTTCTTTAGTGATTCACCATCCAGTTACAGCCAGTCTGCAGCACTTCCACTCCTATAGGTTTCAGAGCACAGAATATGAAGTGAATGTCCTTGTGTAGTTTCATCATAGTATCAGTCATGGCCACCTTTTATTTTCCTATTCTAACATCATAGATCTTACAGCACAGAAGGAGGCCATTCCGACCTTTGTGCCGGTGCCGGGTCTTTGAAAGAGCTATCCAATTAGTTCTACTCTCTCGTTCTTTCCTCACAGCCCTGCAAATTTTTCATTTTCGAGTATATATTTTGAAAGTTAGTATTGAATCTGCTTCTGGCACCCTTTCAGGCAGGACATGCCAGATAATATCAACTCACAATGTAAAAACAATTCTTCTCATCTCCCCTCTGATTCTTTTGCCAATTAACTTAAATCTGTGTCCTTTGGCTACTGACCCACCTGCCAGTGGAAAGAGATTCTCCTTATTTACTGGTTAACAGTTTTAATTGGTTGGTTAATGGAGAGAAAACAGAGGAATAAATGGCTTATTTTCGGGTTGGCAAATTGTAACTAGTGGGGTATTGCAAGGATCAGTGCCTGTGCCTC
Source organism: Pristiophorus japonicus (assembly GCF_044704955.1). NCBI lineage: Eukaryota > Metazoa > Chordata > Chondrichthyes > Pristiophoridae > Pristiophorus > Pristiophorus japonicus. Next base: position 349,027,493 of record NC_091977.1, read on the forward strand.
AGCTATTTACAATCTATATCAATGACTTAGATGAGGGAACCGAGTGTAATGTATTTAAGTTTGCTGACAATACAAAGCTAGGTGGGAAAGTAAGCTGTGTGGAGGATGCAAAGAGGTTGCAAAGGGATATAGACAGGTTCAGGGAGTAGGCAAGAATGTGGCAGATGGAATATAATGTGGAGAAATGTGAAGTTATCCACTTTGGTAGGAAAAATAGAACAGCACAATATATATTTTTTTTAAAGTGGGAGATTGGGAAATGTTGGCATTCAGAGGGACTTGGGCTGCAATGCTACATCTCACCCTTAGCAAGCTCCTCACTGGAGTGGAGCTAAATTATAGAACAGATGGGAATCTGTTCAACCTCCGCCGCCTCCAGACCAGATCCAAAGTCGTTCCATCCTCTGTCATTGAACTACAGTATGCAGACAATGCTTGTGTCTGCGCACACTCGGAAGCCGAACTCCAAGCCATTGTCAACACCTTCACCGAGGCGTATGAGAGCATGGGCCTTACGCTAAACATCTGTAAAACAAAGATCCTCTACCAATCTGATTCCACAGCACTGCCCCCCGATTATCAAAATCCACGACGAAGCTTTTGACATCGTGGACCATTTTCCTTACCTTGGGAGCCTACTATCAGCAAGAGCAGACATTGACGACGAGGTCCAACATCACCTTCAGTGTGCCAGCGCAGCCTTTGGTTGCCTGAGGAAGAGTGTGTTTAAAGACTAGGACCTCAAATCCAGCACAAGTTCATGGTCTACAGGGCAGTAGTGACACCTGCCCTCCAATATGGCTCAGAGATGTGGACTATATACAGCAGACACCTCAAAGTGCTGGAGGAGTATCACCAACGCTGCCTCTGCAAGATCCTGCAAATCCATTGGCAGGACAGACGCACCAATGCCAGTGTTCTTGCTCAGGCCAACATCCCCAGCATCGAAGCAGTGACCACGCTCAATCAGATCCGTTGGGTGGGCCACATCGTCTGCATGCCTGACATGAGACTCCCAAAGCAAGCTCTACACGGAGCTTTGACATGGCAAGCGAGCCCCGGGTAGGCAGAGGAAATGCTTCAAGGACACCCTCAAAGCCTTCTTGACAAAGTGCAACAACCTCACCGACTCCTGGGAATCCCTGGCCCACGACTGCCCAAAGCGGAGGAAGAGCATCTGGGAGGGCGCTGAGCACCTCGAGTCCCATCGCCAAGAACTAGCAGAAACCAAGCGTAGACAGCGGAAGGAGCGTGCGTCAACCCAGGCTCCCCGACCACCCTTTCCTTCAACCACTATTTGCTCCACTGTGACAGAGACTTTAATTCCTGCATTGGACTCCTCAGTCACCTGAGAACTCACTTTTAGAGTGGAAGCAAGTCATCCTCGACTCCGAGGGACTGCCTATGATGATGATGGTGTCCTTCGCCGAGAGCATGCAGAAATCAAGAAATTCAGCAATCAAGAAATTCAGAAATCAAGAAACGTAGCAGAAGGAGCGTGCGGCAAACCAGTCCCACCCATCCTTTCCTTCAACCACTGTCTGTCCCTCCTGTGACAGAGACTGTGGTTCTCGTATTGGACTGTACAGCCGCCTAAGAACTCATGCTATGAGTGGAAGCAAGTCTTCCTCGATTCCAAGAGACTGCCTATGATGATGACACGAAACAGAAAGTTAACATGCAGGCACAGCAAGCAATTAGGAAAGTAAATAGTATGTTAGCCTTTATTCCAAAGGTATTAGAGTATAAAAGTAAAGGGGCTAGAAATTGGATGAGGCCTGAAACCAGGAACGAGTATTGCAATATGCAATTACCCTGCACCCGTTGAGTCCGATGCAATCAGTACGCAAACTTCATGCTGCCTGCTAAATAAAATGATTGCAGCGGTAAGGAAGTACTAAACCTGCAATTCAGTGGCTTAGTGACTCAGCAGAGGGCACAAGTTTTGACGAGACCAGCACCAATTAAAGCTAGCCTGCACCTCTTAATGGCAGCTTGAAACTCTTAAAGGGGATGTGCATCCTGGCTTCAGCAGGTGCTGGAAGTGGCTGTGAAACAGACTGAGGAGCAAGAAAACTGAATGACGGCACAACATAGCAGAGAGAGAGCTCCCAGATTTTCAGATGTAGCACTGGAGTCCTTGATGTGGGAGGTGGATAGGAGAAGAGAGGTCCTCTACCTACATGGGGCCAGGAAGCTCGGCAGACAATTTGTGAAAAGGCAATTGGACTAAATAGTCATCACAGTCAATGCGAGCAGTTTAGCCCCGAAGACCAAGATGCAGTGCCACAATACCTCCCACGAGTGGTCATACTAAGTAGCACTTTTGATGCCCCTATCCCCAAGTTACTCACCATTGCTACCTTCATCATTCCCCCTCTCATAACTTCAAGTGCTGTAGACTTGCATACAACTGGTTATGCTGTCCATTGCCAATCTTGGCTGGATCATGTTAAGCACTATCACATTTCTGCCCGTATTACTCCAGGATCATCATGAATGGCAAGAACAACCCATGATTCCTTTTTTCCCACTACACAGATTACCTCCTCAAACCCTATTCCCTTAGCCCTTGTATCTTCATTTATAAATCAAATGTATGAAGCCCATGGATTTCTTTGTATCAAAGATGAAGACCATCCTCATTATTGGCTCATTTTTTTTTGATCATACATCCAGGTAAATTAATGAACTCGGTGTAGTCATTAATACAAACCTTAAGGAAGTCAGGTGATTTTTATCAAGCTGAAAGCAAGAGCAAAGCTTTGATTTACTGTGTGTTTTTCTGCACTACTTGTAAGGAGGGTATTAGTAGGGTACAGAGCTTTTGGAAACAAATGCATTTTATGACCTTAGAAAGAAAAATGTGTTTTTCAGTGTGTATCCCTATATTTTATTTCCAGCAATGCTATGCTGGGAGTCAGACACAAGCTGTCTCCATTTATATTTATATCAGCATTAACATTTATCTCAATTAAGCAAGTGAAAAGAGAACACAATGATCCAAAGGTTGTAAAGTAAGTCCTCGTTTTCAATTAGATTTTAATCTTTTCAATTAGATTTTAATCAGCAAAGTTGTCTTTACTGATTGTTCACTCACTGACTGGAATATCATAAAAAGCATCGGCAACTGAACCATACCTACAATGTAAATCAGAACATGTTTCTGAACACTGGCTTAATATTTCATCATGACCTGAAATCAGTCCTTAAATTTAATTTTATGCACCATGCACTTAGAAGGGCAATAATGACCTTGACAGAATATAAGGCCAACAAATGAAAATATGAAAGAGAAATTAGCTAGCAAATGTGAGGACACTATTTGCTTCCCAACATTGCAGGTAAAGATAGATTGCTCATCTTAATCTGCATTATTTCTCAAACTTTGAAATAAATTATATTCAATGGGTGGAACCATTATCGAGATTTATCTGTGAAGCTTTCAGCTTATACCACGAGTCTTCCGCTACTCACTTCCTTTGTGCAATGCCAACTCAAGATGTCAGCCATACCTCAATGCTACACTCTCGCCTCTGACTCAGAAAGATGTTCAAGCCCACACATAAACTAAGCTGACACTTCAGTGCTACACTATCGGAGTCTTTAGAATTAGATGTTAAACCAAGGTCCCTTCTGCCCTCTCAGTTGGATGTAAAAGATCCCACGGCACTATTTGAAAAAGAGCAGGGGAGTTCTCCTGATGTCCTGGCCAATATTTCTCCCTCAAGAAACATCATTAAAACAGATTATCTGACCAATTATCTCATTGCTGTTTGTGTGAGCTTGCTGTGCACAAACTGGCTGCTGTGCATTCCTACATTGCAACAGTGTCCACACTTCAAATGTCTATGTAGCACTTTGGGATGTCCTGAGGTTGCGAAAGGCGCTATATAAATGTATGTTTTTTTTAAACACACCCTAAAACATATAATAAACATCAGAAACAGAAAAATCCCTGAAATTAACAGTAAACTATATGATCCACTTGCAGTATTGGAATCACAAATGGGTTTAATATCTTTACAGGAACATTATTCGACACCAAATTTAGCCATCAGTTTCATGGTGCTCGGAATGAACTTCACTCCTTTAAGATCAGAAAGAAAATCTGGTCTCATTTGTATCCATAGTAGAGGCAGACGTGCTTCTGTCAAATTGCATGCTCCTCATTCTAGTCAAATACATAGGCCCCGGTGAAAGTGTAAGATCACTCAGTGTGATCGTCTTCCACATGTCTAGTAAAATAATACCTTTCAAACAAGCCACTGTGCCTCCTGCTCCTGTGAATGGCCCTTACGACTTGACACGACCTGGACCTCCCGGCTGGACCTCCTGCGGCGACTGGGCGGCTGGACCTGGCTATCGGGCCTCCACCTCCTCCCCCGCCGCATCTGGACCTCTCCTTCCCCACTGATGGTCTCCTCTTCTCCTCCAGCACGTGGTGAGTACAATGGCTGTGACCCTCCCTGACCCGCCATTCTGAACCCCAGTGCACCGCTGGTCCCCCCAGTGCCTGCCCCCAACCAAACCTTGGACCACCTACCACCAAGGGCGCTACCCAGCGCCGAGCCTGCGGCCAACACCTCGCCGTAGGCAATTAGGCCCATATAGCAGTGCCAGGTCTCCAGTCATCCTGGACCCCCTTGCCACTGGACCAAGACCTTGCTCAGCTAAGCCCGTGTGGTAGCCGGTGTGCAACGACCACCCCACATTAAAAGAACTCACGCACAGGCATCTTCCACTCCTCGAACAGGAAGTTTGGGACCTGGAACGTCAGGACCCTCATGGACAACCCCAACAGCGACAGACCGGAACGCCGCACCGCCATAGTTGCCCGGGAACTTATACACTTTGATATCGACATCGCAGCCCTAAGTGAGACCCGGCGGGCAGGGGAAGGCCAGCTCAAGGAACAAGGTGGAGGTTACATCTTCTTCTGGAAGGGGAAACCAGAGGCAGAACGCCGCCTCCACGGAGTCGGATTCGCCATCAAAAACGAGCTGGTTGACCGCCTCAAAGACTCCCCCTGCGGGACTAACAAACGCCTCATGACGCTTCGACTCACCCTATCCTGGAACCAGTGCGCCACAGTCATCAGTGCTTACGCCCTAACACTCGATGCAACAGATGAGGCCAAAGAGGGTTTTTACTCCAACCTCAAAATATCCCTGACCTGCGTCCCCGCAGGCGACAAACTGATCCTCCTCGCCAACTTCAACGCCAGGGTCAGCAGGGACACAGACCTCTGGGGAGGCGTGATTGGCAGAGAGGGGGGTAGGGAAAGCCAACTCCAGCGGTACCCTACTCCTGACAAAATGTCTAGAGCATGAACTTGTCATCACCAACACCTTGTTCTGCCAGAGGGACAAATACAAGGCATCGTGGCAACACCCTCACTCCAAACACTTGCACCTGCTCGACTATGTCATCGTCCGAGCCAGGGATCGCAAGGATGTGCCATGACAGGAACTGACGACTGCTGGACAGACCACCGCCTAATCCGATCCATCATTGACATCAACATAGCCCTAAAGCGATGGGGGCAGCAGAAGCAGTGTCGCAAAAAAGTCAATGCCGGAGCACTTAAGGACCCAGCTAAGAGAGCCCTTTACAGTCAGCGCCTCACAGCTAACCTGGCGTGCCTTGATGACCCCGAGATGCAGAATGTCCACGGCGCTTGGTCTGCCCTCCAGGCCTCCATAACCAGGAGAAGCTCGGTCACTCAAGCAGGAAACAGTAGGACTGGTTTGATGAGAATGATCAGGAGATTCAAGAACTAACAGATTGCAAGTGCAGGGCATTTATGAGCCTTAAACAGCAACCCAACTCGGGAGCAGCAAAGCAGCATTACAGACGGCTCAAGGCTAAGGTCCAACAAAAAACCTGGGACCTAAAGAACAGGTGGTGGATGGAGAAAGCACAGGAGATACAGCAGCTGGCCAACAACCATGATGTGCGAGGTTTCTTCACCGCAGTCAAGGCCACATATGGACCAAACTCCCAAGGCCCCACCCCACTGCTGGCCAGGAACAGGAAAACACTCATCAAGGACACCGAGGCAGTCAGGGCCCGCTGGAAGGAACACTTCAAAAATCTCCTCAATTGAGACTTTGCCTTTGACTCGAGTGTTCTCAACTCCATTCCGCAGCATGCTACCCACCACCACCTCACTGAAACCCCAACACTGCACGAGGTAGAAAAGGCCATAAGACAGCTAAAAAGCAAGGCTACGGGAGCAGATGGAATCCCTGCTGAGGCACTGAAGTGTGACGGAGAGGCACTACTGGCGCGAATACACGACCTCATCTCTCTCATCTGGAGGGAGGAGAGCATGCTGGGAGATCTTAGAGATGCAGCGATCGTGACCATCTTTAAAAAGGGGACAAGTCCAACTGCGGAAACTTCAGAGGAGTCTCCCTGCTATCAACCACTGGGAAAGGCGTCGCTAGAGTCCTCCTCAACCGACTTCTCCCCGTGGCCGAGGAGCTCCTCCTGGAGTCACAGTGCGGATTTCGTCCCTTCCGAGGCACAACGGACATGATTTTTGCGGCGCAACAATTGCAGGAAAAATGCAGGGAACAGCGCCAGCCCTTATACATGGCCTTCTTCGACCTTACAAAGGCCTTTGACACTGTCAACCGTGAGGGTCTATGGAGCGTCCTCCTCAGTTTCGGATGCCCCCAAAAGTACATCACCATCCTCCGCCTGCTCCATGACAACATGCAGGCCATGATCCTTTCCAACGGATCCATCACAGACCCAATTCACGTCCGGACCGGGGTCAAGCAGGGCTGCGTATTCGCCCCAACCCTCTTCTCAATCTTCCTCGTTGCCATGCTCCACCTCACAGTGGATAATCTCCCCGCTGGAGTGGAACCAAACTACAGAACCAGTGGGAAGCTGTTCAACCTTTGCTGTCTCCAGGCCAGGTCCAGGACCACTCCAACCTCTGTCATTGAGTCACAATACGTGGACGACGCCAGCGTCTGTGCACACACAGAGGCTGAACTCCAGGACATAGTCGACGTATTTACCGAGGATTATGAAAGCATGGGCCTTACGCTAAACATTATGAAGACAACGGTCCTCCAGCCTGTCCTCGCCGCACAGCACTGCCTCCCAGACATCAAGATCTATGGCATGGCCCTGGACAACGTGGACCACTTCCCCTATCTCTGGAGCCTCCTATCAACAAGAGCAAGCATTGACGACGATATCCAACACCGCCTCTAGTGCGCCAGTGCAGCCTTCGGCCGCCTGAGGAAAAGAGTGTTTGAAGACCAGTCCATCAAAACTGTCACCGAGCTCATGGTCTACAAGGCCGTAGTAATACCCGCTCGCCTGTATGGCTCAGAGACGTGGACCATGTACAGTAGACACCTCAAGTCGCTGGAGAAATACCACCAGCGATACGTCCTGCATATCTCATGGAAGGACAGATGCACAAACATTAGCGTCCTCATCCAGGCCAACATCCCCAGCCCTGAAGCACTAACCACACCTGATCAGCTCCATTGGGCAGGCCACATAGTTCGCATGCCAGACACGAGACTCCCAAAACAAGCGCTCTACTCAGAACTCGTCCACACCAAATGAGCCAAAGGCGGGCAGAGGAAACATTACAAGGACACCCTCAAAGCCTCCCTGATAAAGTGCGACATCCCCACTGACATCTGGGAGTCGCTGCCATAGACCACCCTAAGTGGAGCAAGTGGATTCAGGAGGGCGCTGAGCTCCTCGAGTATCGTCACCGAGAGCATGCAGAAATCAAGCGCAGGCAGCGGAAGGAGCGTGCGGCAAACCAGGCTCCCTGCCACCCTTTCCCTCAACAACTATCTGTCCCACCTGTGGCTCTCGTATTGGACTGTACAGCCACCTAAGAACTCATGGTAAGAGTGGAAGCAAGTCTTCCTCGATTCCGAGGGATTGCCTATGATGATGATGATGATGATCACGACAATTTGTTCCTACTTTGTAGGTCAAGTGTTGAGATTGGTAAACTTTCTACAGGCTGAGGTGGTATCAGTCACCTGCAAAGATATATCTCAGGCAGTTGGGGCTGATTTATGAAATAGCTGTGTCTCCACGGGCAATTATTCTCATTTTTTTCGGCAACTACCCTTTGCCGAATTAAAAAATAAAATCTTCAAGACTTGAAGAAAATAAAGTGGGGAAGCCAGGAGAGAGTTTGCCACAAATCTTCTGCTTCTCCAGCTGTCAATTTTAGTACACAGACTTCCATGAAAATGGCTCACACTTCACAACCCAATCAGTCATTATAGAACTACGGCCAAATGATAGAACAGTGGTACAGGTGCAGCGCCAAGAATCCGGAATGTTCCGGAATCCAGACTGATTGGTGGCAGGGTCGTCCGGAATCCGTAAAATGTTCCGGAATCCGAACCCGACGACCTGCCGACCTCAGGGACCCCCGCCGCTGCCCGATCTCGGGCCTCACCACCCCTCGCCTCGCCCCGTTTGCTGCCGCTGCCCTTACCTTCAGGGCCTCCTCGCCGGCCCGCCCGAACACCTCCTCGGTGGGGCGGGACCCGCCCAAACACCTCCTCAGCAGGGCAGGGCCCGCCCGAGCATCTCCTTGGCAGGGCCCACCCAACAACCTCCTTGATGAGGCCCGCCCGACGACATCCTCTTCGGTGGGGCCGCACAGCCCGAACAGATCTTCGGCGGGAATCCCCCCACCTTTCTGACATCCCGAAATCCAGAAATACCCGAACCTGGACTCGTGACGTCAGAAAAAAAAAATCAAAAATCGGAAAAGCCTGGAATCTGGAACGGCCTCGGTCCTGAGGGTTCCGGATTTTAGGCGCTGCACCTGTATTTCGTTTCAAGAAGAATCGGGAGGGGGGGGCGGGGGAAAGGGGAGGATAAAATTGGCACAGGAAATTTTACATTCCCCTGAATAGGCAGACCGTTTAGGATTGCATTTGAAAGGCGGTACCCTTGACAATGCAGCACTCGCTCAGTACTGTACTGAGGTGTCAACAAAAATTCTGTGCTCAAATCCTGAAGAGAGGTTTGAATCTACAACTATCTGATGCAGAGGTGAGAGTACTACCAATTGAGTCAAGCTGATACAATTCATAACTGTTTCCCACAACACTTTTCTATAAATATCTAGATGTGGGAAAGAGAGCATTGAGGTGAGTGTTACATCGACCTTTGTATGATGCCGAGAGCAGGTTCCTGAAAACAGCAAAGAGGCAAAGACCAGACACATTTGAAATGTGCTGTGCAAGGAGAATCTTTGGAGAATCGGGTGATTAACAGAGGTAATTACAAGGAGCGGCCTGCATACAGTACCAAAGGTCATTACAGGAAGAAGTTTGCAACAGATATGGTGACTGAACGGAACTTTCAGCTTCGGCAGGGGCATAAAACGAGCAATGGTGGATTGGCCGCCCATTATAGATACTGCCTGGATTTCATTTCTATTGACATCACTGGAAAGGAAAATTGAGTAGGGTATGTAACGTGTTGCATTAGTTACCATTTGCCTCACGTCCCCGCTATAACTGAAAGTTTTGCCCGTTATGCCTCTGTGAAATGGACATTCTTCGATGTTAAATGTGCTATATAAATGCAAGTTGTTGTACAATAATCCTCAGAAGGTAAGGAAAGGGTCCCACCTGTGAAAAGACTAGGTGGAAAGCTAGCACTAAGACTGTGGGACTATGTACAGGAAGGTCTCAGTGGTGACTGTAAATTGGAAAAGAGTTACTGCTGTTTGCAAGGGAAGGAAAACAATCGTGACGTCTCATGGGTGCAATAGCTGAAGCATTCTGTCAACATTTCCATCACTTTTTCATGTTAAAATGGTGATTTCCATAAACAGGCCAAGTCTCCTATGATCTAAAACCTTCACCATTAATCATATAACATATGGAGTACGTGCCTAGGATTAACACTTACCCTGAATTACAGTATATATGGGTCGAAATTGGGTTTTGTACACCGCCCCGTTACCGCGCGCGGGAGGCGGCTAACGGGTGGCAAATGCCTACCGTCGTCGGTAAGCGCTGTTGACACCTCGACCTAAACTGAGTCAGCTCTTTGGCAGAGGCGCCAAGAGGCAACGTTGCGCCGGCTAATGCTACCCGTGTCGTGATGCCATACAGCGTACAACGCCTCTTTGACACCTCTGTCACGACATTTGCTTTGTATGGCTGCCTTATAAACAGACAACAGTACAGCCAGGAAAAAATTGTCGTAAAAGAGCGGATCTCGGGCGGAATCACCCAGAAAGGAAGGTAAGTTTTTCTCTTTATGTATTTCTGCATGTTTTCATTAGTTTTAAGAGTGGGAAAGTGTGTGTGTGGATCGGAGAAGTTTTAGTTCTTTTTTTTTCTTCTCGTTTGTTTTGTAGCATGGTGGCAACCTCTTATTGGGAAATTCAGTAGGCCTCCTAAGCTCCCGCCCGATGATGAGTATGCAATGCCACATTTTAGCGCTGCTCTCTTATCTTTTGGCGTAAAAACTGAATTTAGGACTTTGAGGCTGCACCTAATGCTAAAATCAGCACTCAGGCGGTGACACCGCCTCACAAACGGTGGTACTGAATTTCGACCCCATAGTACTTTGGACATCATGTGGGATGTCTATCATCTCTTGTCCCCTTCAAAAGGCAGAAAATAGCATATGGTCAGATTCAAGCATGCAGGCTAGAACTAGTTTGTCAGATTTATTTAAAGGTTGAATAACACAGAAACAGTGACACACGTCCAAATATCTAGAGTACAATACGTATAGAAAAACATAAAGTGGCCAAATAACCCATTTTAGAATGTATCTGATATATAGCTTGATAAACAGCAGGACTTTGAGATTAAACACTTTCACACACCTCCATAATACAATGTTAGGGATGGATTTCATAAACTTTCAGCTAGTGTTCAGAACGAAAGACACGAGCAACCCAAAAGGTGATTTATGCCATGGGAATTCTTTCATAATGTAGCCATTCCTTTGAAGTCAATGAACAAAACTGGGAGAACAGCTCTTACATCGTTTGAGAAAACTTATGTGTTGAATCCATGGTCTGTCAGTCCCTATACTTGATTGTTTTTGATATTTGGTAGTAATTGAAAGCACAGTTTTGTCTGATTTGGTATTTTATATGTTAATTTTATTTTAATAATGGGATGTCCGGTCCTCCAAGTTTGAATTCTGGTAAGAAATCTTCCATTTTCAAAACTGTTTAAATACACACCAACAGGATGATGGGGTCTACTGCAACCTGGTTATGATGATCAAACAGCTGCCATAAATCCTGTGAATTCAGAAAACTACAACTTGGTCCCTAAGGAGCCAGAATGTCAACAACATTAAAATACTGTCTCATGCAATAAGCATATGGATAGACGAAGACAAAACTCCTTTTTAGAGCAGCTCTGTTGTTCCTATGTGGCAGGGGAAGATGAGGTTTGAGAGTCACAGTATATACGACCAATATGGATTCCCAGGCTCAATCATCCCATGGGGATTTAATGTGCTGAGAGTTAGAGCCAGCCCATGGGATTTTCAAAGTTAATGGAGCAGGCTACATGCTTCTACGATTGGAGTAATGACGTGTAATTCGTGTTAATGGCCTGCACCTCAGTTTACAGATTTGTTTCTTGTTAGGGTCTTGTTAATGAACAACAGAAGAGTTTCTCTTTAAATTCTACTCCTTTAATTCATCTCTGTTTATCACTCTGTTCTCCAAATATTTAATTTTTAAAAAGTATTGATTTGTTTGTAGAGATGACATTAAAGATGTAGAATGAACCTTCAAGTGTGCAGATTGACCAAAAGTGGATAACACCAGCTTGTGGGACTATGGAGAAGCTGAGGTAAGTGAATGGGGTGACACAACCACGCCATGTGGGTGCCAAGCACATATATGTTACTGCTAATGCCAAGGTCAGTCACTATGAAATAGTATACAAAATTAGGTGGGAAAGTAAGCTGTGAGGTGGATGCAAAAAGGCTGCAAAGGGAGAAAGACAGGTTAAGTAAGTGGGCAACAATATGCCAGATGGAATATAATGTGGAGAAATGTGAAGTTATCCACTGTGATTAAATAGGAAAAACAGAAAAGCAGAATATTTTTAAAATATTTTTTAAATGGTTAAAATGTTGGTATTCAGAAGGACCTGGTGTCCTTGTATACGAATAATAAAAAGTTACATGTAGGTACAGCAAGCAATTAGGAAAGCAAATGGTATGTTAGCCTTTACTACAGAGTTTGGAGTATAAGACTAAAGAAATCTTACTACAATTATATAGGGCCTTAGTGAGACCACATCTGAAATACTGTGTACAGTTTTGATCTCTTTGCTCAAGGAAGGATAGACTTGCTTTAGAGGGAGTGCAACATAGGTTCACTGGATTGACTCCTGGGATGAGGAGATTGTCCTTTGAGGAGAGATTGAGTAGACTAGGCCTATATTCCCTATAGTTGAGAAGAATAAGAAGTGATCTTATTGTAACATAAAATTCTTAAGGGGGTTGACAGGGTGGATGCTGGGAGGATGTTTTCACCTGGCTGTGGAGTCTAGAACCAGGGGTCACATGCCGCGATTTTGCGAGTGCTCAACAGACCTGATTGGTGGTGGCTCAGCTGTGAAATTTAAAATGATTGACAGTAGTTCAGGAATCTGCTGTCAAAATGCACTCACCTGCATTTCCCGATGTCGGGTCTGCCAGCACCGAGCAGACCCGACAAGCAGCGGCGGGAACCAATTTAAATCATTAGTGGCTTGCTTACAGCCAATTAGTAATGCTTCTTTTCCCAGCATTTTAAATTTCACAGGTCTTTCACAGGTTTCCCGCTGTGCCTAGACCTTGTCAGTGAAACTAAGGCAGGTCAGTGGCCATTGAATTAGCTGATGAGTTGACAGGCTCAAATGTCATCTCAAAGCTCCCAGCTGATTCAAATATTCCCTTAAGCACTAGCATCTCTAAATTGCATTTCCACTACAGATTCAGGATACTGTAAGTCTTTATACAAGTCTCCAAGCAGTCTGAACTCATTACCTCTCCCACCATTGCCAGATCGCTTCTGTCATCTCGACTTCACCTGCCACATATTCTATCAGCATGGGCGCACTTTATACTCTCTCACTTTGGTCCTCAGAATCTGATCATGATCAGCCCCGACACCTGCATCACCAGGCACACCAGCAGCACCAACAACCACACCAACCTTCTTTGCAATCACCTGATGTTGCACAGGACACAGGGAATTAGCACCAGACCACATTGCTGCCCGGGACGCCAGGGATGGCCTCACGATGGCCATATTTACTTCACTTTGATGCTGCACACCCTAGCTGCCACATGATGCGTCAGGTTGGCACCACCCCACACCAAGAACATAAAGCATCCCGACTATGTCCAAGCCATTCCTTCACACTCATCACTATTGCATTATGTCTCACTATTCACTGCAACTCACTAAGCCACTTCCAAAGGTGCACATATATCTGTCCAAGAAAGCAAAGTATTGAAAATAAAGATTTCAATGTTTGTCAGCACATTAACAGAAACTTCACATGAACATTGGTTAAAACAGCCAAGTGGCTATCCTTGTGTGCTGCTAGTTGGCATGATTGCACTAGGATAAGGGTGAGTGTGAGGGGTGGCTAGTAAGATGGGGTGTGATAATATAAATAGAGAGGGATGGATGGAGGTGCAAGGTAAGTTGGTGTGAGTAAGGATGTGCAGGAGTAGGGTAGGGTAGGCAGAGTGATAGGGATGTGATGGGTGTCACAGCAGGATGAGGTTTTGCAGTGATGTTTTGTGATCGATGTTAGCTTTTACTACTTTGAAAATCTTAACTTATCAACTAGTCCCATATCTCTTCAAGCTGGGAAATAGCAATTTGTATTTTCTGCCGAATGGGGAGGAGGCGGGGTGAGGGTGTGTGACTGTTAATAAGTTGACTGCCCGAGAACGCCACGTTGATCCTTTAGACCCGACCTTCTGCCTCCTGTTGATGTGATCGCCGGAAAGAATGTGTTGCATGGGAGCTCCTGCGCTGTGCTCAGTTAAATCAGCAGGCAACCCCAAAATACCAGTGCTGCCTGTTCTTTTTTTGTGGGCGTTTCCGGGTATTAATTGAATTTCTAGGCCTTGGAGTATAATACTTAGCCAACATAATTATATACCACCTTGAAGAAAATGTCATCAAGGGATGCAATGGTATTCTTACCTCTCAACCAGATGATGGTAGTTCAAGTCCCAGATCTAGAGATATCTCGGAGTCAACTGAAGAGCAATTGGTGATGGCTTTAAGGAAAAGAGATCTGAGCTTACTTCAGTTAAGGTTCAACACTTTGGTACACTGCTAAGAAAATGGCAGAATCTGTAAATTGAAAGCCAAGTACAGCTTAGATTTTTTTGCTCCACAAATCTCTGCTACCCAGACAATAAGAGAAGCATCACAAGTGTATCTACCAAAATCATTGCCAAGAATCAAAACAGTCACAGGCACTGGAAATGTCATATATCCGGAATGTATTGCCCATCTATGCATTCCCACTGCAAACTATGTGAATCCCCAAAGACATGTGACCTCTTTTCAGTCCCTGCCAAAAACTTTGTTCCCTAGCCACTGACTGCATCCTCTCCCAACTTCTCTCTGAGGGTGAACCAGACTGTTCGCAACCTTGGTGTCATATTTAATCTTGAAATGAGCTTTCAACCACATATCTGCAGCATAACTAAGACTGTCTATTTCCATCTCCATAACATCGCCAATCTCCGCTCTTGCCTCAGCTCATCCGCTGCTGAAGCCCTCATCAATGCCATTGTTACCTCTACACTTGACTATTCCAACGCACTCCTGGTTGGCCTCCCACATCCAACCCTACGTAAACTAGAGGTGATCCAAAACTCAGCTGTCCGTGTCCTAACTCCACCAAGTCCCACTCACCCATCACCCCAGTGCTTGCTGACCTACATTGACTTCCGGTTAAGCAATGTCTTGATTTCAAAATTCTCATCCTTGTTTTTAAATCCCTCCATGGCCTCGCCCCTCCCCATCTCCTCCAGCCCCACAACCACCCCGAGATGTCTGCGCTCCTCTAATTCTGCACTTTAGAGCATCCCTGATTATAATCGCTCAATCATTGGTGGCTGTGCCTTCTGTTGCCTAGGCCCTAATCTCTGGAATTCCCTGCTTAAATCTCTCTGCCTCTTTCCTCCTTCAAGACGCTCCTTAAAACCTACCTTTTAACCAAGCTTTTAGTCACCTGCCCTAATTTCTCCTTATGTGGCTCGGTAACAAATTTTTAATCTCATATTACTCCTGTGAAGTGCCTTGGGACGTTTCACTATGTTAAAGGTGCTATATAAATACAAGTTGCTGCTGTTGTTGTTGTTGACCACCAGAATCTATAGCTTTTCTGTACATTGCTGTATCTTAAGAAACCATTTTAAATGTGCGGTGGGGTCAATAAAATTCCAAGGGAAGGTCAGTTTCCTTGACCTTCAATAAGAGTTGCTCTAGGGGAGTATAATGTGCACTGTAATGTAATGGTAGAAGACAAGCAGGAAGGCAGTCTACTTAAGCCTGAGATTCACTAGAATAATCAAAGACAGCAATAAACAACTGAAATGCATGCAGAAGGAGACTGAGTAAAAAAAAAAGCCAGCAAGTGACGGAAACAGGAAACATTGGCCTTCATAGTAACCCCCCACGATGGCGGGGGGGGGAGGGGGGGCGGAGAGGTTCAGAGTGGTTAAGAAGTGAAATTAGTGGAACCTGACCCCAACCTGTCGTGCACATCAGCATTTTTATCTGGGCATTCGAGTGTCCTGCTGTGGAGAGCCAGAACTTTTATTAATATATTTAATTTGGGCTCCTAAAGTGTAATTCTATAATTAGAAATTTGGTGGAACTTACCAATAATTAATAAAAATATAGGGTACAAAATCTGTATAATTTAAAGTCACTTGAGCCTTCTTGAAAGGGACTTTGAACTTATAAGAACATAAGAACATAAGAATTAGGAACAGGAGTAGGCCATCTAGCCCTTCGAGCTTGCTCCGCCATTCAATAAGATCATGGCTGATCTGGCCGTGGACTCAGCTCCACTTACCCGCCCGCTCCCCGTAACCCTTAATTCCCTTATTGGTTAAAAATCTATCTATCTGTGACTTGAATACATTCAATGAGCTAGCCTCAACTGCTTCCTTGGGCAGAGAATTCCACAGATTCTCAACCCTCTGGGAGAAGAAATTCCTTCTCAACTCGGTTTTAAATTGGCTCCCCCGTATTTTGAGGCTGTGCCCCCTAGTTCTAGTCTCCCCAACCAGTGGAAACAACCTCTCCGCCTCTTGTCTATCCCTTTCATTATTTTAAATGTTTCTATAAGATCACCCCTCATCCTTCTGAACTCCAACGAGTAAAGACCTAGTCTACTCAATCTATCATCATAATGTAACCCCCTCATCTCCGGAATCAGCCTAGTGAATCATCTTTGTACCCCCTCCAAAGCTAGTATATCCTTCCTTAAGTAAGGTGACCAAAACTGCACGCAGTACTCCAATACCCTATACAGTTGCAGCAGGACCTCCCTGCTTTTGTACTCCATCCCTCTCGCAATGAAGGCCAACATTCCATTCGCCTTCCTGATTACCTTCTGCACCTGCAAATTAACTCCTCGGATAAATTCTATCTGTGCAAGAGGGAAAGAGATGTATCATTGGGATCATACTTCTCACCTGCTCCTGTGCAACTACAATCAGAGTGCATCATGCTGACTCACACCACATAATAACCGAGGGAAAAAAGATCCTTAAACTAGGCTGGAAATGTTTAACTTTTGCATAAAATATACAGCACAAAACAGGCTATTCGGCCCAACCAGACCATGCCTGCATTTATGCTCCACTCGAGCCTCCTCTCATCCTTCTTCATCTAACTCGAGCAGCAAAAGCCTCTATTCCGTTCTCCCTCATATGCTTGTCTAGCTTCCCCTTAAATGCATCGATGCTATTCACCTCAACTACTTCCTGTGGTAGCTAGTTCCACATTCTCACTACTCTCTGGGTAAAGAAGTTTCTTCTGAATTTCCTATTTGATATCTTGGTGACTATCTTATATTGATGCCGTCTAATTTTGCTCTTCCCCACAAGTGGAAACACTCTGGTACGGAATTTGGGGTTGGAGGGTTCCCGCGGGGAAATGCCTCCGATCCGCAAATAAAATGCCCGCGTAACTGGCGGTGGGGGAAGTACGGAGATTCGGGGTCCTGGGCCTCTCTGGGTACCCACGGGTAGAGTCCCACGTATCCCAGGGGCGCACGCGGTTCGCGAGCTCCCCTGAGATCATGTGGGCCAACCCAACCAATAAAAGAAGGGAATCCCCATTCATGTTTATGGGGATTCCGTATGTATGGAAACCCTATAGCATGAATGGGAATATCCCCAAAATACATCTCCACATCAAATACATTTTTAAAAACCATTACATATTTAAAATTAATTAAAAACCATTTAAAACAAAAATGCATTTATTTGAAAAATAAATGTAAATGTTTCAAAGGGGCTACAAATAAAATGACCTTGCTGTACAGGTTTTTTAATGTATAAATGATTAATAAAAGATTACTTTTATGTATTTTAAACTCTTATGCTGGTAAAGGCAGGCCTTATGCTGCTTTCACCAGGCGTAAGAATTTCACGGGCATTCGCTGGGCAGAAGTTGGGCAAATAGCCCAACTCTCCGTCCATGAAAGCCCTATTCCCGGTGTAATGTATGCACCTGTGAGTACGCTCACAGATTTGTAGAGCTGTTGCGGCTCCCAGGCCGCCTGCAATTTCTGTGGTCTGGAAGAGTCCGTGTTCCACGTTTTTATTGAATGTGCGAGGTTGCAGCCCCTGTTTCATTATTTAAAGGGGCTGCTCCTCAATTTCTGGTTGCACTTCAGTCCCACACTCCAGATCTTTGGGCACCCTGTGCGGAGGGGAGCGGGTAGGTCCGAGGGCCTCCTCGTAGGACTGCCCCTGGGCACGGCCAAGGGTGCCATCAGCCGGTCCAGGCAGCGGGCAGTCGAGGGGGTCGTTCAGCCTGACTGCCTGCTTCTCTTCCGCGCGTACATCCGCGCCAGGGTGTCCTTGGAGATGGAGCATGTGGTGTCCACCGGTACGCTCGCGGCCTTCCGCGAGAGGTGGGCGCTGGAGGGACTGGAGTGCATCGTTACCCCCAGCAACCAAATTTTAATTTGATTTTATATGTTTTAAAGTTTAATTTGTTTTAATTGCCGGTTTTAGAGTCCCTCTCCCCTTTTATAGGGGGCACTTGTAAAATATATAATTTTAATGCCCAAAAAAATCACCAAAAAAACACACAAAAAAAGAGGGCAGTTAAAAGTATCTGGAGTGTCCCCCAGATCGGGGGGCACTTGATCTAATGTTTATTTTGTTTAATCTAAAAGAGTTGTAGAGCTGTTGCGCACCATCTTGCCGTCCGGAGGAGATGGGGGTCCCCAGTGGAGGGCTCTCTACAAGAGAGTCCTCTATTTATTGGGGACTTGGCCTGGAGGGTATGGAGCAATGCAGTCCCATGCAATAAGTTTTTAAGTCAGTTCACAGACACACAGGCAATGACTCCCAGAAAATTCTTGACAGATCGCAAGTTCTGGATTTTCACGCATGTACTCCACACGTGAAAACCCGGAATTTGTGCGGTCCTTATAGGCACATGCGCACCTCGTACATGCCTGTAGGGGCTGCAAATTGCGGCACACTGAATCTACTCTATCGAAATCTTTCATAATTTTAAAGACCTCTATTAGGTCACCCCCAGCCTGTTCATCTTTTCCTGAAAGGTATAATATCGCAGTTCTGATATCATCCTTGCAAATCTTTTTTGCACCCTCTCCAGTACCTCTATAACCTTTTTATAATAATTATTCTTATTGAAAATACAGACTGAAAGCGAGATGCTTCATCGGTAGCTTTCAACCTGCTCTTGTGGAACTACAATAACCAGACTGTACCATGAACCATTTGACAACTTGGCAAAGCATTTATAAATAACAATGGTGAGAGAAGACACAGCAAAAGAAAAACCTCCTCAAAAATAAAACGTTTCAATTTGCCAGTGTTTTATATAGTTTAAACCCTTAAATAAATATTCTGAACAAAAAGTGTTGTTTGGGATGAGGGTTTATTTGTGTTGTCAAGTAGGGCTGATCTTTGCTTTGGGGTTGGATGGGAATGTGTAAGGTTCTCTTGGAAGCTGAGACCAGATACTGAGAAAGGATTAACAGTAACTGTTCAAGGTTGTAATGTATTTGCTTCATGGGTTCTTCGCTTAAGAATTCATAGCAACACTATTAAGAACTAGTTGGTTTATTAAAAAACGTTTAACAATCACACTACACATTACCAGTTCATCCATTAGGCTCACAACTGCAGACCTCATCATGGATGGCCTAGACCCAACTGACTGGGGTTTTATTGAGTTTTGTGAACATCACGTGACTGGCTAAGCAGCTCTCAATGCAACAGCTCTACAAACTTATGAGCATGCTCACAGGTGCATAAGTTACAAAGATTCTGGTCATTGGAAAATTAACAATATGGAAACCTCCTTCGGTGCTGCTACACCAAAACAGTTTCAAAGAACTGCCAATCCACTGTGAGAAGGCAGAAAAAATCTTTTATAATGATGTAATTAATTTGGGAAAGAGATTTGGGAAGGGAAAAAGGAAGATTAAGCAAATAAATAACAGTATTTGTATCCTAAACTAATACTGCAAAACCATTGGGTCGGAGATAGAAGAAAAATAAATATATAATGTATAAGGTAAATAACTGAGAATAAGAGGTCTGGAGAGGAAAGATCAAAGTTACTTCCCACCTAAGCAAGTGGTAGATAAATAATATTGCAGTTATTCTGGGAAGCTCTGTATCTTGCAATATCAGTAAAGTATGTGACTCATTTTTATATTGTGATATTCACATAATAGCCACTTTAGCAAATTAGCTGTATTAACGATGGTGCCTCTTATACTAATTGAATGTTGAGGCCATAGAATAGTTCAAATTTATCTTAATTCAATTTTTTTAAGTTTCTTTTTTTAGCCCTATCCAGTTCCCGTTCCAGCCCTGTGCTCAGTCGGGTTTTAAACTTGACAAAAGGTGGCAACCCTACATATAACCTAACAGAGATCAAGGACTGTTCACTTCATAAACTGAAATCACAGCATTCATTGGTTGTTTAACAATACAAAATACACCCAATGGAGAATGATATAACTCATCCTCACCTTTTGTTTATTTGCCTGAGTCTGCACAACAAGAAAGAAATGAAGTTCTGTCACTTTCAGCAATTCAGTGCTGAAGTTTGGCTTTATAATAGTTTGCCTACAATCAGTGCCGCGTCTCAGCTGATCTGATAGTTGTCGACTAATAGCTTATCAAACTCGTATGGGAAAATGTACATGGTGGAAACATACTGCTAGTAATGGGAGTATTCAAATATACATGAGAAAAAGTGTGTGCAAAACATTTGTGCAAAAGAAGAATAATGTTTGCATAAACGCTGAAGATATTTATGTAGATCTCAGCAACAACTATCCTTTGGCTGCAAAGGGGCAATTCAGTATGCATGATGTATATAAAATTTATTGTAAAACTGTTAAAGAATAAAGGTTTATGAAATCTCTATGTATTTTAATTTAACTTTCTACGCTTTATTTGAAGGTCAAAGTAATTGTCTGCTACTATCTATAAAGGGGACAACTGTATAACAACTACTGCAAAGCATTCCAGCATTGCATAAGCTAATAATAATTGCATGGGCTAATTCTTAGATTTAAAAAATTGAGTAACAAATAAAAATATATCTTGGTTAATGAATTCCACCATTTGCCTCATCTCAACAACAACTTGTAATACCAACCCTATCATCTCTGCATTGCAGCATCCCGTTGTTTTCTAAATGACTCCAGTACCCTGTTTCCAACCATCCTTCCTGATAACCAGTTCCAGCTGTTGGTCACCCTTTGTGAATACTTATGGACATCAGTCCTAAACTTGCTCTGCTCAGCCCTGAACCTATACCCTTGTCCTGTTGCCCTGGTGTATCTGAGTGTAACATTTTGAGCTCACTTTCTCTATCCTTTATATACCTCTATAGCATCCCCTAGATGAGGTCTATTTTCAAGGCTGAAAACCCCTACCTCACCAAGCTCTTTCCTCTGGCACCAGGGATCAGACTTTCTGCTCTCTTCGGCTCTGCCTCCAGAGCCTGGATGTCCCCCTTCTGTCAAAGGGATAGTTGGGCAGGCTGTAAATTAAAGATAGTATCGAAAAGGAAGTATGTGTTGGTGTCCAAGAAACTTAGGCCTAGAAATTTGCGCCGTTGGGTGCAAACAACTTCTCGGACAGGCATGGCGCCGCTAATGACTCCCACTAAATTCTGCAGGGGTTTAGCAACGGCGGTAACCCATAGTGCCCCGCTTTGCTACACTGATGTCATCACCATGCGCAGCGTCCCGTTAGCACTCCGGACCCTAAAAATTGGGTATCGCCCCTGAAATTGCACAGTTTCAGGGGATGCGTACAGGGTGGCCGGCTGCTCACTGGTCACAAGTTAAAGGAGAGGTGTGGGCATGCAGAAAAAAATGGTTTGCTGCGCCCTGTTGGCGCTTTGAATGCAGAGTCCATGCCATAATCAGTCAGCCGGCATGGCGCCCCCACTCCCCGGTGGTCCAGGGAGGACCATTTTTCCAGTGCAAAGTTGCAGCTTGGGCCTTCCAACACGGCCCAGTGTGTATCGCTATGCTCCGTTCCCTACGTGCCCACCCCACTAGCGCCCCAGAAATGAAGTGGAGTGGTTTATTTTGCGTCCACTTCCTTTTGGGGTTGGTAACCTGAAGTTCATGAGCGGGGCTGGACTTCCATGCCTGCCACAAAATGTCCCGCCTCCCGGATGTTGTCGCGTCCAAATGGGGCACAACGGAATTTTTCCCCCTCAGTGCGACGTCAGACTGCTTGTCCGACAGCCAGTATTTGATGAGCTGAAATTTTGTCCAATTAAATATTCAGAAGCCCAAGACTATTTTTTCCGGCTCCTGCCACAAACTCCAATCCCTAGCCACCGATTCCATCTCCTCCCTGGTCACAGTCTTAGGCTGAACCAGATTGTTCTCAACCTCTGTATCTTATTTGACCCTGAGCTGAGCTTCCGACTCCATATCCTCTCCATCACCAAAGCTGTCTGCTTTCACCTCCATAATCACCCGTCGCTGCCCTTGCCTCAGTCCATATGCTGCTTAAATCCTCATCCATGTTTTGTTAACTCCAGACTCGACTATTCGATTGCTCTCCTGGCCAGCCTCCCATCTTCCACTTACTCATCCAAAACTTTGCTGCCCGTATCCTAACTCGCAACAAGTCCCATTCACCCATCATTGACCTACATTGGCTCCCGATTCCCAAATGCCTCGATTTTAACATTTTCATCCTTGTGTTCAAATCACTCCATGGCCTCACCTCTCCCTGGGGTAGAAATTGCCCCCCCCTCCGCCAGAAACGTTATTGCAGCTGCGGTTGAGGTCGCCTCTTGAGCGAAATTCCGTTCTTTGTTGTTTTTTTTTTATTCAGATCCGGAAGTTGCTCTTAATGGGGACGGTGACAACGCAAAAGGGGTGGAAGTTGGGGGGATGCGGAATGACAGCCGCGATGACATCATCATGGTGCCACATCACCACGGCTCTCCCCTTCACTTAAAGGGGAGATCCTTCGTGATTTTAAAACTTTGGCCCACTGGGCTACCAGGGAGGGTATCGGCTGGGCCAGCAGCCTGACACCTAAGAGGGGGTTATCATTGTCGGGCCAACCTGGTAGTTGGCCGACAAAAAAAACATGGCAGCAGCGGCAGTGCGTCCTCCCCTTTAAGGGATGCCGCACCGCCATTGCAGAAGGCCACAGCCTCACTGAACCGCCAGGAAAAAACAGGTTTTGGCACTTCCGGGCAGGCCGAAGATTTTCAGAGGGAAACGTCTCCGGTGGGGCGGGGGATGTTGATCGACGGTGCGCACGGAGATGACGCACTTAAGACGGATCGGCAGCAGGGAAGTGGGGGGGGGAAATCGGGGCACCGCCAGGAAAACCCGGAAGAGAAATTGGACCATCAGCGCCCATTCCCCGAAAAGTCGCCGGCCACTCCACTCCACAACGTGTCCGCTGATTTGCAGATGTAACAGGCCGGAAGGAGAGGGGCAATTTTGGCCCCCTATCTCTATAGTCTTCCCCAGCCCTACAACCCTCTGAAAATTCTGCATTCCTCAAGCTCTGGCCTCTAGTCCATCCCCACTTCCTTCATCCCACCATTGGTGGCCATGCCTTCAGCTGTCTTAGCCCTAAGCTCTGGAATTCCCTTCCTAAACCTCTCCTAGACTCTCTCCTTCTTTAAGACCCTCCTCTAGCTAAGCTTTTGGTCACCTGTTCTAAAGTCTCCTTCTTTGACTCTGTGTTAATTTTGTCTGGTTATGCTCCTGTGAAGCACTTTGGGACCTGTTACTACGCTAAAGTAAAATAAAGTAATATAAATTCAAGTTGCTGTTGGCAGAGGTTGAAATTACCTATTACAATAATTGAAACACATTAGTTAACATGTTTGTGGAAAAATGCCTCTGTTTAGAAACTTGTTTACCAAAAACTATAAATATCTGCCATATGTGAGCATTTATAGGATCTCTGATTTGAGAGCAGAAAGAAAACTGCACCATAGCTTTATTCTCTGGTCTGCTAAAAATATAAACTCCGGACTTTTAATAACACATTAAACATGAAGGTGTTAATTTAATGATCAGAATAAATGACATTTGGGATTTTATATACATGATGATGGATGATTGCAGAATAGTTGTTGCCTGAACTCTCATTTTAGCACCACTACCATAATCTGACTGCTACTTGCTGCAGCAACTGGATCCACTTGGATTAATCATTTTCCACAGTAAGATCCTTCTCCTCCCCTACCTTTCCCGCTGAAATCTGTGGGGGAAAATTGCTTGCTTATGTTCTTAGCTGTGACTCCTAGCAGGTCTGCCCTCATCCAGAATCATCATAGTAATGTGCTAATACAGTAGATTCATTAATCATAAAATCATCTATGCTGCATTTCATGAACATAATGAGATGATGTATGCTGAATTTCATTAATTTTGCAAATACTGCACCTCATTAATATAATGTGTGCTGCACCTCATTGCTAAACCTCTATTATTAGTCATTTCTTTTACAGTTATATATCATGTTAGCTGCAATTGTACCAGAAATATTTCCAGAGAGATGACAATGGAATTGCACCAGTTGTCAGCTGAAACTCCTCAGGTGAGGGGAGTTAATATATTGCAATTCATAGCATACCACCAATTGGTGCACGAGTGCGAAAAAGTGGAATTTGAAAAAAATAATTAATATTTTGTTCCACATATTCAGGTTTGAAACATTTGTGTAGTAAAATAAAAAATATTTACAAGTAATTTTTACAACATCACACCCAGCTGGTAACCTCAGCTGTTGGGAGCACATATCCAACTCAGCAGCATGAGGCACACGATCTTCCAATCAGTTGGAAGTCGGAAAATTGCCCCTTTTGAGTCATCTTGACCTCTGTAAGAAGTGTGAATTGTCACATTTCTGGCTTGTTAAAGAAGTGAAGCCTTTTGTCATGTATCTTACATTATTATATATAACTGTATCCTAACATGCTATACATGACTGTAATAAGATATGACCTGTAACCACCAGCATACCTTACCACCAGGGGTGCACTTGCAAGAGACAGGTATATAAGGACAGGTCTCAGGCAAGTGCAGCATTCCAGAGCTGTGAAATAAAGGTGCAGGTCCAGAGTGACCTTGACTTCACTACATGCCTCATGTGAATCTGTACTGAGGGGACAGGACTTTACAGTGGCGACGAGTTAAGGGATTACAGAATCCACAGAATGGCGAACAACGGATCAGATGAAAAGTACAATGCGGGAGACAATTGGGAGGACTTTATAAAAAGGCTCCAGCAAAGCTTTGTAACCAAAGACTGGTTAGGCGACGAAAAGGCAGACAAGAAAAGAGCCCATCTCTTGACCAGCTGTGGCTCGAAAACATACGCTTTAATGAAGGATCTGTTGGCACCTGAGAAACCAACAAGCAAGTCGTTTGAAGAATTGAGCACACTGGTAAGAGACCACCTGAAGCCAGCGAGCAGCCTACACATGGCCAGACACAGGTTCTACAACTACAGACACTGTGTGGGCCAGAGCATACCCGACTTCGTGGCAGAATTTCGGAGGTTGGCTAGTTTATGTGAGTTCTCCGATGAATTGAGGAGAGAAATGCTGAGAGACTTTTTCATTGAAGGAATAGGCCACGCAGGCATATTCTGAAAGCTCATAGAGACCAAGAACCTGACCTTAGAGGCAGCAGCACTGGTTTCACAGACATTCTTGGTAGGGGAAGAAGAAACGAGGTTGATTTACAATGCAGGTACGACAATTAACGAAATATCGGAACAAGAAGTTCACAGCACTATACAACTGCTACCCCCACACACAGACAAAACCGGGAGAACAGGCTCTCGACAGCAGGCAGAAGCTATGAAGGGCCACAGGAACGGCCGTTCACACCTCATCAACCCACAATGCGAGCAATCAACTACAAACTGAGAGAAGCTTAAGAGAGATCAGCCAGACGCAGCTCATTCTTTGGGAACTCTTTGAACAATGGAACAGGTCTGTGCTGGAGGTGTGGGGGTGGGCACTCATCAAGGGGATGTCGATTTCAGCAGGCTGTTTGCAGAAATTGTGAAAATACAGGGCATTTGGCCCGCATGTGCAAAAAAAACGGCAGCTCGGCTGGTATACGAATCGGATGGGTCGGAAAGTGGACCAGAAGATGGTGGGGACAGTATCCGGGACATCGATGTACAGCGGGTCAACACGATCAATGGCCGCTGCTCCTACAACAGGACGCCTCCTGTAATGATGAGGGTCCAACTCAACGGAATATCTGTCAACATGGAGCGAGTCAATCTCTCATGGGCTCAACAATTTGAACAACTGTGGCCGCATAAAAGAGACAGACCAAAACTCACAAGGGTCGACACCAAACTAAGGACCTATACCAAAGAAATCGTACCAGTCCTCGGCAGCGCCATACTCTCTGTCACACACAAAGGGACAGTGAACCGATTTCCCCTGTGGATTGTCCCCGGATACCCCCCAGCTGGGGAGAAGCTGGCTGGCAAAACTAAACTGGAAATGGGATGATGTCCATGCCATGTCATTAGAGGAACGGACCTCGTGCTCAACAGTTATAAAGCGATTTGAACATCTCTTTCAGCCAGGTGTGGGCACTTTCAAAGGGGCCCAAGTCAAAATCTACATCACACAGGATGCTAGACCAGTCCATCACAAGGCCAGAGCTGTACCCTATGTGATGAGGGAAAAGATTGAACACGAACTAGACAGGCTTCTGCGGGAAGGCATTATATCACCTGTGGAATTTAGCGACTGGGCAAGTCCCATCGTCCCAGTCATGAAGCCTGATGGATCCATACGAATCTGTGAGCGGAGGACTTATTTGCCACATTGGCTGGAGGTAAACTTTTCTCAAAACTAGATCTCACATCTGTGTATATGACGCAAGAATTGACCGAGGAATCCAAGCTACTCACCACCATCAACACACATCAAGGCCTTTTCATGTACAATCGATGCCCATTCGGCATCAGGTCGGCAGCTGCCATATTCCAGCGCAACATGGAGAGTCTGCTCAAGTCCATCCCGGGAACGGTTCTATTTCAAGACGACATACTTATCATGGGCAGGAACACCGACTCCCATCTCCGTAATTTGGAGGAAGTACTAAAGCGGTTGGATCGGGTCGGCCTACGAGTCAAGAAATCCAAGTGCCTGTTTCTCGCACCCGAGGTTGAATTTTTGGGCAGAAGGATTGCCGCTGATGGAATCCACCCAACAGAGTCCAAAACAGAAGCAATTCGCCTGGCACCAGGCCCCAGAATGTCTCAGAACTGCGCGCCTTTCTCGGGCTACTCAATTACTTTGGGAACTTTATGCAGAACTTAAGCACGCTGCTGGAGCTTCTCCACGTGCTACTCAGGAAGGGGTGCGATTGGTTTTGGGGGGACGCCCAGGAACGCACCTTCAATAAGGCACGCAACCTTCTGTGTTCCAACAGTGTTTTGACTTTCTTTGATCCAGGTAAAAAGCTAGTTCTCACATGCGATGCATCAGCGTATGGGGTCGGGTGCATTTTGCAACATGTCAATAGTGCGGGCAAATTACAACCCATAGCTTATGCCTCCAGGTCACTTTCGCGGGCGGAGCGCGGGTACGGAATGTTAGAGAAGGAGGTGCTCGCGTGCGTGTACGGTGTCAAAAAGATGCACCAATACCTTTTCGGGGCCAAGTTCGCATTAGAAACCGACCACAAGCCCTTCACGTCCCTCCTATCCGAGAGCAAGGCAATAAACGCCAACGCCTCGGCGCGAATTCAACAGTGGGCACTCATGCTGGCGTCCTACGACTATACCATAAGGCACAGACCAGGCACAGACAACTGTGCCGACTCGCTCAGCAGGC
The DNA here is from genome assembly GCF_044704955.1 of Pristiophorus japonicus. Classification (NCBI taxonomy): domain Eukaryota; kingdom Metazoa; phylum Chordata; class Chondrichthyes; family Pristiophoridae; genus Pristiophorus; species Pristiophorus japonicus. Next base: position 349,055,127 of record NC_091977.1, read on the forward strand.
TACCCCTGGCGACCACGGAAAGGTCTGACGAACAGGACTGTGAGATAGTCATGGCAATCAATGCCTTTGAGTCCACAGGTTCGCCCATGGCGGCTCGCCAAATCAGAGCCCGGACGGCCAGCGACCCCACGTTATCCTTAGTAAAAAGATGTGTCCTAACTGGTGACTGGCAGAGGCTCGCAATACCTGCCCCGAGGAATTAAAACCCTTTCACAGGCGCATGCATGAGCTATCACTACAAACAGACTGCCTGATGTGGGGCAGCCGAGTAGTCATGCCTCTGCGAGGCAGAGAGGCATTTGTCCGGGTGCTCCACTGCGAGCACCCGGGGATTGTTCTCATGAAGGCTATAGCCAGATCCCACGTCTGGTGACCTGGTATTGACGTGGACTTGGGAGCTCTGCGTCCGAAGGTGCACCATTTGTGCCCAACTCAGCAATGCCCCCAGGGAGGCTCCACTGAGCCCCTGGCCCTGGCCTACCAAACCGTGGTCGCGGGTGCACATGGACTATGCGGGCCCATTCATGGGCAAAATGTTCCTCGTGGTTGTAGATGCATTTTCAAAGTGGATCGAATGCACCATTTTAAACTCGAGCACAACCTCCACCACTGTGGAGAGCCTCGCAACCATGTTTGCAATGCACGGAATTCCTGACATATTGGTCAGTGACAATGGTCCGTGCTTCACCAGCGCAGAATTCCAAGACTTTATAATTGACCACAGCATAAATCACGTCAAGACGGCACCGTTCAAGCCGACCTCCAACAGCCAGGTGGAGAGAGCAGTGCAAATCATTAAACAAGGCATGCTTAAAATCCAAGGTCCCACGCTGCAGGGTCGCCTGTCGTGACTGCTGCTGGCATACAGATCTCGTCCGCACTCATTGACTGGGATCCCCCCGTGCAACTGTTGATGAAAAGGACTTTAAAAACAAGGTTCTCATTAATCCTCCCAGATATGCACGAAATCGTTGAGGCAAAGCGCCATAAGCTGACTGAGTACCATGACAGAAGTTCGAGAGGGAGATGGAATGAGATAGGGGACAAAGTGTTTGTACTAAATATGGCAAGGGTCCCAAATGGCTTGCAGGGACAGTAACAGGCAAGGAAGGAAACAGGCTACTGGTAGTACAAATGGACAATGGCAAAACCTGCCAGAGGCATGTAGACCAAGTCAAAAGCAGATTTACCAACAACACTGCGGAACCAGAGGCAGACTACAATGTGGAACTCGCACCACACCTCGTGGACAGACAGAGGGAACAACCTGAGGAAAGGGCAATCCCAACAGACAGCCCAGGCGAGTCAACAACAATCACACCCATCGAAACAGACAGCCCAGGCGAGATACCAGCAACCACACCCAAAAAAAAACAGACACCAAGGCAAACAACTGAACCACAACTCAGACGCTCCACGCGAGAGCGTAGACCACCTGAGAGACTGAACCTATAAAGACAATAAGACCTTGGAGGAGGGTGATGTCATGTATCTTACATTATTATATATAACTGTATCCTAACATGCTATACATGACTGAAATAAGATATGAACTGTAACCACCAGCATACCTTACCACCAGGGGTGCACTTGCAAGAGACGGTATATAAGGACAGGTCTCAGGCAAGTGCAGCATTCCAGAGCTGTGAAATAAAGGTGCAGGTCCAGAGTGACCTTGACTTCACTACATGCCTCGTGTGAATCTGTACTGAGGGGACAGGACTTTACACCTTTAACCGTCCAGGAGCTCTTAAACTCCCACAGACAAATCCTAGTACTGTAAATGCAATCTAATCTTCCAATAATTATCATCCCAGGATCAGGACTTCCCTAAACTCAATCAATTTGTAAATGCTTGTGTTCCTATATTATGGTGAATGAAGGATACAAGATGCACTGCAGTATACAACAATTCAGAAGTTTTGTTAACAAGCCTCAGTACACAGTCCTCATTCTAACCACTACTTCCCAAACATTTTGTGCACCAGTTCCTCCAGCCATCAACCCCTTTTTGCTACTTGCATCCTATTACCAAGGATATCTAGAAAGCCCGGGGATGGGATGTGCTAAAGATAATAGAATGGTTGCACTACACAGCACAATAATGCATTTAACCATTCCTTCAACAATGCAATCCAACAGACAATACATACAATTTACATTCGAGGGAATCCAGTACACTGTTGTTTCAGGGTGAAAATTAACACAGAGTTAAACTGAGAGCCTGCTCATGTGGACGTAAGAGATCTCATGGCACCATTGGAAGATCAAGAGCACTCCTTTAACAAACACCACAAAAACAGATTTGCTCGTCATTCATTTGATTTACTGTTTGTAGGATCTTGCTGTGTGTAAATTGATTTCAAACCTGTATAAATGTTGTGCTCAGGTCTGAATTGGCTCTGGAGCAAAGGAAAGTGAGGCCCCCCACCCACACCCTCTGCTCCCATGGTGTTTCATTTTGTTGTATTCCTGTTTCAAACCAGTCCCCACAGCAGAGTCAAGCTTCTGTAGTGAATACACTCTAAGACACTCCCTCCAGGTCTACAGAATTTACACCACCCTACACTATTACAAGTCCGCAGACTACGTTTTGATAACTAACTCAGCTGTTTGACAGACAGTTGCACAAAACTGTTTCCAGGTTGCTCCTTGGTGTAGATTACTTCAAGGAATATTTCTGTTAACAAGTCCAACACTGGTGGTTTAATCGCGCTAACTGGTATGCTTTGTAGACTATTGAGTCCTGCATATTTACCTCGGGGAACTGAAACCATTCAGTAAACTGTCTATCCCACAGCTGTAGACCTGACCCCATAATTCATCACACTGTGAGTTTTCATATTGTCAGGAGAAGCACGGAGTGCAAACCAAGATAATTCACACATCGAGTAAGAGAAAAATTACAGGTGAGCAACCCCAGAGCATTCTTGTGCACTTCCTAGCAGTCTGCTAAAAAGCGGGATTGGCAGAGGCGCACATGTCAATGTCCTCTCTCTCGGCCAGGAAATAATGCATGTGTTTGGGAAAAACTAAAGACATGGAGCAAAAGCCCAGAAAAATTGCACTCCAACTCAGTTGTTCAGGCTCATGCCCAAAGGTGCAGATGTGGCTGGCTTTTCTCCAAAGAAACAACAATGTTGCATCTCTATATAGTACAAAAAGCTCAACTACTCCAATGTCTCTAACTTTCTTCATACCACTGGCCACCACATCTAACTAACTTGTATTATTGGCATGTAGTCAGTAATTCGACACTATTCTAAAAGGCACCCTGTACTGAATCGTATCCAAAAGATTTCCTCTTGCTAATGTAATTATTATACTATTAGATAATTCCAGAGACTGTTGGAAATCCTTAATTATGCCGCCGACTGTAAAATCCGGGCAAAATCTTTTCAAAAGTACTGCAGCTGCTTTCCTGTTATTTTGTATTCAATATTGAGGTAATATCCAGAGATTAAGGGAGCTAGAGAGAGTCTGAGAGAGCACAAGAGAGAACGAGAAAGAGAAGGCAAGAGAGAGTGAGGGAACACGAGAAAAAAAGCACGGGAAAACAAAGAGAGCCCGAGAAAGAGAGTATGAGAGAGAGAACAAAGAGAGCACGAGAGAAAGGGAGTGCGAGAGGGAGAGAAACAGAGCAAGAGGGTGAGAAAGAATGTCAGTGAGAGTGAACATGCGAGAGCAAGAGAGTGCGAGAAAGCGAGAGCGAGCATGAGAGAGAAAGAGAGCATGACAGAGAACAAAGGGAGCACGAGAGAGAAAGAAAAGGAGATCACGAGAGAACAAAGAGAGCATGAGAGAGAAAGAGTGCACGAGAAGAAAGAAAAAGAGCACAAGAGAGATCAAAGAGAGCATGAGAGAGAAAGAGTGCACGAGGAGAAAGAAAAAGAGTACGAGAGAGATCAAAGAGAGCACAAGAGAGAAAGAAAAAGAGATCACGAGAGAAAGGGAGTGCAAGAGGGAGAGAAACAGAGCAAGAGGTGAGAGAATGTCAGTGAGAGTGAACATGCGAGAGCAAGTGTGCAAGAAAGCTAATGAAAGAGAAAGTGTGAGAGAATGAACGCATGAGGGAAAGAGGAAAAAAGAAGCAAGCAAAAACAAGAGATTGAGAAAATGTATGAGTTGGAGAGAAAAAGTGAAAGAGAGTGAGAAAAAGAAAACTATAGTGATCAATTGCTTTATATAGAAACAAAATACAAAATGGAGAAAGTATCGGAATATTCAATTTATTCCACATAAAGGCCTTTATTGCTCTCTGTTAAGTTTTCCCTTGTAGGATAAACTGCACTGCGGCACCGAACTGTTCCCTATTGTGCATCCTGTATATACTTGCGTGCAATATAGCCCTGTTAACTTAGATATTATCAACTGGTTAGCTGTTGATTAGATTCAATGTCAATTGTTATTGCAATATTTGGGGATGCTGAATTTTTATGACATTCTTTGACCTAAACATCAGCACAACATTGATTTTTGACCAAGTTATTCAAGTGTTGCATCCCTGTTTAACACAGTTTTAGCCCAGGCAGCTTATATTACCGGGTGCTGCCTGACTCTTAAGGTTGAAACTCATCAGTCTCAGAGCTCTATAATGAAAAGGTCACTACAGTAATTTTCAAATACTGGTGAATAGAGGACATTAGCAGCCAGTAGATAAACATAAGAATTAGGCCACAAATGTACAGTACTAATAACTCAAAATCCATCAAATGGTTGTTACTGTGCTGTTGACCACGTGACTATTGATGTCTGTTGTTGGTTTGATTTTACAGCATTCGCAACTTTTGCAAAATTGAAATATTTGAAGAGGAATAAATCTTAAATAAACAAGCAATTCAAACATCCCTCAGGTTAAAGGCCACTCAATCAAATAAAATAATGGAGTCCAGGTGGGACATTGAACACCAATAATGAAGTTCAAATCCTGATCTTCACCCTGACACAATGGCAACGTGACAAGCAAAGGCTGGGTATTTTTCATAGAATCATAGTATGGTTACAGCACGGAAGGAGGCCATTTGGCCGCTCAAGCCCGTGCCAGCTCTCTGCAAGAGCACTTCATCTAATCCCACTCCATTGCTCTTTTCCTGTAGCCCTGCACATTTTTTTCCTTCAGGTACTTATCCAATTCCCTTTTGAAAGCCACGATTGAGTCTGAAACATAGAAATATAGAAAATAGGTGCAGGAGTAGGCCATTCGGCCCTTCGAGCCTGCACCACCATTCAATAAGATCATGGCTGATCATTCACCTCAGTACCCCTTTCCTGTTTTCTCTCCCTACCCCTTGATCCCTTTAGCCGTAAGGGCCATATCTAACTCCCTCTTGAACATATCCAATGAAGTGGCATCAACAACTCTCTGTGGTAGAGAATTCCACAGGTCAACAACTCTCTGAGTGTAGAAGTTTCTCCTCATCTCAGTCCTAAATGGCTTACCCCTTATCCTTAGACTGTGACCCTTGGTTCTGGACTTCCCCATCATTGGGAACATTCTTCCTGCATCTAACCTGTCCAGTCCCGTCAGAATTTTATATGTTTCTATGAGATCCCCTCTCATCCTTCTAAACTCCAGTGAATACAGGCCCAGTCAATCCAGTCTCTCCTCATGTCAGTCCTGCCATCCCAGGAATCAGTCTGCCTACACCACCCTTTCAGGCAGTGCATTCCAGATCCTAACCATCCACTGAGTAAAATGTTTTTCTTCATATCGCCTTTGGTTCTTCTGCCAATCACCTTAAATCTGTTTCTGCTGGTTCTCTACCTGTCCACCAATGGGAATTTTCTCTCTATTTACTCTGTCCTGACCCCTTATGATTTTGAACACCTCTATCAAATCTCCTCTCAACCTTCTCTGCTCAAGGAGAACAACTCCAGTTTCTCTAGTCTATCAACGTAACTGAAGTTCCTCATCACTGGAACCATTCTTGTAAATCTTTTCTGCAGCTACTCTAAGATTTTAGTATCGTCTGCAAACTTCTTAATCATACCCTCTATATTCAAGTCCAGATCATTGATGTAAATCACAAAAAGCAAGGGACCTAGTACTGAGCCCTGCGGAACCCCACTGGAAACATCCTTCCAGTCGCAAAACACCCATTAACTATTACTCTTTGCTTCCTGCCTCTGATCCAATTTTGGAGCCAACTTCCCACTTTGCCCTGGATTCCATGGGCATTTACTTTTGTCACCAGTCTGCCATGTGGGACCTTGTCAAAAGCTTTGCTAAAATCCATATACACTACATCATATGCTTTGCCTTCATCAACCCTCCTGGTTACCTCCTCAAAAAATTCAATCAATTTATTTAGACACGACCTTCCCTTAACAAATCCGTGTCCTTGATTAATCTATGTCTTTCTAAGTGAAGATTTATCCTGTCCTTCAGGATTTTTTCCAATAATTTTCCCACCACTGAGGTTAGGCTGACTGGCCTGTAATTACTCGGTCTTTCCCTTTCTCCCTTCTTTAACAAAGGTACCACATCAGCAGTCCTCCAGTCCCCAGGCACCACACCTGAAGCCAGAGAGGATTGAAAAATGATTGTCAAAGCCTCTACTATTTCCTTTTTTGCTTCACTTAGTAGCCTGGGATACATTTAATCCCAGCCAGGGGATTTATCCACTTTCAAAGCTGCTAAACCCCTTAATACCTCCTCTCTCACTATTTGCATACATCTGGATTCTGGACTAGATTCAGGATGGTCATTAATATAGAGCAGTAGTGAACCAAGCATAAAACTCTAAGGAAATAGCAGTAGTTACTTAACAGAATTCCTCAACATCTGGTTTATCAGTAGGAAAGAACTGAATTCCTGTTAAAATGAACCACTTACCGTATTACATAAAGTTGTATGATGAACACTATCAAATACTTTTACCAACTCCAGGAAAACTGCAGCAACATCCAAAGACAGTCAAATCTCATTGCAATAGGTCAAGTTCCTTCCCCTCACCCTGCCCCCATGCTCTAAGGGACCAGCTTACCCAAAGGGTGCCTGACCGGGCCCAGAATTTTCTATTCTCGGCCATCAATATAATCTGGGGCACTCCCAGCGCAGGCCCATCCCCCCGACAAGTCCAGCACCAGCAGAAGGGACCTCAGAGATCGGAGCCTTCTATATGTCAGGGATCAGCAGCCAGGAAATTCTGGTTACATCTAAAAACTCTGGGAGCAGGTTAAAGCTTAACGGGAAAAGATTTACCAAAAATTACCATCCTTAGGCCGAGACAATCCCCTGGGGGTGCCCGCTGATTAATTGATCAGCTGTAGTTCCATGTTTTCCTGGGCGCTTCTGAACTGGGATGTCCAGTAAGTATTCATTCCAGAAAATGACATGGGAGAGCAGGAATGTCCCCTCACACCTCATTAGCATGGCTGTGATGGACCTGTATCATGCAGTCCTGGCCCTATCCACTCCACACCGTCCCCCACAGAAATCCTGTTGCAACATGAAAAGAGGATGAAACATGGTTGAATGGATCTCAGCCCCTTTTTTCCTAATCTTTGTAGCAAGGCAAGCAAACATTCCCCAGAGGCAAGAGGAAAAAGCCCAATTGAATCAGAGTAGTTTCTATTGAGTACTTCGGACAAGATCTCACCAATTCAGTTCGACAATGTTTGAACATCGACGACAGCTGTAGGTTTCTAGCTCAGTTTGGTATCAACTGGCACCAATCAATCTGTGGAACAGTGATTGCACTTCGAGAGAAATCCACTTTTTGTGAAGTACTTTGGGATATCTTGAGGATATAAGGACAAATATAAATGCACATATATATTTTTTTAAATCTCCCCCGGATCAGAAAGCAGTAGGTTTACAACCATCCCTGTGCAAACTAAACTCATTCCTGATGCCAACACTTCAGTCCATAAATTTAGGGGGAGAGGCACAAAACTGTTTTAGGTGCTATCTTTCAGATAACTGCTAACATAGAGATCCTGTCTGAATCTGTTAATGTACAAAATAAAATCTCACAATGCCAACAGCAAAGAAAAGTCTGGCCCCAAATGTTGTAACCAATATTCTCAAAAGAAACCATCTCAGTATTCCCTGTCCCCTGGGCTGCACTGTAAATATGTCACTGGTTAAATCTTGTTAAATATCTTAAAACCTATGAACAAAGACATCTTGTTACAGTTAGTTCTCTGTACCTTCCACCTTTAAGCTAAACAGCTAATTACCGATTCAAACCTTTATGGAAAATAATTCTTAGGACAGCACATGTTTTTGAAGCTTCATGGTTCAAACTGCAACAATTGTATTAATCAAACTTTAACCCAGTTCTGTACTTTGGATATCTGGGCCATAAAGTGTGTGACTCTGCAAACTATCAACATCACAGGCTGTTACCAGGTCCCCTTACAAATCGCTTTTCCAAAATAATTGATTATGTTTCTCTTTCGGTTAGTGAGGGACTGATCTAATCCTGCAATCCAATGGATTACAAAATGACGATCTTTTGGAATTCACAAAATAGACAATGTTATTAGGAAAAATGGCACCTATGGGATGAATGAAAACCATTATTCACAAATCAAATATTGTAATGAACATTATATAGAAATGTTTAATTAAAAATATTAGCTGAAATTGCAAATAGTAAATCTATACTTTGTGAAATATGCAACCTAAGTCAGAGTATTAGCCACTGAAACTAAAACACAAATGTCGCACTGCAAACATGCTATTCATGTGTGAAGTGAGATTCAACGGCCTGGGAGCAGTGTGGAGGCCCCGACCTGCGTGAGAATGCCAACGGCAGGTCGGGGCCATAAAAGGAGCGGCCAGCGGAGGCCCTGGGAGCAACGTGGAGGCATACCACTTCAGGGAGCAGCATGACCTGCGACGGTAGCGAAGAGTGACATCATCAAGGTCCAGGTTAGTGATTGGAGCATATACAGCAGGAGCGGCAAGGTCGGGGCGAAGGAGCGGCGAGAGACTGTGGAAGGACGTGATCGGGGCCCAGGAGCGGCGTGAGTTCAGGGCCAGAGCCCAGGGGCAGCACGGGCCAGCCCACACTGCGATATGTGTGCGCACTAGGTCCGTGCAGCAGAGCTTGGGTAATCCTTGCCACAGGACCAAGACCTAGCTCTGTCAAGCCCATGTGGTGGCTGGTGTGCAACGGCCACCACACGTTAAAAAGATCCACGCATAGGCATCTTCCACCCTTCAGGATGTAGCTCAGGACCTGGAATTTTAGGTCCTTCATTGGAACACCTTTGAACTTATCCTTTTTTGGCGTGGAAGCAAGTTATCCTCGTTTCGAGGGACTGCCTATGATGATGATGATGAGCTTCACTAAACTGTGTAATCAGCAGTCAGATTAGCAGCAATAATTTACACAAGTGTGCAAAACAAAACGGTTCTATGTTGCATTTGGAAATCATTTGAAATGGCCCTAGAGCCTAACACCCCTGTGAGCGGTTAGTGTATGCAGCTTATCAATTTACTGGCAAACGGCTCCCTGAAGTATTAACCCAGGTTAATTATTCGTCAAATATGATTATGCAGTTCTAATGTAAAAATCGGAAAATGCAGGATGGAATTTTTCACTCCAGCGATTTGGCAGCTGGTGGAGCAGTGGCAGTAATTACCAACCCATTCCAGCTGGTGGGTCAGAATTCTGGTTTCGGAAAAAAAAGCAATAAATAACTGGAGGAGCAGGAATATGAGCTGAGCCGATTGACGTGGAGAAAATTTCACAGCTGCTGTGGGTGATAAATGAGAGCCAGTGGTCCTGTTTCTAATCAATGCATGTAAATGCTACTCATTACAGTTTTCATACATATTTCTCAATTAGCCTTTACTCTGACTGGTAACAAGAAATGTCATGCTTCCTGGAGTGTGAAAGTTATACATTCCCTACATTCACCTGCAGCCAAATAAAGCAAAAGGCCATCCCACATGCAGCTGACAAAGGCAGCAGGTGCTAGTGACCAACGGTATATAAACCCCCAACTAATTGAGAAGTTTATGACTTTAACTCTACTTTTCGAAACAAAGATTTCTTCAACTATAAATATCGGTACAGAAATTTCCAAGAGCATGATTATCATAGAATCTTACAGCACAGAGGGAAGCCATTTGACCCATTGAGCCTGTGCCAGCTCTTTGAAAGAGCTATACAATTAATCCCACTCCCCTGCTTTTTCCCTATTGCCCTGTAAATTATTCCTTTTCAAGTATAGATACAATTTCCTTTTGAAATCTGCTTCAACCACCCTTCTAGGCAGTGCATACATTCCAGATCATAACAACTTGCTGCATTAAAAAAAATCTCCACATCTCCCTTCTTGTTCTTTTGCCAATTATCTTAAATCTGTGTCTTCTGGTAGCAGACCCTCCAACCAGTGGAAAGAGATTCTCCCTATCCATTCTATCAAAACCTTTCATAATTTTGAACATCTCAAGTAAATCTCTCCTTAACCTTCTGTTGATGAGAAAAGCTGAAATTGTAGCTGTCATTTTAAATTGCATCAGTACGATTTGTACAATGTAGTAAAATTAAAAGCAACTGATGGCAAAGTATCCAGTTTCAGTCATTAGCCATCAGAACTGACACGGACCATTCATAAAGGCCAGACCCCTGGGTCATGCTGTGGATACTTTGCCCTGTCCCCAGGGGATTTGCTGCTGATGTTGTTTCATGCCCCACTTCTTTGCATGCAAGGGGCAAGAAATTATTTGTTTTTTCTGTCTATTCCCACTTTTAACAGATTAAAAAATGAACAAAAATGCACATAGGGCAAAGGTGCAATGAAATGTCTCTGACACACACATCACAAGATACAGTTATTGTACACTGAATAGGCTTCCCACTTCAAACAAACAACTGAAAGTTGCAACAAATGCCTTTCTTTCCTCCGAAGAATTCAGGAATATAGTACAGCATCAGATCTCCCAGCACATCTCCACATAAAACAAGAGTAATAACATTCCTGGAAATCTCATGATTCTGTCGCCATGTAATTTTCTTTTTTAGTTTTCAAACAAAAACAGTTCAGCTAAAAGGACATAGGGTCATGTATTAGTGCTGGTCAGTGCTCAAAGAATATGTGTTATAAATAATAAAGATGGCCAGGGTAAAGGGCACTCGAAATTACCTCTGGACCGAAGCTGAGCAATCAAAGAGAAGAATCAAATTCTGTATTAAAAACCCAAGTTACCATAGATATGCTTTGCTTGCTGGCCAGCTCCAAATGTGCTAGTTGCTGGCAGCGCAGGGGATATCTGCAGAAATCAGCAACTTTGTAGAAAGTAGTGTCAGAAGAATCAGCTGGAGCTGTATAAAGCCATTCCTATTCTCTCTTCAGGCCAACACTGAAGGGGGGACAATAAATGAAAGGAAAATAAATTGTCAAATCACACTTTTAGCTCTAAATTGTTTTCATTTGTGCCATTGCTGCCATTTTTGTAATGAGCTATTACTGCACGGTTATGATCTCTTTAGATCATCCCGATTTAAATTCTTCACTGAATCAGAACTGAAACATAACCAAATTCATTAACCCTCTTATTCTTGTGAGTTTGGATTATTTCATTCTGTATTGAACTGCTGGCTTTGCCCCGACTCACATAGAATTTGCACGCACCTTGTGGGCTTATATATAATGTTGTGTTGACTTTAAAAATTCTTCCAGGCACAGTTTATCAACAGGAAGTACAAACTGCATTGACTGCAACAATGTGTCTTTTGTCCTAGGGAATAAATTGTGCTGTTGACGTAAGAAATCATCCCGTGTTTGAGGAACTGAAAGTAAATGCTGGAGAAATACTTCACTGAGTCTGAGCCACTGAGTGGCTTGGCTTGTGTACAGCACCAACAAATTATTACACAGAGAAAACAAAGAGTCTTTTACTTAGCAAACTTTGAGGGGGCCGATTTTTTTCAAAACCCTTTGGAGCATCAATGATCTCTATATAGGGGTAGAAATAGAAGATTAGGAGGTTCAAATTGAATATTAACGTTATAAGAATACAGAGACTGAATCAAATAAACTATTTTTATTTATTTTTCAGATAAATGTTCCCTCAATTATTGCTCATAGGAATTATTTTGGTTAACTGCATTTGTCATTCCCTCTCTCAGACCATGATTTCAGTAATCGACCATTTTAAATGATAGTAAGACATATTGTTAAATAAAATGACAAAATCACAGCAAACCCATGTAAACTTGCTTATATGATGTCTCCTAATCATACAATCAATACAACTTTCTTTGTCTGTGCATGACCTTTTTCAAATTATCCCTCTATTTTTGTTGACTCTGAATGAATTTGTCCTATTTCATAAAACACTAAGTGCGTGAAATAAGTGCTGTTTTTTTGTGCCACGCTCCCCTTGACAGAATGATGACAGAAGCGTCACATCCCTTGAGCAGTAAATGCAAACTGACAACAGATGAGCCTTTAGATGTTGAATATAATACTGAATTGTGGTTGAAGTGCCTTATTATGTTGTCTTCTGATGTCTGAAAGTTGGTTCATCTAAAAAAAAGAGAACCCACGTACTGATTTGGCATCCCAGAATTGGTCAGCCTTTAACAACTGCTTTCCAACTAATATCCATCCTTTCTGAAAATAAATAAGGCAGGTTGGAAGGAAATGACAAACAATTTGCTTTATTTTGTGAGGAAAGTGAGGTTGATCACTATTGTGGATAGCAAATTTTCTGAATTGCAAAATTATGATTATATAATGCAAAGATGTAGCCATAGTTATCTAGTTTTTTTCTTTAATTTTTGCAGTTGATTTATGCAGCTTGAAATAGTAATAACCTTGTCACAGGAAGTAGTGTTAACTGTAGTGTTATAAAATTATTTATTCCATAGAAAAGTGTATTTGTTCTGTCAGTCACAAGGATTCCCATTTACTAGTATGATTAGGATTAAATTTATTTGCGGTTATAAAATATATTATTTAATTTGGAACAATAGATTGTGCAAAGGTAAGTAGTCCGAGAGGAGGCGCTGCAAAAAACTGAAGGCCCAAGCAAGGAATGCTGCTCTTTTTTTTGAATTACCTGTTTTAAAGCTTAAATGAATTCATAGAAACATAGCAGTAAAGTCATCATTATCATTGTTATGTCTCAAATAAAGCAATGTGACTGAGTACTGTCGACGTGATTAAGTGTGACCTTAGTCTCTTTATTCTAACTCCAGACTGTTCATACAGCATGGGAGGCCTGCTTATATACAGTGCTCCCAAGGGATGCTGGTGTCCCTTGGGACTCCAACAGATGCGCCCTCTGGTGGCGGTAGAATGCTGGCTACAAGGTGTTACATACATAACATCACTCCCCCCCCCCAAAATCAATAGTACACTTATTTACAGGGTGAGACGATCTGGGGCTTTCTGCTCCTTAGTCTCAGTACAAACACAGGTGCAGAAGAGTTGGTTGGGCCTTCGCTGGGCTACTGCGCAACTGGCCTTGCTAGGCTGCTGGGGATGATGGGTTCAGCTTCGTGGTCAACCGTGATGTCGGTTGCCACTTGTGTGTGTATCGGAGGGTCGAAGTTGGTGGTGTCCTCTTTAGGTCACTCATGGCTGTCTGTGAATCACAGTTTGGTTAGGTCCAAATGCTTTCTGCAAGTTAGTCCATTTGCAAGTTTGAACTCAAACACCCTACTCCCTTCTTTAGCTACGATAGTGCCAGCAAGACATTTGGGACCATGTCCATAGTTGAGTACAAATATAGGGTAATTAACTTCAATATCGCGTGACAAATTTGCACGATCATGGTACATGCTTTGTTGATGCCGCCTGCCTTCGACATGATCATGGAGATCAGGGTGGACTAGAAAGAGCCTTGTTTTGAGTGTCCTTTTCATGAGCAGTTCGGCAGGGGGAACCCCGGTGAGCGAGTGGGGTCTTGAGCGGTAGCTGAGCAGGACTCGGGACAGGCGGGTCTGCAGGGAGCCTTCCGACATGCGTTTCAAGCTTTGCTTGATGGTTTGGGCTGCCCGTTCTGCCTGGCCATTAGATGCGGGCTTGAACGGGGCAGATGTGACGTGCTTGATCCCATTGTGGGTCATGAATTCCTTGAATTCAGCGCTGGTGAAGCATGGCTCATTGTCGCTGACAAGGACATCAGGCAGGCCGTGCGTGGCAAACATGGCTCATAGGCTTTCGATGGTGGCAGTGGACGTGCTTACAGACATTATTACACACTCAATCCATTTTGAATAAGCATCCAAAACAACCAAAAACTTTTTGCCTAGAAACAGGCCAGCAAAGTCAACATGGATCCTAGACCACGGTTTGGAGGGCCATGACCACAAACTTAGCAGTGCCTCCCTGGGTGCATTGCTCAATTGAGAGCAAGTGTTGCATCGGCGCAGGCAAGATTCCAAATCTGAGTCGATGCCGGGCCACCACACATGGGATCTGGCTATAGCTTTCATCATTACTATGTCTGGGTGGGTACTGTGTAGGTCACGTATGAACGTTTCCCTGACTTTCTTAGGTAAAACCACGTGATTATTCCACAAAAGACAGTCCGCCTGTATGGACATTTCATCTTTGCGCCGCTGGAACGGCTTGATGTCCTCATGCATCTCCGCTGGGACGCTGGACCAGCTCCCATGGAAGACACAGTTTTTTACAAGGGACAGTAAAGGATCCTGGCTGGGACAGGTCCTGATCTGGCGGGCCATAACGGTGACTTTTTGTTTTCAATGCATCCATCACCAAGAGCAAGTCTGCAGGCTGTGCCATTTCCACCCCGGTAGTGGGAAATGGTAGCCGACTGAGAGCATCAGCGCAATTCTCTGTGCCTGGCCTGTGGAGAGTTACATAGTTATATGCAGACAGCTTGAGTGCCCATCTTTGGATGTGAGCAGAGGCATTGGTATTAATACCTTTGCTCTCTGAGAATAACGATATGAGCGGTTTATGGTCAGTTTCAAACTCGAACTTAAGCCCAAACAGATACAGGTGCATTTTTTTCACCCTGTAAACGCATGCCAGAGCTTCTTTTTCAATCATGCTGTAGGCCCTTTCGGCCTTGGACAAACTCCTGGACGCATAAGCGACCGGTTGCAATGTTCCCGATTCATTTGCATGTTGTAACACACACCCAACCGCGTACGAAGACGCATCACAAGCTAGCACTAAAGGTTTACATGGGTCATACAGAACAAGCAGTTTGTTGGAATACAACAGATTTCTGGCATTCTCCAAAGCAGTCTCTTGTGATTTCCCCTGTTATGTATAGAGAGAGAGTCAGACTGAACACTGTGAGCTCAAAGTAAAGTGTGACAGTCTTTTATTGCAGGTCTCCAGAGTGCCTCTCCAACCTGTGAGGCCTCCTTAAATACCTGTGCTCCCAAGGGATTATGGGATCCCTTGGGACTCCAGGGGATGAGCCCTCTGGTGGCTGTACAGAGTAAATACAAGTTTATATATATAACAACACTCCCCCCCCACACCCAAAGTCAACAGTGTAACCATTTACAAGGTGAGTCGATCTGGGGTCCTTCTTGCCCTGGTTGATCGTCTCGGTGTGAAAGCTGGTTTTGGTGAATCAACTGTTGGGCCCTCGCTGGGCTGCTGTGCAGCTAGCCTTGCTGGGCTTCCTGGTGTGGTGGGTTCTGCTGGGCTGCTGTGGATGATGGGTTCTGCTTCGTGGCCAACCGCAGTGCCAGTTGCCACTGCTGTGTATGTTGCAGGGTCAAAAAAAGTCGGGTCCAAATTGGGTTGCTCAGGATAGTCCGTGAATCTGAGTTTGATTTGGTTCAAGTGTTTCCGGTGAATGAGTCCATTTAAAAGTTTGACCAGAAACACCCTGCTTCCCTCTTTGGCCATGACAGTGCCGGGAAGCCACTTGGGACTTTGTTCATAATTCAATACAAATACAGGATCATTGATTTCAATCTCGCGTGACACATTTGCGCTATCATGGTATGTACTTTGTTGAAGCCGCCTGCTCTCTACCTGTTCATGTAGATCCGGGTGAACTAACTTAAATGCTCTTTTCATGAGCAGTTCAGCATGTGGGATCCCAGTGAGCGAATGGGGTCTCGTGCGGTAGCTAAACAGGACTCAGGATAGGCGAGTCTGCAGTGAGCCTTCCGTTACCCTCTTCAATCCCTGCTTGATGGTTTGCACTGCTCTCTTTGCCTGACCATTGGACACTGGTTTAAATGGGGCAGATGTGACATGTTTGATCCCGTTACGGGTCATGAATTCTTTGAACTCAGCACTGGTAAAACATGGCCTGTTGTCGCTCACCAGGACATCGAGTAGGCCGTGTGTGGCAAACATGGCCCACAGGGTTTCAGTAGTGGCAGCGGACGTGCTAGCCGACATTATATCACATTCAATCCATTTGGAGTGCGGATCTACAACGACAAGGAACATTTTACCCAAGAACGGACCTCCATAGTTGACATGTACCCTAGACCACGGTTTGGAGGGCCAAGACCATAAACTTAGCGGCGCCTCCCTGGGTGCATTGCTTAACTGCGAGCATGTATTACATCTGTGCACGCAGGACTCTAAGTCCGCATCGATACCAGGCCACCACACATGGGATCTGTCTGTCGCTTTCAATATTACGATGCTGGGTGTGTACTGTGGAGGTCACTGATGAAGGTGTCTCTGCCCTTCTTGGGAACCAATACTCGATTGCCCCACAGAAGGCAGTTTGCCTGTATAGACATTTCATTTTTGCACCGCTGAAATGGCTTTATCTCTTCCTGCATTTCCACTGGGACACTGGACCAGCTCCCATGAAGCACACAGTTTTTGACTAGGGATAATAAGGGGTCCTGGCTCGCCATGTAGGCTGAAGTCAAATCCAGCTCCGTGAACGATTTCCTCCCGCCAGCGTTGCAAAGAGGTCATCGGCCTTTGGTAGTGGGTATTGGTCCTTGATCGTTACTTTGTAATCGCCACAGATTCTGACGGTGTCGTCTCCCTTGAGGACTGGGACAATAGGACTGGCCCACTCGTTGAACTCGATCGGTGAGATGATGCCCTCTCTTTGCAGCCGGCCTAGCTTGATCTCTACCCTTTCTCTTATCATGTACGGTACTGCTCTCATCTTGTGATGGATGGGTCGCGCCCCCGAAATTAGCTGGATCTGCACTTTTGCTCCTTGGAATTTCCCAATGCCTGGTTCGAACAGCAAAGGGAACTTGTTTAAGACCTGGGCACACCAAGTGTCGTCAGCGGACGATCGTGCTCGGACGTCATCGTAGTTCCAGCGTATCTTTCCCAGTCAGCTCCTGCCGAGCAGCATGGGATCATCGTCCGGTACCACCCAGAGTGGTCGCTTGTGCACTGCTCCATCGTACGAGACCTTTATGGTAACACTGCCGATTATGGGAATCAGTTCCTTTGTGTAAGTTCTTAGTTTTGTACGAATTGGAGTTAAGATTGGCCTTGAGGCCTTGCTGCACCACAATTTCTCGAGTCTTTTTGCCCATGATGGACTGGCTCATGCCCATGTCCAGCTCCACTGACTCTGGGAGTTCATTTAGTTCAACATTCAGCATTATCGGGGGACAATTTGTGGTGAATGTGTGCACCCCATGTATCTCTGCCTCCTTGGTCTGAGGCTCTGGTTCGTCGTGATCCTCCATGGATCTGTCCTCCTCTGCAACATGGTGGTTTGCAGGTTTAACAGGATTTGCAGCTCGCCTGCACATCAACATGTCCCATTGTTCCACAGCCCTTGCAAACGTACCCTTTGAATCGGCATGAATGGAAACGATGATCACCCCCACAGCACCAACAAGGTGTTAATGGCCTTGCATTCATCACCCTTGATGGTGGACTCTGAGGCATCTGAGGACGTGCAGCTACAGGCATGTATGACCTGCCCTGTACGTTGCGATTTGAAAACAACATCACTTTGTTCACAGTACTTGCAGCAGCACTTGTGTGCTGAGAGATTTGTTTCGTATTGTCACTGACCGCAATGAACGCCTGGGCTATCGCTGTGGCCTTACTCAAGGTTGGGGTCTCTACAGTCAAAAGTTTGCGAAGTGTGGTTTCTTGGCCAATGTCAAGCACAAAAACGTCTCTGAGCATGTACTCCAAATGTCCTTCAAATTCGCAATGTTCTGCAAGGTGTCTTAGCTCGGCGACATAACTCGCCACTTCCTGGCCTTCAGACCTTTTGTAGGTGTAGAACCGGTACCTCGCCATCAGAACGCTTTCCTTCGGGTTCAAATGCTCTCAGACCAGTGTGCACAAATCATCGTACGATTTTTCCGTGGGTTTCGCTGGAGTCAGCAGGTTTTACATGAGGCCATACGTTATTGCCCCACAGACGGTGAGGAAGATCGCCCTCGTTTGGTAGCGTTCTCTTCTCCATCAAGCTCGATGGCTACGAAGTTTTGGTCGAGTCGCTCCACAAAAGTTTCCCAATCATCTCTCTCTGAGAATTTCTCCAGGATGCCCACTGTTCTCTGCATCTTTGGGTTCGCTATCTGTATCTCGTCGCCAGTTGTTATGTATGGAGAAAGAGTTCGACTGAACACTGAGCTCAAAGTAAAGTGTGACCTTAGTCTTTTATTGCAAGTCTCCAGCGTGCCTCTCCAACCTGTGAGGAATTCCTTAAATACCTGTGCTCCCAAGGGATTATGGGATCCCTTGGGACTCCAGGGGATGAGCCCTCTGGTAGCTGTACAGAGTAAATACAAGTTTACATATATAACATCCCCCATAACCAGTCATCTCCCTTGCATAGCAACACATGTAGAGGTTCTAGCAAGGTACTTAACCCGGGTAGGAAATTACCACAATAATTGAGGAGCCCAGGAACGACCGCAGCTCCGTCATGTTCTGTGCTCTCGGCGTGTTCTTGTTGGCCTTCGTCTTGGCGTCGGTGGGTCTGATGCCATCTGCTGTGATTCTTCTCCCTAAGAAGTCGCCTCTGGCACCAGGAAAACAAACTTCGAGCATTTCAACCTGAGTCCCACACTATCTAGCAGACTTAGAACCTCTTCCAGGTTCTGCAAGTGTTCGATGGTGTCCTGACCTGTGATCAAAAAGTCATCCTGGAAAACCACAGTGCGCTGAACCAACTTTAGCAGACTCTCCGTGTTCCTTTGAAAAATAGCCGCAGCCGATCGAATCCCAAACAGGCATCTATTGTAGATAAATCGACCTTTGTGCATGTTGATGCAGGTGAGGCCTTTCGAAGATTCTGCCAGCTCCTGCGTCATGTAGGCCGCGGTCAGGTCCAACTTGGTGAACGTCTTCTCTCCTGCCAGCGTCGCAAATAGGTCGTCTGCCTTGGATAGCGGGTACTGGTCCTGCAGTGAAAAGCGGTTAATCGTTACTTTATAGTCCCCACAAATTCTGACCGTGCCATCACCCTTGAGGAGCGGAACAATCAGACTGGCCCACTCGTTGAACTCATGCGATGATGCCCTCTCGTTGCAACCTGTCCAGCTCGATCTCCACTTTCTCTCGCATCATGTATGGCACCACACGTACCTTGTGGTGGGTGGGTCGTGTACCGGGAACCAAGTGGATCTGCACCTTCGCCCCAGAGAAATTTCCGATGCCTGGCTCAAATAATGACGGTAACTTGCTCAAAACCTGGGCACATGAGGCGTCGTCAATGGATGAAAGCGCTCGGATGTCATCCAAGTTCCAGCGGATTTTTCCCAGCCAGTCCACAGAACAGTCTGGGGCTATCTCCTGGTACAATCCATAGTGGTAGCTCATGCACCACTCCATCATAGGAGACTTTTACTGCTCACTGTCAATTACAGGGATCAGCTCTTTAGTGTAAGTTCTCAGCTTGGTATGAATAGGGCTCAGCTTGGGCCTTTGTGCCTTGTTGCACCATAGCCTCTCGAAGGCATTTTTGCACATGATAGACTGACTCGCACCCGTGTCCAATTCCATGGATACTGGAATTCTGTTCAGTTCAACTTTTAACATGAATGGTAGACAGTTCATGGTAAAGGTGTGCACCCCGTACACTTTTGCGTCCTCGGTTCGAGTCTCTAGTTCAGTTTGATCCATCATGGATCAGTTTTCTTCTGCAACGTGGTGGTTTGCAGGGTTTGCAGCTCATTTGCACATTCGCTGGAGGTGTCCCATTGTTCCACAGCCTTTGCACACATAGTGTTTGAAGTGGGATTGATGGGCTCGATTATCATCTCCGCAGCACCAACAAGGTGTTAATTGCCTCGCATCCACACTTGATGGCGGACTCTGAGTCATCTGAGGTCGTGCAGCTGCAGGCGTATACATTGTGCCACATGCATTCCTGCCTGAAAACGACGTTACTTTGTGTACAGTACTTGCTGATGCATCTTTATGCTGCAAAATTTGTTTGGTGTTATCGCTGGTGGACATAAATGCCTGGGCTAACGTTATGGCTTTGCTCAGGTTCGGTGTTTCAACAGTCAATAGTTTGCGAAGGATAACCTCATGGCCAATGCCAAGCACAAAAGTCTCTTAGCATTTGCTCCAGAAATCCATTGAGTCCTGCAAGGTGCCTTAGTTCAGCAACGTAGCTCGCCCCTTCCAAGCCTTCAGACCGTTGACATGTATAAAATCGATACCTTGCCATCAAAACACTCTCCCAGACCAGCGTACACAGTTCTTCATACGATTTGGTTGTTGGTTTCACCGGAGCTAGAAGATTCTTCATGAGACCGGAGGTTGTTGCCCCGCAGACGGTGAGGAGGATTGCCCTTCGTTTGGCAGCGTTCTCATTCCCTTCCAGCTCGTTGGCCACGAAGTATTGGTCTAGTCGCTCCATGAAGGCTTTCCAATCGTCACCTTCTGAAAATTTCTCCAGGATACCAACAGTTCTCTGCATTTTCGCGTGATGGTTCGTTATCTATTACTGATCACCAGTTGTTATGTCTCAAATAAAGCAATGTGACTGAGTACTGTAGACTTGAGTAAGTATGACCTTAGACTCTTTATTCTGACTCCAGAGTGCTGGCACAGCATGGGGGGCTTGCTTATATGCAATGCTCCCAAGGGATGCTGGTGGCGGTAGAATGCTGGTTCCAAGGTGTTGCATACATAATAATCATCATCATAGACAATCCCTCGGAATCGAGGAAGACTTGCTTCCACTCCCAAAGTGAGTCCTCTGGTGGCTGAACAGTCCAATGCGAGAGCCACAGACCCTGTCACAGGTGGGGCAGACATTCGTCGGGGGAAGCGGGGTGGTGGGTGGGACTGATTTTCCGCACGCTCCTTCTGCTGCCTGCGCCTGACCTCTTCATGCTTGCGGCGTTGAGATTCAAAGAGCTCAATGCCCTCCTGGATGCATTTTCTCCCCCAAGTCTTCGGCCAGGTGTCAGTGGTGATGTCACACTTTAAAAGAGTAGGCTATGAATAGAAAAACTAGACAGACCATGATGAAGTCTCTGAAGAAACATTTGACACAGTTTTGAAGAAGTTGTTGTGAATACTATTGAAATAAGGAAGGTCAAAAGCTAATGTTCCAGATTACACAAGAGAGTGATTTACAAGGGATCCCTTGTAAAAGTCTTGTAAAAGAGATGAAAGTTTCCCCCTACCGAATAAGAATGTGATATTCAGGTCGTGAAAGTGAGGATCAGTGGGCTTTTCTTTGCTAGATCAGTTAGGTATGTTCCTTCCAAAGAGAAAAAGGGTGCTCAAAATATCAAAAGCAATGCCAGTTGTTAAGACATGAGACAATAGTAATGGGTTCCCATCGCCAGGAAAGGAAACCTGCCACTCCCATCCCTGCACGTGACTCCAATCCCAGATTACATGGTTGACTCTTACTGCCCTCAAGGCAACTAGGGACGAGCAATAAATGCTGCTTGGCCAGTGTCGCCTGCATACCGATAATAAATATATAAAAATAAAAAACAGGAAACTCAGCACTCGAGATCAGTCTGGCATAAAACACTCTGACCTAGAGGAAATCTTTCACCTTGGAAACATTTTGGAGGCAATGCTGTAATTTGTGCATTTGGCAAAAGTTTAATTAGCATGCAAATTGCAGTGTAAGTTTGATTTTTGCAGATTCAACCACTGAGCCTAGATTAAGGCAACTGCATGTAATATGAACAAGGCTTAAGAAAATATATGGAAAAATCATGAATTGTCATAGAAATATTCTGTTCAATTCCTTACCAGTAAATATTGGATGTGAACACAATTTGATGCCACTAAAAAACAGACATGGGCACCGCGATGCAAGATATGCCCGCATCCTTTTAGAAAACATCAATTTGGTGCTGCCTACTAATTAACATGATAGGACTACACAGTCTAGTGCGGAACGTGCTACTGACTGGCTGTGTGCTCAGCAATAGGTCGAAGTTTATGTCACTGGAGTGAGGCTAGCTTTACTTAAAACTAGCCTGCTCTTCTTCAAGGCAGTCTGCAGCTCTTAAAGCTGAACTGCATTCTGCACATTAAAAAAAAGTCTGTCATCACTAACCAATCAGCAGTTCTTAAAGCTGAACTGTGTTTACAAAAAAATGCTAAAACTGCTTCAGCATTAACACAAATGGCGCAACAGGCAGGGAAAGGGCACTCAGGGTCTCGGAGGCTGCACTCCAGCATTGTGCATGGGGTCAACACTGCAAGAGAGGTCATCTACCCACAGGGGGCCAGGAGACACTCCAGAAATAAGGACGTGGGACCAGATTGCCGAGGCCATCACTGCCAGCAGTGTCGCCCCACTAGGACCTGGCTCCAGTGCCCAAAGAAGTTTCATGACCTCAGATGAGTGGTCAAGGTCAGTGAATGCATCTTCAAAAGCTGTCTCCTACTAACTGCACCACTGGCCTCATACACTGCTCAATGTACGAACCGCCCCATCACTCATCCAGCAACAATCTGTACCAAACACGACACACACCTCCCATTCCGAGCTTCACCTCACGCCCCTGGAGGAGACGATGCTGGCCATTCTTGGCAGGTTCATGGCTGAGCCATTGTCCAGCGGCAGGGCTGAAAGGATGCATGATACTGGTATTCTCATACCTTATCCTCCTTCTCACATCCCACTTGCCCTTCATCCCATAATCTCTTCTGATTTACAAGTTGAACTCAGTGTAAGCATGCTCCTCTTGCTTTACACCCTCCCCTCACCACAACCCTACCCTTATGTCTTCCTCATTTCAGACACCCAAGAAATCCAGCCTACACAACCAGTGATTCACCAAGGAGAGGGAGAGGAGAGTGAAGAAGGAGAAACACTGTCGCTCGATTTCACATTCCCAACCACCATCTCCTCGAGGTCATCCTACAAGACTATCTGCAGTCTCCCACTGAAAGTCAGCAGCCTTCCACCAGCCTTGCTGCAGTCACTGGAGTAGCACTGCGTGACATCACTAGGACAGGGAAAGGTACACGCAAGACACTCACTAAGGGTGATTAGTTGATTTTTTGATGTAATATTGTATGCATATATGGATAAAGTTGGATTGGAAAGTTTGCATTGTGGTGGCTTTTATTTCAGCATTGTGGTGGCTTTTATTTCAGCATTGTGGCCAAGAGTACACAGAGATGATCAGTAACAGAGGGAAGGTAGATGTGGGACAAATGTTGAAAGGGGAATTGGGGTTGTGTTCACTGGTACTGCAAGGATGATTCGATCCGGCTATCCGAGCCAGAAATGTGTTGTCTGCTTTGCGTCCTTCCTTCTGCTTTTTACTCTTCTGCTTGTTCCTCTTCTGCTTCCCCACCCTCTACAAGCAACTTGTTCCCTTTGCTGCTTCTGCTGCATCGCTGATGCTGCAGCCCAAGGGAGACTGCAACTGGAGCCCCCAGGAATTGGAGCAACTGGTGTTATTAGAGACCTTCCTTTAACAGCCAAAGTATTGCAAACGTCCAGCAGCACTCCCTGCACACTTTAACTTTTAAAATGTATTGCACCAAGCCACTCCTCCAAAAAAAATTATCCAAAAGCAAAAATCTAAACATACCTGGAAGCTATGTGTCCCTTTAAGAAGCCCAGGCAGATTCTTTGTTTTACTGCTACATGGAGATTCTTCTGTGCGTGGTTTGTAGAGGGTGCTATTAAGCGTGGCGATGTTGAAAATCACAGATCATATGTTAATTCATGCCGAATGACGTCACGATCTGCATCATTTAAATATATCGGTGAGCGCAGGCAACAGCAGCGCCGCTGACCTCCCCAGAATGACAGCCATCGCGTTCTGTGCCAGAAGTGGCTGGAAGCGAGGTGGGTGGCATTTTTTCTGCCAAACCAGCCTTAACGGCTGATGCTAAAGGTCCCAATTTTGCGGCCAGAACATTATATGTATTTGGCGAGTAAAATATAGGCAGTTTTCTATATGAAACAAACCACAGACTATTTAAGAACATACTATTGGAGGTCACTTTCTTCGGTTCTTATTCATCAAAACTTGCTCGAGTTTATTACCTCTCTGTAACTTTAATGATCTCTTTATTTTACACCATGTTGTCCATTCCTTAATTACCTTTTATTACATGAGTTACTCTTCCCTCCTTTTATGATTTTGCAACACTGCAATAAAAAAGGGCAGTTTGTACAGAAGGGTGAATAATGTAAAACCATTTGTGTGTCATCATTGTGATGACACTGACTGAAACTTAATACAGAAATTCGAATAAAGGGAAACAATTAGTTGAATGAGAACAGGGAGAAATTAATAGATTTCCGCACAAGTCAGGAAGACCCTTAACCTACATCAATAGTGAATT
Organism: Pristiophorus japonicus; assembly: GCF_044704955.1. Lineage (NCBI taxonomy): Eukaryota > Metazoa > Chordata > Chondrichthyes > Pristiophoridae > Pristiophorus > Pristiophorus japonicus. Next base: position 349,079,790 of record NC_091977.1, read on the forward strand.
ATAAAAAGGTACCCTCAACAACCGCAATTAAACTGGGCATTCCACAGGTCTGTGTATAATCAATTTAAATCGACAAGGAAAATATAATAGTTGGTATTTAAAATAAAAATCCCAATAGGAGTCAAGTAGGATGTTTTGATGGCCTTCTTTGACTTCACAAAGGCCTTTGACACTGTTAACTGTGAGGGACTATGGAGCGTCCCCCTCTGTTTCGGCTGCCCCCAAAAGTTTGTCACCATCCTCCGCCTGCTCCACAATGACATGCAAGCCGTGATCCTGACCAACAGATGCACCACAGACCCAATCCATGTCCAGACCGGGGTCAAGAAGTGCTGCGTCGTCGCGCCAACGCTCTTCTCGATTTTCGTGGCTGCAATGCTCCATTTCACTCTCAACAAACTCCCCGCTGCAGTGGAACTAAACTATAGAACCTATGGGAACCTGTTCAACCTTCGTTGCCTCCAGGCTAAATCCAAGGTCATCCCATCATCTGTCATCGAACTACATTACGCAGATGACGCTTGTGTCTGTGCACATTCAGAGGCCAAACTCCAAGCCATCGTCAACATCTTCTCCAAGGCGTACGAAAGCATGGGCCTTAAACTAAACATCCGTAAGACAAAGATCCTCCACCAACCTGATCCTGCCTCACAGCACTGCCCTCCCCGGTCATCAAAATCTACGGCAGGCCTTGGACAACATGGACCATTTTCAATACCTCGGGAGCCTACTCAGCAAGGGCAGACATCAACAACGAGGTCCAACACCGCCTCCAGTGTGCCAGCGCAGCCTTCGGTCACCCAAGGAAGAAAGTGTTTGAAGACGAGGACCTCAAATCTGACACCAAGCCTACAGCGCAATAGTGATACCCGCCCTCCTATATGGCTCAGAGGTGTGGACTATATACAGAAAACGCTAGTGGGAGTTGTGTACAGACCACCAAACAGCAGTAGTGAGGTTGGGGATGGCATCAAACAGGAAATTAGGGATGCGTGCAATAAAGGTACAGCAGTTATCATGGGTGACTTTAATCTGCTTATAGATTGGGCTAACCAAACTGGTAGCAATACGGTGGAGGAGGATTTCCTGGAGTGTATAAGGGATGGTTTTCGAGACCAATATGTCAAGGAACCAACTAAAGAGCTGGCCATCCTAGACTGGGTGTTGTGTAAAAGAGATTAATTAGCAATCTTGTTGTATGAGGCCCCTTGGGGAAGAGTGACCATAATATGGTAAAATTCTTCATTAAGATGGAGAGTGACACAGTTAATTCAGAGACTAGGGTCCTGAACTCAAGGAAAGGAAACTTCGATGATATGAGATGTGAATTGGCTAGGATAGAAACATAGAAATATAGAAAGTAAGTGCAGGATTAGGCCATTCGGCCCTTTGAGCCTGCACCACCATTCAATATGATCACGGCTGATCATGCAACTTCAGTATGCCATTCCTGCTTTCTCTCCATACCCCTTTAATCCCTTTAGCTGTAAGGGCCACATCTAACTCCCTTTTGAATATATCTAACGAATTGGCCTCAACAACTTTCTGTGGTACAGAATTCCACAGGTTCACAATTCTCTGAGTGAAGAAGTTTCTCCTCATCTCGGTCCTAAATGGCTTACCCCTTATCCTTAGACTGTGACCTCTGGTTCTGGACTTCCCCAACATCGGGAACATTCTTCCTGCATCTAACCTGTCCAATCCTGTCAGAATTTTATATGTCTCTTTGAGATCCCCTCTCATTCTTCTAAATTCCAGTGAATATAAGCCTAGTCGATCCAGTCTTTCTCCAGTCCTGCCAACCCGGGAAACAATAGCAACAACGTCCTTCTTCAGATTCGGAGACCAAAACTGCACACAACACTCAAGGTGTAGTCTCACCAAGGCCCTGTACAACTGCAGTAAGACCTCCCTGCTCTGATACTCAAATCCCTTCGCTATGAAGACCAGCATGCCATTTGTCTTTGCTGCCTGCTGTACCTGCATGCCTACCTTCAATGACTGATGTACCATGACACCTAGGTCTCGTTGCACCTCCCCTTTTACTAATCTGTCACCATGCAGAAAATAATCTGCCTTCCTGTTTTTGCAACCAAAGTGGATAACCTCACACTTATCCACATTATACTGCATCTGTCATGCATTTGCCCATTCACCTAACTTGTCGAAGTCCCCCTGCAGCCTCTTAGCATCCTCCTCGCAGCTCGCACTGCCACCCAGCTTAGTGTCATCTGCAAACTTGGAGATATTACATTCAATTCCTTCGTCTAAATCATTAATGTATATTGTAAATAGCTGGGGTCCCAGCACTGAGCCCTGCGGTTCCCCACTAGCCACTGCCTGCCATTCTGAACAGGGCCCATTTATTCCCACTCTTTGCTTCCTATCTGCCAACCCGTTCTCTATCCATGTCAATAACTTACCCCCAATACCATGTGCCTTAATTTTGCACACCAATCTCTTGTGTGGAACCTTGTCAAAAGCCTTTTGAAAGTCCAAATACACCACATCCACTGGTTCTCCCTTATCCACTCTACTAGTTACATCCTCAAAAATTTTTAGATTTGTCAAGCATGATTTCCCTTTCATAAATCCATGCTGACTTGGACCGATCCTGTCACTGCTTTCCAAATGTGCTGCTATTATATCTTTAATAATTGATTCCAACATTTTCCTTACTACCGATGTCAGGCTAACCGGTATATAATTCCCTGTTTTCTCTCTCCCTCTTTTTTTTAAAAGTGGGGTTACATTCACTACCCTCCAATCCATAGGAACTGAACCAGAGTCTATAGAATGTTGGAAAATGACCACCAATGCATCCACTATTTCTAGGGCCACTTCCTTAAGTACTCTGGGATGCAGACTATCAGGCCCTGGGGATTTATCGACCTTCAGTCCCTTCAATTTCCCTGACACCATTTCCTGACTAATAAGGATTTCCCTCAGTTCCCACTTCTCGCTAGACCAAGGGTCCCCTAGTATTTTCAGGAGGTTATTCGTGTCTTCCTTAGTGAAGACAGAACTAAAGTATTTGTTTAAACGGTCTGTTATTTCCTTGTTCCCCATTATGAATTCTCCTGATTCTGACTGCAAGGGACCTACATTAGTCTTCATTAATCTTTTTCTCTTCACATATCTATAGAAGCTTTTGCAGTTAGTTTTTATGTTCCCTGCAAGCTTACTCTCATACTCTATTTTCCCCCTCCTAATTAAACCCTTTGTCCTCCTCTGCTGAATTCTAAATTTCTCCCATTCCTCAGGTTTGTTGCTTTTTCTGGCCAATTTATATGCCTCTTCCTTGGATTTAACACTTTCCCTAATTTCACTTGTTAGCCACGGTTTAGCCATCTTCCCTTTTTTATTCTTACAACACACAGGGATGTACAATTGTTGTAGTTCATCCATGTGATATTTAAATGTCTGCCATTGCCTATCCACCGTCAACCCTTTAAGTACCATTCGCCAGTCTATCCTAGCCAATTCAGGTCTCATACCATTGAAGTTTCCTTTCATTACGTTCAGGACCCTAGTCTCTGAATTAACTGTGTCACTCTCCATCTTAATGAAGAATTCTACCATATTATGGTCACTCTTCCCCAAGGGGCCTCACACCACCAGATTGCTAATTAATCCTCTCTCGTTACACAAGATCCAGTCTATGGATGGCCTGCTCTCTAGTTGGTTCCTTGACATATTGGTCTGGAAAACCATCCCTTATACACTCCAGGAACTACTCCTCCACAGTATTGTGACCAGTTTGGTTAGCCCAATCAATATTTAGATTAAAGTCACCCATGATAACTGCTGTACCCTTATTGCACGCGTCCCTAATTTCCTGTTTGATGCCGTCCCCAACCTCCCTACTGTTGTATGGTGGTCTGTACACAACTCCCACTAACGTTTTCTGCCCTTTGGTGTTTCGTAGCTGCACCCATATAGATTCCACATCATCCACGATAATGTCCTTCCTTACTATTGCGTTAATCTCCTCTTTAACCAGTAATGTTACCCCACCTCCTTTTCCTTCCTATCTATCCTTCCTGAATATTGAATACCCCTGGATGTTGAGTTCCCAGCCTTGCTTACCCTGCAGCCATATCTCCATAAAACCAATTACATCATATCCGTTAACAGCTATCTGCGCAGTTAATTCATCCACCTTATTACGAATGCTCCTCACATTGAGACTCAGAGCCTTCAGGCTTGTTTTTTTAACACTCTTTGTCCTTTTAGAATTATGTTGTAATGTGGCCCTTTTTGATTTTTGCCCTTGATTTCTTTGCACCCCACTCGTTTTTTTCCTTCCTACCTTTTGCTTCTGCCCCCTTTTTTTTACTTCCCTCTGCCTCCTTGCATTGATTCTCATCCCCCTGCCATTTTAGTTTAAACCTTTCCCAACAGCACTAGCAAATACTCCGCCGAGGACATCGGTTCCGGTCCTGCCCAGGTGCAAACCGTCCGGTTTGTACTGGTCCCATCTCCCCCAGAACCGGTTCCAATGTCCCAGGAATTTGAATCCCTCCCCCTTGCACCATTCCTCAAGCCACGTATTCATCTGAGCTATCCTGTGATTCCTGCTCTGACTAGCACGTGGCACTGGTTGCAATCCTGAGATTACTACCTTTGAGGTCCTACTTTTTAATTTAACTCGTAGCTCCCTAAATTCAGCTTGTAGGACCTCATCCCGTTTTTTACCTATATCGTTGGTACCTATATGCACCACGACAACTGGCTGTACACCCTCTCCCTCCAGAATGCGCTGCAGGGGTAGAGGTGGGGAGAAGGAGAGGGGGGAAGGAAAGTGACGTGCATGTGTGCAGGTGATGGCTGTGTTATATCTCCATCTGGGTGTATGCAATTTGTTGTTGCATTGTATGCGGGCTGGGGACCACGCTCCTGCTTTGCCTTTGTATTCTGTGTTGCTGGACATGTTGAACATGTGATTTATGTCGAACATATGATTTATGTCAATGGTGGAGTGTGAGTGAGGGTTGGGTGTTATTGGCTGTGATACTTATGATTTCAGACCAATGTTGGTATTAAATTTTTGTTATTGAACTTAACCTTGTAGCGCATTGTCTCAGGTAGCTGGACCATTACACACTGGTGATTCCTTACCATGAAAGGGTTAAATACAACTTAACATCAATCAACGTAAACTTTAACTGGCACCATTGATGTCTGAGCTGCACACACACAGCAGTGTGTCAGCGTTGTCACTCACATCAGCGCTCTTTCAGGCAAATCTTTCAGATATCAGCTCCTCACTGCTGGTGTTCGTTCCGGTTAGTTCCACTTTTTGTGGCCGTTTTTTTGAGCGAGCAATATTGTGAGTGCTATGTGTGTGAGGTGGCGAAATTGACAATGGGCGATCTCCATAGCCGCTAGTTTGGGTAAATATGCTCTTTACGACAAAAAACAGCGTTAATATTGAATCTCGGCATTAAATCCATGCGGAAAGTAACGCTGGACGATATTATGGCCGTTGAATTTGCCCATTCTGCTGATTCCACCCAAAAAATGTGGGCAGGTGGAAATATTTTTTCCCGGCGTTAAGCACATGGGGAAACTAACGCTCGGCGATAAGTTTCCTAAAAATGCCCGTCAGTTTTGTGCCAAAATGGGCAAAATCTGGACGTTATACATCATTTCAGTGGTAAAAAAAAGTGGAGGTTCTAGCCCATAGGAGATTAAAATGAAACAGAAAAATGAGGCTGATGATAAATATCAGGCTCATAATACAGTAGAGAACCAAGCTGAATACTGAAAGCACAGAGGAGAACTGAAAAAGGAAATAAGAGGGACAGAGAATGTCTGAGAATAGATCAGCGGGCAACATAAAGGAGAACCCAAAAGTCTTTAATAAACATAGAAATAGTAAAAGGGTAGTCAAAGGAATTTAGGGACCAAAAATAAGATCATCTCATGGAGGCAGAGGGCATGGCTGAGGTACTAAATGTGTACTCTGCTTTCATATTCGTTACAGAAGTGGATGCTGCTAAGATCACAGTAAAGTAGAAGATAGTAGAGGAATTCGATAGGATAAAAATAGCTAAAAAGTGGGTAAGTAAAAGGTTGGTAGCGCTCAAAGTAGAAAAGTCACCTGGTCCTGGTAGAGTGCATCCTCAGTTGCTGAGGGAAGTAAGGGTGAAGATAGCAGAGGCTCTGACCACAATCTTCCATTCCCCCTTAGATATGGAAGCGGTATCAGAGAGCTGGAGGATTGCAAATGTTACACCTCTAGTCAAAATATGGAAGGGGATAAGCCTGGCAACTACTGGTCAGTCAGTTGGTGGTAGGGAAACTTTTAGAGACAATAATCCAAGAAAAATTAATTGTCACTTGGAAAAATATAGGGTAATAATTTAAAGTCAGCATGGATTTGTTGAAGGCAAATTGAGTTTCACTACATCGATTGAATTGATGAAGTAATGGAGAAGGTTGCTACAGTAGTTCAGTTGTTGTGGTGTTTATGGACATTCAAAGTGCATTTGATAAAGTATCACACAAAGGGCTAAAAATTCGCCTACCTTGCGTCCGTTTTTTTAGCGAAAACGGCGAATCGGGAAATTCGGAGAAGTCTTGCTGGGGAGAGGACCTCTGGCATGCAAGACTCGAAATAGCGCTTTCGCCAAAAATTTGGCTCACAACGCACCCATAGTTAGGATGAAAAAAAACGCCTGGGAAAAACCTGCATTATAGCCCTTGGAACAGCGGAACGGATGAAGACTTGCAAAAAAGGTAAGTGTCTTGTGAATGTTTTAGTGATTTTTGATTTTTTGCAATTTTTTGGGGCGTTTTCCACCCTCCCAAGGCCTCTCTCACAGCGGTATCGGCCTTGGAAAAACGTTGCAGAAAATTTGCAGTTGCGCCACAAATCATCGTGCAACGCCGATTTTTACCACTGGGCGAACTAAAGCCCAAATTTTAGCCTCATAGCGGTAGCGGAGTCATTGCGGTATTTTTGGCGAAAAAATACTGCTATCACCAAAAGTGGAATTTCTAGCCCAATAGATTTACTAGCAAAATCGAAGCCCATGGGATTAAAGGGGTAGTGGCTGCATGGATAATGGTCAAAAAGCAGAGTAGTAGTAGTGAACAGTTGTTTTCAGACTGGAGGAAAATATATAGCAGTGACCCCCAGGGATTGGTATTAGGACCACTTCTCTTTTTGATATATATTAATGACCTAGATTTGGGTATAAAGGGCATCATTTCAAGGTTTGCAGACGACATAAAACTCAAAAATGTATTAACAGTGAGGAGGATAGTAACAGACTTCAGGAGGACATAGACAGACTGGTGAAATGGGCAGAAAACATGGCAGATGAAATTTAATGCAGAGAGGTGTGAAGTGATGCATTTTGGTAGAAAGAATGAGGAGAAGCAATGTAAGCCAATACAAGGAGAGGCAACCAGAAAATAGTGGGGGCATGTAAAAAGGGAACAGCAATAATCATGGGTGATTTTAACCTCCATATTGATTGAACAAATCAAATTGGTCAGGGTAGCCTCGAGGGGGAGTTCATTGAGTGCATAAGGGCAGTATGTAACGGAACCAACCAGGGGGAAGGCTATCTTAGATCTGGTCCTGTGTAATGAGACAGGATTAATAAACAATCTCCTAGTAAAGGATTCCCTCAGAATGAGTGATCATAGCATGATTGAATTTCAAATTCAGATGGAGGGTGAGAAAATTGGATCTCTAACCAGCGTACTAAGCTTAAATAAAGGAGACTATGAAGGTATGAGGGCAGAGTTAGCTAAAGTGGACTGGGAAAATAGATTAAAGTGTAGGACGGTTGATGAACAGTAGTGCACATTTAAAGAGATATTTCACAACTCTCAAGAAAAATATATTCCAGTGAGGAGGAAAGAATGTCAGAGAAAAAATAGCCATCCATGGCAACTGAAGAAATAAAGGACGGTATCCAATTAAAAACAAGGGCATACAAAGTGGCCAAAACTAGTGGGAGGACAGAAGAATGGGAAGCTTTTAAAAGCCAGCAAAGAATGACTAAAAAAATGATTAGAAAAGGGAAGATAGACTATGAAAATAAACTAGAACAAAATATAAAAAGAGATAGCAAGAGTTTCTATAGGTCTATAAAAAGGAAAAGAGTGGCTAAAGTAAATGTTGGTCCCTTAGAGGACGAGACCGGGGAATTAGTAATGGGGAACATGGAGATGGCAGAAACTCTGAACAAATATTTTGTATCAGTGTTTACAGTAGAGGACACTAACAATATTACTGTGGGTAGTCAAGGGGCTATAGCAGACGAGGAACTTAACACAATCACAATCACTAAGGAGGTGGTACTCAGTGAGATAATGGGACTAAAGGCAGATAAATCTAGGGTTTTAAGAGAAGTAGCGGCAGGGATTGTGGATGCATTGGTTGTAATTTACCAAAATTCCCTGGATTCTGGGGAGGTCCCAGCAGATTGGAAAACTGCAAATGTGACGTCCCTTTTTTAAAAAGGAGGCAGACAAAAAGCAGGAAACTATAGACCGGTTAGCCTAACATCTGTGGTTGGGAAAATGTTGGAGTCCATTTTTAAAGAAGCAGTAGCAGGACATTTGGAAAGCAAAATTCGGTCAGGCAGAGTCAGCATGGATTTATGAAGGTGAAGTCATGTTTGACAAATTTGCTGGAATTCTTTGAGGATGTAACAAACAAGGTGAATAAAGGGGAACCAGGGGATGTGGTGTATTTGGATTTCCAGAAGGCATTTGACAAGGAGCCACATAAAAGGTTACTGCACAAGATAAAAGTTCAAGGGGTTGAGGGTAATATATTAGCATGGGTAGAGGATTGGTTAACTATCAGAAAACAGAGAGTCGGGATAAATGGTTCATTCTCTGGTTGGCAATCAGTAACTAGTGGGGTGCCGCAGGGATCAGTGCTGGGATCCCAACTATTTACAATCTATATTAATGACTTGGAAGAAGGGACTGAGTATAACGTAGCCAAGTTTGCTGATGATACAAAGGTGGGACAAAAAGCAATTATGTGAGGAGGACACAAAAAAATCTGCAAAAGGACATTGACAGGCTAAGTGAGTGGGCAAAGATTTGGCAGATGGAGTTTGGCAGAAAAAAAATCAAATAGCAAGTTATTATTTAAATGGAGAAAGGTTGCAAAGTACTGCAGTACAGCGGGTTCTGAGGGTACGTGCATGAAACACAAAAGGATAGTATGCAGGTCCAGCAGATGATCAGGAAGGCCAATGGAATCTTGGCCTTTATTGCAAAGAGGATGGAATATAAAGCAGGGAAGTCTTGCTACAGCTATACAGGGTATGGGTGAGGCCACACCTGGAATACTGCGTGCAGTGTTAGTTTCCATATTTACAAAAGGATATACTTGCTTTGGAGGTAGTTCAGAGAAGGTTCACTAGGTTGATTCCGGAGATGAGGGGGTTGACATGAGGAAAGGTTGAGTAGGTTGGACCTCTACCATTGGAATTCAGAAGAATGAGAGGTGATCTTATCGAAACGTATAAAATTATGAGGGGGCTTGACAAGGTGGATGCAGAGAGGGTGGGGGAGACTAGAACTAGAGGGCATGATCTTAGAATAAGGGGCCGCCCATTTAAAACTGAGATGAGAAGGAATTTCTTCTCTCAGAGGAATGTAAATCTGAGGAATTCGCTGCCTCAGAGAGCTGTGGAAGCTGGGACAATGAATAAATTTAAGACAGGAATAGACAGTTTCTTAAACAATAAAGGGATAAGGGGTTATGGGGAGCGGGCAGGGAACTGGAGCTGAGTCCATGATCAGATCAGCCATGATCTTATTGAATGGCGGAGCAGGCTTGAGGGGCCATATGGCCTACTTCTGTTCCTATTTCTTATGTTCTTATGTTCTAAACCAAATGGTACAATCTTAAAGGGGGTGCAAGAATAGAGAGACGAGAGTTCACACACACAAATCTTTGAAGGTGGCAGGACAAGTTGAGAAGGCTATTGAAAAAATATATGGGATCCTTGACTTTATAAACAAAGGCAGAGAGTACAAAAGCAAGGAAGTTATTCTTTACCTTGATCAATCACTGGTTAGGCCCCAGCTGGAATATTGGCCCGTATTTTGCTACAGTAATACAGGTGCAGCGCCTAAAATCTGGAACCCTCGGGACCGAGGCCGTTCCGGATTTGAGGCTTTCGATTTGATTTCTGACATCACTAATCTGGAAACACCCGAGCCCAGGTTCAGGTATTTCCTGATTTCGGAATGTTAGAAAGGGTGGGGGCGCGCTGCACCTGTATGAGGAGCTTGGTTTAGTTCTTGTTCTTTTTGTTTCCCGTGACGCTGTTTCTTTACTATATTTCTGTACAGCCGCATCCAAGCCTTGCAGATGGAGCTGACAGCCGTTCAGTTGCTACGACAACAGCTTGAGGAAAGCATTCAACCCAATCGAGATCTGCAGAAGAAATTGGAACAACAACTCCATAATGCACTACAATCTACTATTTGTATCCCACCTTCTTTTATTTTTGCCTCCTGGATTTGCCCCGCTTGCCTCACCACCGCTGCCCTTACCTCGGGGCCTCCTCGTCAGCCCACTCGACCACCTACCCGGCGGGGCCCCACCCGACACGAACAGCTCCTCGGCAGGGCCCCGCTGAGTAGGTCGTCGGGCGGGCTGGTGAGGAGGCCCCAAGGTAAGGGCAGTGGCGGCGAGGTGAGCGAGGCGAGGCCTGCGGTTTGGCAGCAGCGGGGCCCCGAGGTCGGCAGAGTCAGTGGGTCCAGATTCCGGAACATTTTACGGATTCCGGATGACCCTGCCACCGATCGTCCTGGAGTCCGGATTACGGGACATTCCTGATTCTGGAACTCCGGATTCGCGATGCTGCACCTATAATGGCAAGGCTGTCAGCCCTCACAATTATTACAGGGTAAAACTGAGAGTGACTTCTGGCATCCACATATGAGCAGTTAAATGCCGAAATCTGGAAGTTGCTGTCAGTGATACTCTGCTCCTCCACAGGCTGCGCTGTTGCAGTCTTCATTGATGGAATCTGCACAGAGATCACTGTAATAGCCTGAACTTAGGAATAATTACTCACTACTCTCACTCTAAAGACAGATGAGAAAGTTAGGGCCTGTGCAGTCAGGAGCAACTGAGTTTTGAACAGCATAATAAGTAATAATTACTGCTGAGCAATCTCTCTGGCTCTGAAGAAATAACTTCACCAATGTGGAGTGTCATTCCCTCAGGAGAAAACTAATATTGCGGATTTTTTTTTAGATTCAAATAAATCATTTTTTTTTTAAGTTTCTTGTTTTTCTCTGTCATGTCGTTCCTTTAATCCCATGTGGGTGTCTCAATCTTTATTTTGGTTCCTGTACAATGATTTTAATGTAATTTATATTTCCTGTTTTTTATTTCCTATTTTGCAGTCTGCATGCCTCAGTGAGGATTCTTCAATCTGATTGTTTCATGAGCTTCCCTGCTACTTGTCCTGCTCGCAGATCTCCTGTAGAAGATGCTGTAAACTATAACTCTCCACTGACAAGCCTGCAAAGAGTCTCTGGGCCACTCCTTCGCCACTCACAGCAAAAATCCGGGCCATTACAGGAGGGCAGAAAAAAGCGTGGGAGAGCTATAGTGGTGGGGGATTTTATTGTCAAGGGGATAGATAGGCGCTTCTGCGGTCGCAACCGAGACTCCAGGATGGTATGTTGCCTCCCTGGTGCAAGGGTCAAGGATGTCTCGGAGTAGCTGCAGGCCATTCTGGAGCAGGATGGTGAACAGCCAGTTGTCGTGGTACATATAGGTACCAACGATATAGGTAAAAAGTGGGATGAGGTCCTACACGCTGAATTTAGGGAGCTAGGAGTTAAATTAAAAAGTAGGACCTCAAAGGTAGTAATCTCAGGATTGCTACCAGTGCCATGTGCTAGTCAGAGTAGGAATTGCAGGATAGTTAAGATGAATACATGGCTTGAGGAGTGGTGCAAGAGGGAGGGATTCAAATTCCTAGGACATTGGAACCGGTTCTGGGGGAGGTGGGACCAATACAAACCGGACGGTCTGCACTTGGGCAGGACTGGAACCAATGTCCTCGGGGGAATGTTTGCTAGTGCTGTTGGGGAGAGGTTAAACTAATATGGCAGGGGGATGGGAACCTATGCAGGGAGACAGAGGGAAATAAAATGGGGGCAGAAGCAAAAGATAGAAAGGAGAAGAGTAAAACTGGAGGGCAGAGAAACCCAAGGCAAAAATCAAAAAGGGCCACATTACAGCAAAATTCTAAAGGGACAAAGAGTGTTAAAAAGACAAGCCTGAAGGCTCTGTGCCTCAATGCAAGGAGTATTCGTAATAAGGTGGATGAATTAACTACGCAGGCGGCTATTCACGTTTATGATATAATTGGGATTACGGAGACATGGCTCCAGGGTGACCAAGGCTGGGAACTCAACATCCAGGGGTATTCAACATTCAGGAAGGATAGACAGAAAGGAAAAGGAGGTGGGGTAGCGTTACTGGTTAAAGAGGAAATTAAAGCAATAGTAAGGAAGGACATTAGCTTGGATGATGTGGAATCTGTATGGGTAGAGCTGCGGAATACTAAAGGGCAGAAAATGCTAGTGGGAGTGGTGTGCAGACCACCAAACAGTACTAATGAAGTTGGGGATGACATCAAACAGGAAATTAGGGATGTGTGCAATAAAGGTACAGCAGTTATCATGGGCGACTTTAATCTACATATAGATTGGGCTAACCAAGTTGGTAGCAATGCGGTGGAGGAGGATTTCCTAGAGTGTATTAGGGATGGTTTTCTCGACCAATATGTCGAGGAACCAACGAGAGAGCTGGCCATCCTAGGCTGGGTGTTGTGTAATGAGAGAGGCTAATTAGCAATCTTGTTGTGCGAGGACCCCTGGGGAAGAGTGACCATAATATGGTAGAATTGTTTATTAAGATGGAGAGTGACAGTGTCCATAACTTAAGGAAAGGCAACTTCGATGGTATGAGACATGAATTGGCTAGAATAGACTGGAAAATTGTACTTAAAGGGTTGACAGTGGCAGACATTTATAGATTACATGGATGAGATGCAACGAGACCTGGGTGTCATGGTACATCAGTCATTGAAAGCTGGCATGCAGGTACAGCAGCCAGTGAAGAAGGCAAATGGCATGCTGGCCTTCATAGCGAGAGGATTTGAGTCTAGCAGCAGGGAGGTCTTACTGCAGTTGTACAGAGCCTTGGTGAGGCTACACCTGGAATATTGTGTTCCGTTTTGGTCTCCTAATCTGAAGAAGGACATTCTTGCTATTGAGGGAGTACAGCGAAGGTTCACCAGATTGATTCCCGGGATGGCAGGACTGACATATGAGGAGAGACTGGATCAAGTGGGCTTGTATCCACTGGAGTTTAGAAGAATGAGAGGGGATCTCATGGAAACATATAAAGTTCTGACGGGATTGGACAGGTTAGATGCAGGAAGAATGTTCCCATTGCTGGGGAGTTCCAGAACCAGGGGTCACAGTCTAAGAATAAGAGGTAAGCCATTTAGGACCGAGATGAGGAGAAACTTCTTCACTCAGAGAGTGGTTAACCTGTGGAATTCTCTGCCGCAGAAAGTTGTTGAGGCCAGTTCATTAGATATATACAAAAGGGAGTTAGATATGGCTCTTACAGCCAAAGGGATCAAGGGGTATGGAGAGAAAGCAGGAGAGGGGTACTGATTGAATGATCAGCCATGATCTTATTGAATGGCGGTGCAGGCTCGAAGGGCTGAATGGCCTATTCCTGCACCTAATTTCTATATTTCTGTGTTTCTATGTCCAATTCTGAGCACCACACTTTAGGATATCAGAGCCTTAGAGGATGCAGAAGAGATTTACTAGAATTGTCCCAGGGATGAAGAACTTCAGTTATGTGGAGAGACTAGAGAAGCTGGGGTTGTTCTCCTTAGAGCAGGAAAGGTTATGGGGAGATTTAATAGATGTATTTAAAATCATTATGGGTTTTGATAGAGTAAATAAGGATAAACTGTTTCCAATGGCAGTAGGATCAGTAACCAGAGGAGACAAATTTAAGATAATTGGCAAAAGAACCAAAAACAAGATGAAGAGAATTTTTTTAAAGCAACGAATTGACTGATCTAGACAATTGTTTTGGGTCACTCGCATAATTTATAGGGGAGTGTCTATGGATGTTGTCTATACGGATTTTCAGAAAGGCATTCGATAATGTTCCGCACAAGAAATTACCAAAAATGAAAGTGCACAGAATTATGGCATGGATTGGTAATTGGTTGTGAGATAAGGGACACAGAGTAGGGATAAAGTGAACATTCTCTGATTGATGTGATGTTATAAGTGGTGTTCCCCAGGGATATAAGGCCTTGGGTTTTCATCATATATATCAATGAATTGGATAAAAGATTAGAGAGCTGTATCTTCAAGTTTGCAGATGACACCAAGTTAGGAATCACAGTAAGTTGTGCAGATGAAAGCAGGAAATTATAAAGAGACATAAACAGATTACTTGCATGGGTAAATCTGTGGCAAATGGAGTTCAATGTGGGGAAGTGTGAGGTTATCCACTTTTGATCCAAGAAAGAAAAATCAGAACATTTTCTTAATCTCTGTGGAAGAGCAAAGGGAGTTAGGTGTCCATGTACACAAATCACTAAAAGCCAGTGCACAGATAAAAATAGCAATCAAAAAGGCGAATGGAATGTTGGCTGTCATCTCAAGGGTGTTGGAATATAAAAACAAGGTATAAAGAGCACATCTGGAGTACTGCATTCAGTTTTGGCCACTGTACCTCGGGAAAGATATATTGGCCTTTGAGGAGGTGCACAGCACAGAGTGGTAAAGTGGTAAATTATGAGGACGGGTTGCAGAAACTTGCTTTGTGTTTCAAAGAGGTTAGAAGATTGAGCGGTGATCTAATCGAGGTCGTTAAAATGATAAAGGAATTCAATAGGATTGTTGCAGAGAAACTATTTCCTCTGGTGGGGAATGCAGAGCAAGGGTGCATAATCTTAAAATCTGACCTATGCCAGTTAGCAGTGGAATCTGAAAGCACTTTTTCATGCAAAGAGTACTGGAAATCTGGAACACTCATCCCCCAAAAAGCTGTGGATGCTGAGTCAATCAAAATTTTCAAGACTGAGTTTGATAGATTTTTGTCGCAAGGATATCAGTGGATATGGATCCTGCTCCGAAGTAACCTACATAAGCACTGGCTCTTCCAACACCCTGCCACTTATATCCTATCCGATAGAAAGTCCCTCTCACCCATCCTCTGCAACCTCAACAAGCTCCCCATCCTCATTGACTTTAAAATTCTCTGCAAATCCCTCCACGGTGTTGCTCCACTCTAGCCCTCTAAAATCCCATTTCTTTAGCACAGAGTGCTGCCAGCTGCTTCATGCATAGCCCAGGGAATGGTCAGGAGGTAGCTGGCAGTGTGAATGCCACTTCCATAACACCATGCACTCGGAAGCAGTGCAGGAAAACATTTAAATGACCTTATCAGGCCAGCTAAAGCAGAATGACCGACTGTCGCCTTCCATCAATGCAGAACCTTAGGCATTTTTTATATTTAAAATGATTACCCCTTTTCATTGCCTTAAAGAACTTTCAAACCTTACCACAAATGGGCATTGGGCAGTGAGGTACCATTTACAAAGTACTTACAGCACAGAAACAGGCCATTCGGTCTATCAGGTTCAGGCCAGTGTTTATGCTCCACACGAGCCTCTTCATCTAACTCCATCAACATATCCTTCTATTCCTTTCTCCCTCATGTGTTTATCTAGGTTCCCCTTGAATGCATCTATGCTACTCGCCTCAACTATTCCCTATGGTAGCGAGTTCCACATTCTAACCACTCTCAGGGTAAATAAGTTTCTCCTGAATTTCCTATTAGATTTATTAGTGACTATCTTATATTTGGGACCTCTAGTTCTGGTCAACCCCCGCAAATGCAAACATTTTCTCTACATTTACCCTATCATAACCTTTTGCAGTCTTAAAGAGCTTTATCAGGTCAACTGATAGTCTTCTCTTTTCTAAAGAAGAGAGCAGGCTGGGGCTCTCGGAATCAATCTTTCCTGATACGTATAAGCTCTCAGTTCTGGTAGCATTCTAGTAAAAAAAATGTGCACCTTCTCCAGTGCCTCTACATCCTTTTTATAATATGACGACCAGAACTGTTCACCATACTCCAAGTGTGGTCTAACCAAGTTTCTATTCAAGTTCATAACTTCTCTGCTTTTCAATGAGATTCTTTGAGAAATGAACCCCAGTGCTCTGTTTGTTTTTCTTATGGCCATATTAACCTGTGTCTCTACTTTTATAGATCTTTGTATCTGTACCTCGATCCAATTTAGACACATTTTCCAAGCAGTATGTGGCCTCCTTATTCTTCCTACCAAAATTTATTACCATATTTACCTATATTGAAGTTCATATGCCAATTACATGGCATTCTGCAAGCTTATTAGGATCTTCCTGTATTTTGTCGCAGTCCTCCGCTCTATTAACTGCATCTCCAATTTGGTGTCATCTGCAAATTTTGAAATTGTATTTCCGATTGTCCAAATCGTTTATGTAAATCATAGAAAAAAAACCATAGAAAATAGGTGCAGGAGTAGGCCATTCGGCCCTTCGAGCTTGCACCACCATTCAATAAGATCATGGCTGATCATTCACCTCAGTACCCCTTTCCTGCTTTCTCTCCATACGCCTTGATCCCTTTAGCAGTCAGGGCCATTTCCAACTCCATTTTGAATATATCCAATGAACTGGCATCAACAACTCTCTGTGGTAGGGAATTCCACAGGTTAACAATTCTCTGAGTGAAGAAGTTTCTCCTCATCTTGGTCCTAAATGGCTTATCCCTTATCCTTAGACTGTGACCCCTGGTTCTGGACTTCCCCAACATCGGGAACATTCTTTCTGCATCTAACCTGTCTAGTCCCATCAGAATTTTATATGTTTCTATGAGATCCCCTCTCATTCTTCTAAACTCCAGTGAATACAGGCCCAGTCAATCCATTCTCTCCTCATATGTCAGTCCTGCCATCCCGGGAATCAGTCTGGTGAAACTTCACAGCACTCCCTCAATAGCAAGAACGTCCTCCCTCAGATTAGGAGACCAAAACTGAACACAATATTCCAGGTGAGGCCTCACCAAGGCCCTGTACAACTGCATTAAGACCTTCCTGCTCCTATACTAAATCCCCTAGCTATGAAGGCTAACATGCCATTTGCCTACTTCATCACCTGCTATACCTACATGCCAACTTTCAATGACTGATGTACCATGACACCCAGGTCTCATTGCACCTCCCCTTTTCCTAATCTGCCGACATTCAGATAATATTCTGCCTTCATGTTTTTGCCACCAAAGTGGATAACCTCACATTTATCTACATTATACTGCATCTGCCATGCATTTGCCCACTCACCTAACCTGTCCAAGTCACCCTGCAGCCTCTTAGCATCCTCCTCAGAACTCACACCGTCACCCAGCCTAGTGTCATCTGCAAACTTGGAGATATTACACTCAATTCCTTCATCAAAATCATTGATGTGTATTGTAAATAGCTGGGGTCCCAGCACTGAGCCCTGTAGCACCCGACTAGTCACTGCCTGCCATTCTGAGAAGGACCCATTTATCCCTACTCTCTGTTTCCTGTCTGCCAACCAGTTCTCTATCCACGTCAATACATTACCCCCAATACCATGTGCTTTAATTTTGCACACCAATCTCGTGTGGGACCTTGTCAAAGGCCTTTTGAAAGTCCAAATACACCACATCCACTAGTTCTCCCTTGTCCACTCTACTAGTTACATCCTCAAAAAATTCTAGAAGATTTGTCAAGCATGATTTCCCTTTCATAAATCCATGCTGACTTGGACCGATCCTGTCACTGCTTTCCAAATGCGCTGCTATTTCATCTTTAATAATTGATTCCAACATGGTGAACAACACTAGTTCCAGCACTTATCCTTGTGGAATGCCATTTCCCACCATTTGCCAACCTCTGAGTAACTACCTTTAACCCTTACTCTCTGCTGTTTTGTAATCATCTTGCTACCCATTCTGCTACTTGTCCCCTGACACCACATGTTCTGACCTTAGTCATGAGTCTACTATGTGGTACCTTATCAAAGACATTTTGGAAGTCCAAATATATTACATCTACTGCATTACTCTATCTGTTACTTCTTTAAAGAATTCAATAAGATTGGTCAAGCATAGAATCCATTGTTTGTTCTTGCTTTTTAGTGGGATATATTTCTCCTGGACTCTACTGATCACCATCTTAAATGGTGTTCGATTTCTTTGGTTGTCATTAATTTTTCCAGTTTATTTTCCCTAGTTCCATTTTTATTTCCTTGAAATCAACTTTTTTTCAATTTATTAATTTAGTCTTTACCTTACTTTTGTCCTTCTCAAGCGTTATCTTAAACCTTATTATGTTGTGATCGCTATTGCCGAGATGTTCCCCAACACTTCTCTTCTCTGTTCTGGTTCATTTCACATTACTAGATCCAGCAGTGCTCCCATTATGCAACTCCAACCTTTATCTGAAAGTGTTGCTTAATTCGCCTCCTTGCATATAGTCAGTCCAACATAATCCTCCCACCCAATGTAATTGACAGTTGCATCTACACACCATCACACCAATGAGCCACAAGATAAAACTTTGGTATTACTGCACGTCATACCAACAACTGACCTCACTAGCTCTATTCTTAAAAAGAGAAATTAGCCCAATGCAACCTGAAGAGATGCCTGACTGATGACAGACTCCCAAACTGCAGAACTCCAGCAAATCATATCAACTAGTCATTATCACATTGCTGTTTGTGGGAGCTTGCTGAGTGCAAATTGGCTACGGCATTTCCTACATTACAACAGTGACGACACTTCAAAAGTACTTCATCGGCTGTAAAGCACTTTGGGTCATCTTGAAAGATACTACTATATAAATGCAACTCTTTATTTTCTTTTCCTGTTGTTCTTCCTTTTCTCTTATTCAGTAACTGCTAGAAAATCATCTACCATATCCTTTACCATATTGCCCCTTCTTCTGAAAGCAGTGTGTGAAGGATACCTGCCATAGAATCTGTGTTCAACTAATATGACAAAGGAACATGAGCCAGGCCCAGTACATCGGCTACCAGCATTTGTAGCTGGCAGAACCTACTCTCAATCCCCCAGGATGGATGTATCTGACCTGATGCTTGAGAGGGAGGGAAACCTAGACAGGAGCTCACCGAGAGGGAAATAGTGCAAGTGAGCAGCAGCTGGTAGTGGTTGCACAACACCTCGTTGTGTGCCTCAGCTGATGATCTTGTGGAGCTGGATCTCAGCTCCTGCTTTTAAAAGGATGCTTTCTGAGCATCAAGCCTTGCTGAAAGCATGCAGTTTGCTTTAAATGGTGGATCTGATGTCCAGTATTTGCAATACTCTTCAGGATGGCTTTCCAACACTGCAGTCCAACATAGAACGTATGGCAACTCCAAAGACATGACAGATACTGTTATAATGGTTAAATTAAATAAATTGGCAATCAACAAAAAGGAACAATTAAGAACAGAGCACAAACATAATCTCAAGTCTGCTCATTCGCAAATGGAGAAAATAAAGGATTGTGAAGTAGAAATTATTTAGGAAATACTGTATTTTAAAAAAAATTCACAAACTTTTTGAATAGAATAAATTAACAAAACAAATGGCACTGAGTAAACAGCACAAGACATCAAGGCATTGGTGTCATACTGAGAGTTCTTTGGATCCCAACTTTGTAGCTAATGGATTAAATTTACTTTAAATTAATAAGTATTTATTTATTGTTGGGTAAGAATCTGCTACTCATTACTTGCCTTCTGGAGCCCGCAGGTGACTTGGATCATAGTGGGTGTGTTTTTTTATGATACATTTGGTCAGATAGGAAACACCAAAAGCAATTCAGAAAAGGATCAATAATCTTGTGTGTTTGGTAACAAATGATGCTAGAATAGCCAATGAGGACAGCACTAAACCAGTCACTACAGATATTTACGTAATAGGCATATTGATATACATACATGATAGCAAGTTGCTGTTATATATGTGGACTTGTGTTTACTCTGTACAGCCACCAGAGGGCTCATCCCCTGGAGTCCCAAGGGATCCCATAATCCCTTGGGAGCACAGGTATTTAAGGAGACTTCACAGGTTGGAGAGCCACTCTGGAGACCTGCAATAAAAGACTAAGATCACACTTTACTTTGAGCTCACAGTGTTCAGTCTGACTCTTTCTCCATACACAACAACTGGCGACGAGATACAGATAGCAAACCCAAAGATGCAGAGAACAATGGGCATCCTGGAGAAATTTTCAGAGGGAGATGATTGGGAAACTTTTGTGGAGCGACTCGACCAATATTCGTGGCCAACGAGCTAGATGGGGAACAGAGCGTTGTCAAACGAAGGGCGATCCTCCTCACCATCTGTGGGGCACCAACATACAGCCTCATGAAGAATCTGCTCTCTCCAGCGAAACCCACAGAGAAATCGTACGACGATTTGTGCACACTGGTCCGAGAGCATTTGAACCCGAAGGAAAGCGTTCTGATGGCGAGGTAACAGTTCTGCATCTACAAATGGTCTGAAGGCCAGGAAGTGGCAAGTTATGTTGCCGAGCTAAGACGCCTTGCAGGATATTGCGAATTTGAAGGACATTTGGAGCACATGCTCAGAGACTTTTTCGTAATTGGCATTGGCCATGAAACCATACTTTGCAAATGTTTGACTGTAGAAACCCCAACCTTGAGTAATGCCATAACGATGGCCCAGGCGTTCATTGCCACCAGTGACAATACGAAGTAAATCTCTCAGCACATAAGTGCTACTACAAGTACTGTGAACAAAGTGATGTTGTTTTTGAATCATAACGTACAGGGCAGGTCACACATACCTACCTACACACCTGCAGCTGCACGTGCGCAGATGACTCAGAGTTCACCATCAAGAGTGATGAATGCAAGGCCATTAACACATTGTTGGCGCTGCGGGGGTGATCATCGTTTCCATTCATGCCGATTCAAAGAGTACGTTTTCAAGGGCTGTGGAACAATGGGACACCTCCAACGAGTGTGCAGGCGAGCTGCCAAGCCTGTTAAACCTGCAAACCACCATGTTGCAGGTCCACGGAGGATCACAACAAACCAGAGCCTCAGATAGAGGAGGCAGAGGTACATGGAGTGCAAACATTCACCACGAATTGTCCCCCGATAATGCTGAATGTTGAACCAAATGGACTCCCGGTGTCAATGGAGCTGGAGACGGGCATGAGCCAGTCCATCATGGGCAAAAAGACTTTCGAAAGGTTGTGGTGCAACAAGGTCTCAGGGGCAGTCTTAACTCCAGTTCGCACGAAACTAAGAACTTACACTAAAGAACTGATTCCTGTAATCGGCAGTGCTACTGTAAAGGTCTCCTACGATGGAGCGGTGCACAAGCTACCACTCCGGGTGGTACCGGGCGATGGTCCCACACTGCTCGGCAAGAGCTGGCTGGGAAAGATACACTGGAACTGGGACGATGTCCGAACGCTATCGCCCGCTGACGACACTTCGTGTGCCCAGGTCTTAAACAAATTTCCTTCGCTGTTCAAACCAGGCATAGGGAAATTCCAAGGAGCAAAAGTGCAGATCGACCTAATTCCGGGGGCGCGACCCATCCAGCACAAGGCGAGAGCAGTACCGTACATGATGAGAGAAAGGGTAGAGATGGAGTTAGACCGGCTGCAAAGAGAGGGCATCATTTCACCGATCGAGTTCAGCAAGTGGGTCACTCCTATTGTCCCAGTCCTCAAGGGAGACGGCACCGTCAGAATCTGTGACGATTAAAAAGTAACGATCAATCGTTTCTACCTGCAGGACCAATACCAATTACCAAAGACCGACGACCTCTTTGCAATGCTGGCGGGAGGAAAGACGTTCACAAAGCTGGATCTGACTTCAGCCTCGATGACGCAGGAACTGGAGGAATCAGCGAAGGCCCTCACCTGCAACAACATGCGCAAGGGTCTTTTTGTTTACAACAGATGCCTGTTTGGAATCTGATCAGCGGCGGCGATATTCCAGAGAAACATGGAAAGTTTACTGAAGTCGATCCCGCACACCGTGATCTTCCAGGATGACATCTTGGTCACAGGTCGGAACACAGTCGAGCACCTGCAGAACCTGGAGGAGGTTCTTAGTCGACTCAACCACGTGGGGCTCAGGTTAAAATGCTCGAAGTGCGTTTTCCTGGCGCCTGAAGTGGAGTTCTTGGGAAGGAGGATTGCGGCGGACGGCATCAGGCCCACCAACGTGAAGACGGAGGCAATTGAGAATGCACTGAGACCACAAATCTGCGGTCGTTTCTGGGACTCCTGAACTACTTTGGTAACTTCTTACCGGGTCTTAGCACACTGCTAGAACCACTACTTGTCTTACTATGAAAAGGGGACGAATGGTTTGGGGCAAAATCCAAGAAAATGCCTTTGTAAAAGGGAGAAAATTGTTATGCTCAAACAAATTGCTTGTGTTGTATGATCCATGTAAGCGTTTGGGACAAGCATGTGATGCGTCGTCATATGGCGTCGAATGTGTATTGCAACAAGCTAATGATTTCGGGAAACTGCAACCGGTTGCTTATGCATCCAGGAGTCTGTCTAAGGTAGAGAGAGCCTACAGCATGATTGAAAAAGAAGCGTTAGCATGCGTCTATGGTGTAAAGAAAATGCTTCGATACCTGTTTGGGCTAAAATTCGAATTGGGAACTGACCATAAGCCACTTATATCCCTGTTTTCCGAGAGTAAAGGGATAAATACCAATGCATTGGCCCGCATCCAGAGGTGGGCACTCACGTTGTCCGCATACAACTATGCCATCCGCCACAGGCCAGGTACAGAAAACTGCGTTGATACTCTCAGTAAGCTGCCATTGCCCACCACAGGGGTGTAAATGGCGCAGCCCGCAGATCTAGTCATGGTTATGGAAGCATTTG
Source organism: Pristiophorus japonicus (assembly GCF_044704955.1). Lineage (NCBI taxonomy): Eukaryota > Metazoa > Chordata > Chondrichthyes > Pristiophoridae > Pristiophorus > Pristiophorus japonicus. The sequence continues at coordinate 349,102,814 of NC_091977.1, forward strand.
AGAGTGAGCAATCACATGTCACTGCCCAGCAAATCAAAACCTGGACAAGCCAGGACCCCTTACTATCTCTCGTCAAAAGTTGTGTGCTTCACGGGAGCTGGCCTAGTGTCCCAGTGGAAATGCAGGAAGAGATAAAGCCATTCCGGCGGTGCAATGATGAAATGTCTATACAGACAGACTGCCTTCTGTGGGGCAATTGAGTAGTGGTCCCCAAGAAGGGCAGAGACAACTTCATCAATGACCTCCACAGTACCCACCCAGGCATCGTAATGATGAAAGCAATAACCAGAACCCACGTGTGGTGGCCCGATATCGATGCGGACTTAGAGTCTTGCGTTCACAGATGTAATACATGCTCGCAGTCAAGCAATGTACCCAGGGAGGCGCCACTAAGTTTATGGTCTTGGCCCTCCAAACCGTTGGCAAGGGTACACCTCGACTATGCAGGCCCGTTCTTGAGTTAAATGTTCCTTGTGGTTGTAGACGCGTACTCCAAGTGGATTGAATGTGAGATAATGTCGACGAGCACATCCACTGCCACTACGGAAAGCCTGCGGGCCATGTTTGCCACACACGGCTTACCCGATGTCCTGGTGAGCGACAACGGGCCATGTTTTACCAGTGCTGAGTTCAAAGAATTCATGACCTGTAACAGGATCAAACATGTCACATCTGCCCCGTTTAAACCAGCGTCCAATGGTCAGGCAGAGAGAGCAGTGCAAACCATCAAGCAAGGTTTGAAGAGGGTAACTGAAGGCTCACTGCAGATTCGCCTATCCCGAGTCCTGCTTAGCTACTGCACGAGACCCCATTCACTCACTGGGATCCCACCTGCTGAACTGCTCATGAAAAGAGCACTTAAGACAAGGCTCTCATTAGATCACCCTGATCTACATGAACAGGTAGAGAGCAGGCGGCTTCAACAAAGTGCATACCATGATAGCGCAAATGTGTCACACGAGATTGAAATCAATGATCCTGTATTTGTATTAAATTATGGACAAGGTCCCAAGTGGCTTCCCGGCACTGTCGTGGCCAAGAAGGGGAGCAGGGTGTTTCGGGTCAAACTTTCAAATGGACTCATTCACTGGAAACACTTGGACCAAATCAAACTCAGATTCACGGACTATCCTGAGCAACCCACCTTGGACCCTATCTTTTTAAATCCCCCAACATACACACCAGTGGCAACCGGCACCACGGTTGACCACGAAGCAGAACCCATCATCCATAGCAGCCCTGCAGGGCCCAACACACCAGGCAGCCCAGCAAGGCCAGCTGCACAGCAGCCCAGCGAGGGCCCAACAAATGATTCAACAACACCAGCTTTCACATCAAGACGATCAACCAGGGCAAGAATGGCCCCTGATCAACTCACCTTGTAAATAGTTACACTATTGACTTCAGGGGATGGGGGGGGGGTGCGGTGTTGTTATATATGTGGACTTGTATTTACTCTGTACAGCCACCAGAGGACTCATCCCCTGGAGTTCCAAGGGATCCCATAATCCCTTGGGAGCACAGGTATTTAAGGAGGCTTCACAGGTTGGAGAGGCACTCTGGAGACCTGCAATAAAAGACTAAGGTCACACTTTACTTTGAGCTCACAGGGTTCAGTCTGACTCTTTCTCCATACACAACAGTCGCCATCACAGCTAACTCATAATTCCAAGTTACTTATTATAAACTATCTGGTAATTCAAGTTTTTCGCACCAAATTCGCACTTTTTTATGTATTTACATTATTGATTAATTATTGGATAATTCACATTTTCTTAGTGCAAAAGATGACTTTGAATTCGGGCTAGGCTGAACAACATACAACAGCTACAGGCATACAGAAACTGAACACCTGATCAGTGTGAATATTTTTGTCGTAGATTTTACTGGTGTTCAATAAACCTTTTTATAAATGGGCATTCCCAGCAAAACACTTTAGGAATTTGGCTGCAGAAGTCAGCGAGCCCACGTCGATTTTCTGTCCATTAATTTTAATAGACAGAAGCCGTGTTTGGCCCTGCTGAGTTCTATCACTCTCATGGATGAAGCTGCTGTTTTTGTAAAAGACATAGCAGTCAAAATCATTCTTTTTAAAAAATAAACAATTGCCATTAGAACAAGTGTAAAGGGTTACTTCAAATTAAGACAGAAATTTCCCATTTTAACTGATTAAAGGACATTCAGAAATATTAACTTTATTTCTAAATCCTTAATTTTTATTTTTAGAATATAGTGTATATTAAACTACAGTAATACAATGTATGTTACTCCCCAGTAATACAAGCTACAGGTATCTGCAGTACTCTCCAGTGATACAAACAATGTACGCTACCCTCACTAATACAAACTATGTGCAATACCCCCGTGATACCTACTGTATACGTTATGTTCCAGTAATACCTGTGTTTCCCCAGCACTACATTATGTGCATTATCCTCAGTAACACATAGTACATAATCCACAAAATATGTTCATTACTTTCCAGTAATGTAATGTGGATTATCCACAATAACACTTACTCTGTGTATTACCTCAAGTAATACGCACTATGGGGAGAAATTGGAGGCTTTAGCATTGGCTGCTACCACCATGAAATGGCAAAAAGATGGCGGCCAGCGTTCTTCCGCCAGCTGGTGGTGGATCCATCAGTGCGAGCCATTTTGAAGTTGCCGTTAAAGCTGCCGGTAAACACCAGCGCCGGGGAGACTTAAATGAAAAAGATCGTTACGTCAGTGAGTGTGTAACGCTCACTTGACGCCCGATCTCCAACATTATACCGTCAGCGCAGAATAATGACAGGGAGAGCTGTCGTTTACCAGCAGGAAGCAGGCTGCAGCAGCGATATTTAAGGGCATCATCACAAATCACTTGCACCTGACATGATTCAGCAGTTTATGTGGCTGTTTGCGACTTCCTGCAAATGAAACAGCTTTCTTTAGTTATTTCAAGGTTTTTGGTAACACGGACTGTTGTTTCAAGTGCAGAAGTCCCTAATTTTTTTTAGGCTTCTGCTCACAACACTTGGTCACAGTCATGGGGCTGTACTGGCAATTGACCTCGCCCTCCAGGATCTACGACAGAGGGAGGGGAGGCAGTATGGAAGCCAAGAACATGTGCGCAGAGGGAGGAGGTGGAGGGCCATAAGGGCTCTCAACAGGAGGCCTTACCCATCTAGTGTCTTCCAACAGCACATCTCCAACCTTCAATTAAGCAAGGAGCAGTGTATTAGGAGGGTGCACTTCAGCGAGGAGGTGGTCATAGAACTCTAACACCTCCTGTAACCAGACCTGCAGACTGAGAGCTGGGCAATCACAGCTCTCCCAGTGGCAGTCAAGGTCACCATGGTTAACCACATCCCCATCATACCATCCCTGTGTCACAGAATACCACATCACTCTCCTGGGCACAAAGCTGAAATGAGACATGACAAAAGATTCCAAACACAATTATTACATTTATCAATAATCACAAGACACATATTTACAATTATACTATTAACTAATCACCCTGGTGCAATCCTTTAGTGTCTCTCTTTTGTGTGGCTTTTCCTATTACATAAGATCATAAGAAATAGGAGCAGGAGTAGGTCATTTGGCCCCTCAAGCCTGCTCCGCCATTTAGTAAGATCATGGCTGATCTGATCATGGACTCAGCTCCACTTCCCTGCCCGCTCCTCATTTCTCCCTTATTGCTCAAAAATCTGTCTATCTCCGCCTTAAATATATTCAATGACACAGCCTCCACGGCTCTTTGAGGCAGAGAATTCCACAGATTTACAACTCTCTGAGAGAAGAAATTTCTCCTCATCTCAGTTTTAAATGGGCGGCCCCTTATTGTGAAACTATGGGCCCAAATTTCCCCATGAGTTGCACCGTTTTTTTTGGTGTAACTTGATTTTTCTGGTGTATCTTTTTAGTTGCAAGTATGGCCATTTAATTTGCGCCAGTGTAAGTGAATTAGTTAGGTTTTTTGTTAGGTCAGTTTTTTTTTCAAAAGGGGGCGTTCCCAGCCACTTGCACCATTTATGCCAATTTGGCCAGAAAAATGTTGTACTAACTAACTAAGGGCAGCGTATGTGTCCACTTTTATCCGCACAGAAAGACCTTACTTACAGTTAAGGAATCAGCGCAAGTAACTACATTTAAAGCACCACCAAGCACCAAACAAAGCACAAAAAGAAATAAGCAATTAATTAACAAATAAAATAGAAGGAACCCTGCACCTAAAGCACCAAAATCAATCAGTAAATAACAAATAAAAAATAGAAGGAACCTTGCACCTAAAGCACCAAAATCAATCAGTAAATAACAAATAAAAAATAGAAGTCCTACCTTAGGGAACGCAGTGGGCCGCCAATTAGAGAGCCCATTCGGCCAGGGCTAGGGACGGCGTGTTTCGGCCCCTCCCACACAGCCTGCAACACGCGTTTGCAGATACGGCCTGCTAGGACCTACTGCACATGCGCGCAGACTCTAGCGAGCATGTGCAGAGGTCCCGGCACTTTTTTAAGTGCCGAGACCTAGCTTCACCTCCCTCTCTTTGTTCTGCGCCACGCCAGCTCCGCAGACGGTCTGAGAATTGGCCATGATCGCAAGCATTTTTTCTGCCGCTGCTTCAAATGTAAAATGTCGGCGGGGATCTCGGAGGTGCACTGAAAAAAACCGGAGGGCCAAATTTGGGCCCTATATCCCCTAGTTTTAGTTTCCCCTAGGAGTGGAAGTATCCTTTCTGCATCAACACTTACAAATATTGATGGCAGAACAAAGACGGAGGGAGAGAGTGTAGGTACTCCAATGAAGCTCTTGAAGCATTGGTCTCTACGGTGGAGAGGAGGCAGGCAGTGCTAACCCCGCAAACTAGCGGGAGGCCCTCACTACACACATCCAGGACCATGTGGCGTGAGATAACGGACCAGGTCATGGCCAGCACTGTTGTCCCCAGGACCCACATACAGTGCCAGAAGAGGTTTAACGACCTCACTAGGCAGCTCAAAGTGAGTTATGGCTTCATTAAATGCCAGATACCACCATCTGCACCACAAGATTCTGTAATTTTAAAATATCTGCAATTTTTAATATAGTTTAAGACTTAACTGTCTTTTGCTACTTTAAAAAAAAATTTGTACAAACACGACAAGATGGTTAGTGCTTTGCTATCCGATATATGAGGGGAGATGGGATGCAGTTTACTTCTAAGGTTTCCTGTACTGCTAGTTTTACAATCTCAAGCATACTTTCACAATCAATGGGTCATGCCTACACCAGCTGATTGCCCAGTAAAAAAGAATGGCCCTGAAATTCCAGTCGGAGGCTTCCCGCGGGCAATTGCCTCCGACCAGAGAATTTTTCTGAAAGTACCTGGTGGTCCTGGAGGAGCGTGGGATTCCGGTGGGGAGGCCTTCTCTTTCCAAGCTGCGATGTGCGCTCCTGTCTTTGAGGTTCCCACGCAGAAGATGCAGTTATGTGTGACTGCTCAACTAATCAGGTACAGTAGCCTCAATTAATAGCAATGATAACTCCGTATCTACAAGTTTTCATTGTTATTAATTGAGGGGAAAAAATAACACAAATTAAAAAATAAAAAACACACTTCACATAATTAAAATTAATTGAAATTAAAGTTAATAAATGATACACTCGTAATAAAGGGTTAAACTGAGTACTGTGTGTAATGAGCAAGTGTGACCTTAGCTCCTTTAATAAGATTCCAGAGTGCTGGTACCTCGTGGGTGGCCTGCTTATATACTGTGCTCCCAAGGGATGCTGGAATCCCTTGGGACTCCAACCGGTGAGCCCTCTGGTGGTCAGGTGTCATGCAGGTTACAAAGGGTTAAATACATAACATCACTCTCCCTTGAGGTCAACAGTACACTTATTTACAAGGTGAAATGAGCTGGGGCTTTACGCTCCCTTGTCGATCGTCTCGGTACCAATGCGGGTGTGGGTGGGTTGGTCAGTTCTTCACTGGGCTGTTGGGCAGCCGGCCTTGCCGGGCTGCTGGGGATGATGAGTTCGGTTTCGTGGTAAACCATGATGTCAGTGGTCACTTGTGTGTGTGTTGGAGGGTCAAAGTTGGTGGTGTCATCTTCGGGTTGTTCGTAGCTGTTGGTGAACCGCAATTTGATTTGGTCCAAATGTTTTCTGAGCGTTTGTCCATTGGCCAACTTGACCTGAAATATCCTACTCCCCTCTTTGGCTGTGACCGTGCCAGCGAGCCATTTGGAACCATGTCCATAATTGAGCACGAACACAGGATCATTGATCTCACTATTGCGTGACAAATTTGCGCGGTCATGGCACACACTTTGCTGATGCCGCTTGCCCTCCATGTGATCATGGAGATCAGGGTGGACAAGAGAGAGCCTTGTTTTAAGTGCCCTTTTCATGAGCAGCTCAGCTGGGGGAACCCCAGTGAATGAGTGGGGTCTGGTGCGGTAGCTGAGCAGCACTCAGGACAACCGGGTCTGCAGGGAGCCTTCTGATACACGTTTCAAGCTTTGTTTGATGGTCTGAACTGCCCGTTCTGCCTCCCCGTTGGATGCGGGCTGTGCCATTTCCACCCCGGTAGTGGGCAATAGCAGCCGACTGAGACATCTGCGCAGTTCTCTGTGCCTGGTCTGTGGCGGATTACATAATTGTATGCCGACAGTGTGAGCGCTCATCTTTGGATGCGGGCAGAGGCATTGGCATTAATCCCTTTGCTCTCAGAGAACAGCGATATGAGCGGCTTGTCGTCAGTTTCAAGCTCGACTTGAGGCCAAATAAGTACTGGTGCATTTTTTTTTACCCCGTAAACGCACACCAGAGCCTCTTTTTCAACCATGCTGTAGGCCCTTTCGGCCTTAGACAAACTCCTGGATGCATAAGCGACCGGTTGCAAAATTGCCAATTCGTTAGCCTGTTGTAGCACACACCCGACCCCATATGATGACGCATCGCAAACTAGCACTAATCGTTTACAAGGTTTTACAGGACCAGCAGTTTGTTAGAACACAACAGATTTCTGGCTTTCTTGTGAATTCCCCCATACCCAGTCGTCTCCCTTGCGCAGTAGCGCATGTAGGGGTTCGAGCAGGGTGCTTAACCCAAGTAGGAAATAACCAAAATAGTTAAGGAGTCCCAGGAACGACTGCAGCTCCGTCACGTCTGTGGTCGCGGTGTGTTCTTGATGGCCTCCGTCTTCGCGTCGGTGGGTCTGATGCTGTCTGCTGCGATTCTCCTTCCCAAGAATTCGACGTCCTGTGGCAGGAAAACACACTTCGAGCGTTTCAACCTGAGCCCCACGCGATCCAACCGACTAAGAACCTCCTCCAGATTCTTCAAGTGCTCCATGGTGTCCCAACCTATAACCAATATGTCGTCCTGGAAGACCACTGTGCAAGGAACTGACGTTAGCAGGCTCTCCATGTTCCGCTGGAAGATCGCCGCGGCCGACTGAATCCCAAACGGGCACCGGTTGTAGATAAACAGACCTTTGTGCATGTTGATGCAGGTGAGGCCTTTCGAAGACTCCTCCAGCTCCTGCGTCATGTAAGCCGATGTCAGGTCCAGCTTGGTGAATGTCTTCCCTCCAGTCAGTGTCGCAAATATGTCGTCTGCCTTGGGTAGTGGGTACTGGTCCTGCAGCGAAAAACGTTTAATTGTTACTTTATATTCCCCACAATTTCTAACCGTGCCGTCCTCCTTAAGTACCGGGACAAAGAGATTGGCCCAGTCGTTGAATTCCACTAGCGCGATGATTGTAGCCTGTCCAGCTCAATTTCCACTTTTTCATGCATCATGTATGGTACCACCCGAGCCTTGTGGTGGATGGATCTCGTACCGGGAACCAAATGGATCTGCACTTTCGCCCCCGAGAAGCTTCCAATGCCTGGCTGGCTTGAACAACGATGGGAACTTGCTCAGAACCTGGATACATGGGTCAACGGATGAAAGCGCTCGGATGTCATCCCAGTTCCAGCGGATTTTTCCCAGCCAGCTTCTGCCAAACAACGTGGTACAATCCACAGCGGGAGTTCGTGTACTGCTCCGTCATAGGAGACTTTGACTTCTGCACTGCCAATTACAGGGATTAGATCCTTGGTGTAAGTCCTTAGTTTGGTGTGAATGGGGCTGAGCCGTGTGCCTTTTTGCCCCACAGCCTGTCAAAGGCCTTTTTACTCATAATGGACTGACTTGCCCCCGTATCCAGCTCCATAGATACTGGAATGCCGTTCAGTTCAACTTTCAACATTATTGGTGGACATTTCGTAGCGAACGTGTGTACCCCGTACACTTCTGCCTCCTCAGTACGAGTCTCCAATTCAGCCTGATCCACTGTAGATTGACCTTCCTCTGCAACGTTGTGGTTTGCAGGATTTGCAGGGTTTGCAACTCGCCTGCACATTCGTTGGAGGTGTCCCATTGTTCTGCAACCATTGCACGCATAGTGCTTAAAGCGGCATTGATGGGGCCGACGATCACCTCCGCAACGCCAACAAGGTGTTAACTGCCTCGCATTAACGATTGATGGCGGACTCTGGGTCATCTGAGGTCGGGCACGTTCTGCCATGTCCATTTCTGCTCAAGACCGACGTTACTTTATGCACTGGCCGAAACTTCTTTATTCTGTGAAATCTGCTTGGTGTTGTCGCTGGTGGACATAAATGCCTGGGCTAGCGCTATGGCTTTACTTAGATTCGGAGTTTCTACAGTCAACAGTTTGCGAAGGATTGTCTCATTTCCAATGCCCAGTACTAAAAGGTCTCTGAGCATTTGTTCCAGGAATCCTTCAAACTCACAATGTCCCGCGAGGTGCCTTAGTTCTCGCCACTTCCTGGCCCTCCGATCGTTGACACGTGTAGAACCGATATCTCGCCATCAAAACACTTTCCTTAGGATTTAGGTGCTCTTGGACCAGCGTACACAATTCTTCGTAGGATTTCTCTGTTGGTTTTGCCGGGGCCAGGAGATTCTTCCTGAGGCCATAGGTTGTTGCCCCACAGACAGTTCGGAGGATCGCCCTTCATTTGGTAGCGTTCTCGTCCCCTTCCAGCTCGTTGGCCACGAAGTATTGGTCGAGTCTCTCCACGAAGGCCTCCCAATCGTCCCCTTCTGAGAACTTCTCCAGGATGCCGACTGTTCTTTGCATTTTCGCGCGGTTGTTCGTTATCTCGTTGCCAATTGATACACTTGTAATAAAGGATGAAACTGAGTACTGTGTGTAATAAGCAAATGTGACCTTAGCTCCTTTAATAAGATTCCAGAGTGCAGGTACCTCGTGGGTGGCCTGCTTATATACTGTGCTCCCAAGGGATGCTGGGATCCCTTGGGGCTCCAACAGGTGGGCCCTCTGGTGGTCAGATGTCATGCAGGTTACAAAGGGTACATAACAATAAATATCTTAGAGAAAAAAAACAATTTCGAGTTTTAAAAAAGTTTTTTTAATTATGGGTTAAAGTAAATTTAACGCAGTGGGCGGGGTTTTTAAAAATAAAATGTGAATGTTTAATTTTATTTTTTATGTTTTAAGTGTGTTTTAAGACTCTAGCACCACTAAAAGTAGGCTATGCACCTGCTTTTATCAGGTGCAAGAGTTTTGAGGACACTTGCTGGGCAAGATATGGATAAATACCGCAATCTTGCCCTTGCAAATGTCCTCACTCCCGAGATGTGGATGATCTGTCAAGCTGGAGCTTGACAGATTGGAAAAGCCGGTTTTCAGCGCATGCACATTGTGCGCTGAAAACCGGCTTTTGTGATGCTTTCCAGGGTCCTTCGACACTCCGTTCGGACCCGGAGAGGCCGGGGTTTCTGGGCCATTATGTCTTACTGCACTGTGATATTTCAGTTTTATGTAGCACTTTGAGTAAACAGCTTAATCAGTTCCAGTTTATGATAAGTTTTGTTCTGCAGTTTCTCACCCACTCAAATTTTGTCCCTTGCTAACTTTAGTGACGTGCTCACGAATAAGTGCAAAAGGTTTTAAAAAATAATCACTTGAAGTACAATATTGATGTGCTTTGCAAACAATTCCATGCTACATATTGTAACTGCAATTGAGTCTACAGTATATTAATTTTTATATTAATGAAAATTTTAAAAATGTAACTTCGCGTTTTGCAACATCAATCACAAACTCACACCTCTAAGACATAAAAGATACGTATTGCATTATTTCTTCTGACTAAGGTCAATATGCTGGCCTTTTGCTAAGGGAAAGTTTCCTCTGTGCCCTAGCTGTAGCAAAATCAGAAGCGCGATTTTGTCATAGCGAGCATGGAGTGGAAATCTTTGCCTGGTATGCCTATAATTTTACTTATATTTATATTAAAAATTAATAAGTTGAGTAAAAAATGGCATGGGATCAGTTTAAAACACTAGTAGACGAGTCATCAGGAGTTTGAAGCTTCTCCAATTATGGATTTGTGAGCCCAAGCAAAAGTCAATCAAAAAGTCAATTTTCTTCTTACCAGCATCTTTAAAAAAAGAGATAAGACAGATCTGGGTAGCTATAGGCCCATTATTCTGACATCAGTAACAAGGAAGGTGTTAGAGGAAATCATTAGGGATACAATATATGACTCCTTAGACAGAGAAGGATAAAATAGGGACATCCAACATGGCTTCAAAAAAAGGAAGTCGTCACCTACAAATTTTATTGTATTTTTTGAAGAAGTCACCAAGATAGTGGATGAGGGCAGCTCGGTAGACACTACCTTAACTTCCAAAAAGCTTTTGACAAGGTACCGCATAAGGGGATGCTCCACAAGACCAAAGCTTCAGGTATTAGTGGTAATATATTGAGCTGAATTGAGTACTAGCTGGCAGGCTGTCAGCAGAAAGTGGTTGCAGATGGATTTGGATCTGCTTGGATCAGTGGTATACTGCAGGGATCGGTGTTAGGACTTTTTACTATTTTTATTAATGATCTAGATGTAGGTGCTGGGGGAATAATCTTCAAATTTGCAGATGATACGAAGATATGTGCGAGTGTCAGGACTATAGACGATACTCGACGACTACAGGCAGATATAGATGTGCCAGGGAATTGGGCTTGTGACTGTTAACGATGTTTAACTTAGAAAATGTAAACAGAGCAACAATGGGGGAAATTTTAACCTCCCTTAGCTGGGCAGAAGAACATAAGGGGGTGGAGGGGGGTTAAAAATTAAAAGAATCATGTAACCCAACCCCAACCCCTGCCGCATAGTCGTCTGCTGGCATTTTTATGGTGGTGGGTTGCATAGCATTTCTGTGTCCTGCTCTAGACAGGTGGTATACTTCATTATAATATTTAAATCAGGCTCCCAAAGTTAGGCTCGGGAAACCTAGCAGCGAAATGGAGACAGGAGCAGCCAGATCAAGCAGGTAAGTACTTATTAGAGCACTCCTTGTGGGCCAGCAGGAGCAGGAGTGCTCCTCCCATCCCCTCAAACAATTCTTCTGCTGTCATCAACAGATGCTCCCTCCAAACCCTGAGCTTCTCCCTTTCGATTGACAGTTTGAACCCCCTGAAAACTGAGATGAGGAGGAATTTCTTCTCTCAGATGGTTGTAAATCTGTGGAATTCTCTGCCCCAGAGAGCTGTGGAGACTGGGTCATTGAATATATTTAAGGTGGAGATCGACAGATTTTTGAGCAATAAGGGAGTAAAGGGTTATGGGGAACAGACATGGAAGTGAAGCCGAGTCCATGATCAGATCAGCCATGATCTTATTGAATGGCGGAGCAGGCTCGAGGGGCCAAGTGGCCTACTCCTGTTCCTATTTCTTATGTTTTTTTATGTTTTGTCGGCTTCACCCCCTCCCCCAGCCATTTCCTACTATTCCCTTGTCCTTGTCCAATCAGAATGACTGTAAGATTGTGATCAGCTTTGCTTTGTGATTGACCAGCAAGTTGTGAAATTTAAGCAGAATTAAGTCTGAACAACGCCGGCTCACCTCCTTTCCCTTCAGAACTAAATTCCTTGGGGGTTAAATTCAGTAGCGCCCGATAAGGGGCGGTAATTTTTTACTCTGAGAAAATTTAGCACCCGGCGAGATGGGTTACCAAATTGTGACAAATTGGGTGTTAATTCCAGCTCCATCAAGCTCTTAAGGGGGAAGTCATTTGAACCTACTGATGCTCGTTTTCAGCATTGCTAAAGTAATTCACTCATCTCTGGAGTTCAGGGAGAAACTGAAGTGGCTGCTGGAAATCCCCCTTCAAGAGAGAGGGCCACAACATTCAACAATGTGGCTCTGGGGGCATTTGTGGGGGCACTAGAGACCAGGAGGGACTCCTTGTTCCCTGCCTCGGGAAGGCGGCCATAACCACAGGTTTTCCGTGCCATGTTGCAAAAGGTGGCCCGGGAGGTATCAGCCAGCACTGAGGTGCAGAGAAACCTCACCCAGTGCCGCAAGAAATTCACCGACCTATGTTGGGTGGTGAAGGTGAGTACATGCTTCCACGCCTCCTCCGTACCAGCCTCTCAACCTCTGTCTGTGCACACTGTGCAATCGACACTTTCACACCATTCAAACACCAAGCATCTGCAGATACTCTCACCCTCATCTCATGCCTTGCCTACATTCACAACTAGTCAACCACAGCAGGCATATCTTCCACATACATTGCTGGACTCCTACTCGCATGAGTTCATATCTTTTGCAGGACAAGATGGCACATAACAGATGGGAGAAGCTGAGGAGGGGAACCTGACCTGCAACCCCTCTCCGACCTTGAGGAGCGAGTGCTGCGGCTCATGGGCCCACCGTGGCCGGTGAAAACATTGACCCCGCTGGGGGCAAGTACAGTATATTTATCCCCTCTCCCTCTCTCATGCTACTTGCCACACCCCCTCCACACCAGCATGCTTTATCACTTTCCAATCCCCTCTCCTTCTCTCATACCACTTGCCACACCCCCTCCACACCAGCATGATTTATCACTTTCCAAATCCTTTTCCTTCTCTCAAACCACTTCCTCCCCAACCCCCTCCGCCTCTACCAACCCCGCCCCAGAATTCTTTCATTTTCCAGCTCCTGATACTGTCTGCATTACTTTCTCCATTCCTGCCCCACTGCCCTCACCTCAATGCGAGCCTTGTGCCATTCATGCTTTCAGAGAACCAGGTAGAAGCTGTCCATCCTGCACCTGAGCACCCCCCAACACTTTGTGGAGGGAGATGAAGAGGAGGAGGAAGAGGAGTTGAGCCTGTGTCATTGCATCTCTCACCCGCAGGCACCAGCACAGAGACTGGCACTACACGTTCGTTAGAGGTTAGCTTAGTAGAGGGATTTGCACTGGGTGATGCATCGGGGCCTAGCGGGCTGCAGCAAGGCCAAGGGGAAAGAAAAGGAACCTCGGGAGCCATCTCCCTGAGGGCGAGTTCACGCACGAGTTCTGCTTCACAGGACTCAGATGAGGACCTCGAAGTGAAGGCGTTCACACAAAGGATGATAGCCATGCACTCTGACATCATAGGTGCAGCCTGAAGTGGTGCAGCCCAAGGCCATCCAGGCCTAGAGCTGGTCGAGGGGGTCCTGCAAGGCCATCTGTAGTATCCGGTCCTGACACACAGCAGCCTTCCATCATCTATGCCGCAGCCACAGGGGACACACTGTGGAGGAGCACTAGATTAGTTAGCTCAAAGAGGGGACATAAGGAAATGCACAAGGGTGATTAGTAAATACATTTATGATTAGAATTTTGATTAGAATGTTTAATCTTTGCTCTTTTCTCTCATTTCAGTTTTGGGATTTTGGAATGGAAGTGAAAATGGATGTGGTCATGGGGATGTCCAGAGGAACCCGAAAGTGGGATGGAATTCACTGGAACTGAACTCTGATGAGACGGTCGGGCACCTCCCTTGCACAATTGCGATGGCCTTGCTGCCTCCTCCGTTGCTCATATTGCCGCTCCTGCTCCTCTTCCTCCTGCTGCCCCTCTTCCTCGTCCTTCTCAGGTGGTGTGACTATGCCTGGTGACAATGCTGTGCCCTCATGATGGCGAGGTTGTGCAGCATGCGGCAGACGATGACAAACAAAGACACCAGTTCAGGCGAGTTCCGGAGGGCTCCTCCCGAGCGGTCAAGGCGGCGGAACCGTTGCTTCAGCAATCCGATGGTCTGCTCAATGATGTTCTTGGTGGTGGCATGGCTCTCATTGTATGAGTGCTGGGTTTGCGGAGGGGAGTCATGAGCCAGGTGGATAGTGGACAACTCTTGTCTCCGAGCAGCAAGCTGCAAGCTTGATTTGGTGACTGGACAGAGCTAGAACATTGGTCTGGCGCAGAATGAAGGCATCGTGACTGCTGCCAGGATAGCAGGCATTGATGGTGAGGAATCTGCATTTGCGGTCGCAAACCAGCTGCACATTCAGTGAGTGGAAGCCTTTGTGGTTATGGAAGATCTCAGGATAGTGCTGTGGTGCCCTCAAAGCAACATGGGTGCAGTCAATGGCGCCCTGTACCATGGGGAAGTCCACTATCCTGGAAAAGCCACATGCACGCTCGTGCTGCTTCTCTCTGCTCTTGGGGAAGGAGATGTAGTCCCTCCTCCTTCTGTAGAGCATCTGTGACCTCGCAGATGAAGCAATGGATGCCAAACTGGGAGATGTTGGAGATATCTCCTGTCGCTCCCTGGAAGGATCCATTGGCATAGAAATTGAGCGCGATGGTGACCTTGATTGCCACTGAGAGAGCTGTCATCGGCCTGGTCTGAGGCTCGAGGTCTGGTTGCAGTAGATGGCAGAGCTCTGTGACTACGTCCTTGCTGAAGCAGAGCCTTCGCACACACTGTTCCTCAGTGAAATTGATGTAGGAGAACTGCTGCAAGAATAGCCTGGGAGTGTAAGGCTTCCTGTTGCCAGCCCTGTGGCGCCTTCTCCCTCTGGCTACATTTTGCTGCCTTTATCCCTGTCCTGGTTTCTGCCCGTGTCCGTAGCTTGCTCCCTGTGCTGCTCCTTGTGCCTCTCCATGTACTGCTCCCTGTCTTGCCCCATGTCCTTCTCTCCCCCTTTCTCTCTGCAATTGTCTCTGCCTTGGTCTTCACTCAAGCTTCATCCAATGGTGACGTCAGAGCAGGAGGGCGAGTGCCAACATAGCAAGAGAAATGTAATTTCAAATTTGCACTGAGTGATATAGGCGAATAGTTAGGAGGCAGAACAGTTCTTGAAGTAAAAAGCGCTGCAGTCGGTCCACCAGCCACTCTGCCTACGTGCTGGAAAGGAAAAAAGTAATGGCCGACAGAAATTTTATTTCAAGATGCCATCTTTAAATAGCGCTGCACCAGTCAATTCCCAACTGCAACTCGACAGCTGAAACTGTCTTTGTCACCGCCAGGCGGTAAGTGAGGGTGCACGGCCGAATTTCACTTCCGGGGCGGTAACAGAGCAATGCGCACAGCGATGACATCATCATCGCCACGCGTAGCTGAGTAGGGCGCTCCCAGCAGGAGCGAGACGCTACCTCCTCCGCCCAATTGCACGGGGGGCAATTTTAACCAGGCAAAAACCATTTTGTGCCCTGTTAGCGCCTTCTGGAGATGATAACGACAGTCACAAAACAGGGCAATTTCAGCCCCTTATTTCTGCACAATCCTTCATATTCTGTTCCAGTCAAGAACTCACTGCAGTGAGGCTTGAAATCACAATCTCTGGTAAAGAGCCAAGTGCTTGACCGGATGAGCAGCTACGTCTGTCTCTTATATCTTCAGTTTTTAAAATATTTGAAGTTGTAAATGGATTTTGCATTTTAGTTCTTTAAAGGAACATTTCTTCATGAAAGCATGTGGCACTTTGTTGAGCGAATGACAAGAATTCGAAAAGCCACGTGTGAATTATGTCACTCATAAGTAAACTAATGATACATTTATGTCACGGTGTCATGAGCTTAGAAAAAGAAAAAAGAACTTGCATTTATATGCTGTCCTTTCACGTCCTCAGGAAAGCGCTTTACTGCCAACAAAGCACTCTTGCAGTTTAGTCACCGGTGCTATGCAGGAAATATGGCAGTCAATCTGAGCTCAGCAAGGTCCCACAAGCAGCAATGCAACAATGACCAGATAATCTGTTTTTTTAGTGATGTTTATTGAGGGATAAATATCGTGCAGAACACTGGAGAAATCTCCCCTCTTACATTGAATTTACGATACAGAAACAGGCCATTTGGCCCAACAGTTTTATGCCGGTGTTTATGCTCCACACTCTATTTACTTCATTTCTCCATATCAACATACCCATTCCTCCTTGCTCCCTCATGTACTTACCTATATCTAAGCTAATCATCTCAACCACTCCATTTTGTATCTGTAATGTATGTACCTGTGAGTATGTTCACAGGTTTGTAGAGCTGTCGACGGTTACATCCGGGCCAGGGTGTCCCTGGAGATGGAGCACGCGGTGTCCACCGGTACGCTCGCGGCCTTCTGTGAGAGGTAGGCACCGGAGAGACTGGAGTGCATCATCACCCCGGCAACCAAATTTTAATTTGATTTTAGATGTCTAATGTTTAATTTGTTTAAGTTGCCGGTTTTAGTGCCCTCCCCCCGCTTTTAGCCAAGGGGCACTTGTATAATTTGTGTTTCAGTGCCCTCAAAAAAAAACCCCCAAAAAACCAAAAATAACAAGGGGGCACTTGTTTGAAAATGTTTGGCATGTCCCCCCCTTTAATCAGGGGGCACTTGATTTTCTGTTTTTCTCCAAAAATAGTTGTAGAGCTGTCGATAGTTACATCCGAGCCAGTGTGTCCCTGGAGATGGAGCACGCGGTGTCCACCGGTACGCTCGCAGCCTTCCGCGAGAGGTGGGCGCCGGAGGGACTGGAGTGCATCATCACACCCGGCAACCAAATTTTAATTTGAACCACTTATCTAAAGGTTAATTTGTTTAAGTTTGTCGATTTTTAGTGCCCCCCCCCCCCACCCCGCCCCGCTTTTAGCCAGGGGGCACATATAATTTGTGTTTTGGCGCCCTCAATAAAAAACAAAGGGGCACTTGGAAAGGTTTTGGAGTGTGACCCCCCTCCCCCTTTAATCAGGGGGCACTTGATTAAAGTATACAACAAAATAGTTGTAGAGCTGTCGTCAGCCAATGCCATCGAGTCGCTAAAAACGGCACTGGGCCCTAACTCCGTTCGGTGTGTAGAGGAGACCTCACAACTTGAGCCTCCTCCGGGAAATCCTCTCCGTGCCTTTCAGTTCTGCGCGGAGGGGAATCCTGTACGGGCTGCTCTTGCACACTCTCCACAATGCCATCCTTGTCTGCCGTCCGGACACGCCATGGCGCACCATCTTGCCGTCTGGAGGAGGCGGGAGGTCCCAATGGAGCGCTCTCTATGCGGGAGTACTCCCTTTATTTATTGGGGACTTGGCCTGGAAGGTGTTGCACGGAGCAGTCCCCTGCAATAAGTTTTTAAGTTGGTTCACGGACTCCCAGGCCGCCTGTAATTTCTGCGGTCTGAAAGAGTCCATGTTCCATATTTATGAAGAGTGTGCGAGGTTGTAGCCCCTGTTCCAATATTTGAAGGGGCTGCTCCTCAAATTCTGGTTGCACTTCAGTCCCACACTCCTGATCTTTGGGCACCTGTGCGGAGGAGAGCGGGCAGATTGGAAGGCCTCCTCGTTGGACTGCTCCTGGGCATAGCCAAAGCGGCCATCAACCGGTCCAGGCAGCGGGCAGTCGAGGTGGTCGTTCAGCCCAACTGCATGCCTCTCTTCCAGGGTGTCCCTGGAGATGGAGCACGCGGTGTCCACCGATACGCTCGTGGCCTTCCGTGAGAAGTGGGCGCCAAAGGGACTGGAGTGCATCATCACCCCCGGCAACCAAATTTTAATTTGAGTACTATTGTTTAAATGGGCCGGACAATTCACGACAACATCCATCTGGTCCGGGATCTGGTCCACCAGTTCCAGGAGGCTGGTCTGTCGGTCGCCTTGCCTTCCCGAGACCAGGAGAAGGCGGTCGACAGGGTGGATCATGAGTATCTGTTCGGAACTCTGCGCGCTTTCGGGTTCGGGACGCATTTCGTGGCCCGGATCCGACTTTTGTACGCCGAGGCGGAGTGTCTGATTAAGGTTAACTGGTCTTTGACAGCGCCCCTTTGCTTTGGGAGAGGGGTGCACCAGGGATGCCCCATTTCCGGCCAGTTATATGCCATCTGCACGGAGCCTTTCCTGCACCTCCTCCGGACGAGGTTGACGGGACTGGCTCGACAAGGGCCGGGCGTGGAGGTCGTCCTCTCGGCTTACGCCGATGACGTGCTCCTCATGGTCGAGGATCCCGTTGACCTGCAGAGGATGCGTGAGTGCCAGGAGATTTACTCGGCCGCATCCTCCGCCAGGATCAACCAGGAGAAATGTTCCGGACTCCTGGTGGGTCAGTGGCGGGTGGACTCCCTGCTGGAGGAGCTCAGGCCTTTTGCCTGGAGCACGACCCATCTCCTCTATCTTGGAATCTACCTTAGCCCCGACGAGGAAGCCTGGCCGGCAAACTGGCAAGAGCTGGAGGCCAAGGTCGCCGCTCGCCTAGGGCGCTGGACAGGACTGCTCCGAGTGCTGTCCTACAGGGGTCGAGCGCTAGTCATAAACCAGCTGGTGGCCGCTATGCTGTGTGTCAGCTGGTTACTTTGACCCCTCCCCCTGCGTTTGTCGCCAAGGTACAGAAAGAAGCACTGGGTCTCTACTGTGGTTTTGAGTCTCCCGCTTAGGGAGGGCGGTCAGGTGTTGGTGTGCGTCAGCATGCGACTTTCCATCTTCAGACCCTGCAGAGATACCTCTACGTCGAGCCCCCTCCTAGGTGGCGTGCGCTGGCAACTTATTTCTTCCGCCGGCATTTCAGCCTCAATTACGACACGCAGCTTCTGTTTGTGAGCCTGGGGCGCGTCAGGACCACCACACGGGGGCTGCCTGTCTTTTACCAGGAACTCATCAGGGTCTGGAACAGAAACGCCACCAAGCGCAGCTCTCCCCCATCTGCAGTGGCGGCGTCCTGCAGGAGCCGCTGCTCAGGAATCCGTATCTCCACGACCAAGGTTTTAGGTGGCAGGCGGATGAGAGGGCTGTGGCTGGTGAGCTGACCAGGGTCAGGGACCTGCTCGATGGCAGAGGAGCGGGCTGGATGGCGCCAGACATGCTGGCACGGTGCCTAAACTAGGCCGACGTCCGGCGCACGGCCAATGGGTCGTGACTCCGTTAGGTGTGTCAAGGAGGCTCAAGCACGTGGGGAGATCCCGTCCGAACTGACCCCCGTCCGGATGGAATTCCTCATCGGTGCCAAGCCCTGAAACCTCCCTCGGGAGCCGGCGCCTCACAACTTGAGCCTCCTCGGGGAAATCCCCTGCGTGCTTTTACGTTTTGCGCAGAGGGGTTTCCTGTACGGGCTGCTCCTGCACACTCTCCACCTTGCCATTCTCGTCTGTCGCCCGGACACACCATGGCGTACCATCTTGCCGTCCTTAGGAGGCGGGGGTTCCCAATGGAGTGCACTCTACGTGGGAGTCCTCCCTTTATTTGTTGGGGACTTGGCCTGGAGGGTGGTGCACGGAGCAGTCTCATGCAATAAGTTTTTAAGTCGGTTCACGGGCTTCCAGGCCGCCTGCAATTTCTGCAGTCTGGAAGAGTTCGTGTTCCATGTTTTTATGGAATGTGCAAGGTTGCAGCCCCTCTTCCATTATTTAAAGGGGCTGCTCCTCAAATTCTGGTTGCACTTCAGTCCCACACTCCTGATCTTTGGGCACTCTGTGCGGAGGGGAACAGGCAGGTCAGAAGGCCTCCTCATAGGACTGCTCCTGGGCATGGCAAAGGGGGCCATCCGCCAGTCCAGGCAGCGGGCGGTCGAGGGGTTCGTTCAGCCTGACTGCCTGCCTCTGTTCCGCGGTTACATCCGAGCCAGGGTGTCCCTGGAGATGGAGCACGCGGTGTCCACCGGTACGCTCGTGGCCTTCAGCGAGAGGTGGGCGCCGGAGGGATTGGAGTGCATCATCACTCCCGGCAACCAAATTTTAATTTCATTTTATATGGCTAAAGTTTAATTTGGTTATTGTGCCGGTTTCAGTGTCCCCCCTCCCAACTTTTAGCCAGGGGGCACGTATAATTTGTGTTTCTCGTGTCCTCAAAAAAAAAAACAAGGGGGCACTTGTTTGAAAGATTTTGGTGTGTCTGTCCCCCCGCTCCCCCCCCCAACTTTAATCAGGGGGCTTTTGATTTAAACTGTTTTCTACAAAATAGTTGTAGAGCTGTCGACGGTTACATCCGAGCCATGGTGTCCCTGGAGATGGAGCATGCGTTGTCCACTGGTATTTTGCGGCCTTCCACGAGAGGTGGGCAACGGAGGGACTGGAGTGTATCATCACCCCCGGCAACCAAATTTTAATTTGACCCACTTATCTAAAGGTTAATTTGCTTAAATTTGTCGGTTTTTAGTGCCCCCCCCCGCCAACTTTTAACCAGGGGCCACTTGTATAATTTGTGTTTTGGTGCGCTCAAAAGAAAAACAAGGGGGCACTTGGAAATGTGTTGGACTGTGACCTCCCCCCTCCCCCCCTTTTAATCAGGGGGCTCTTGATTAAAGTATACAACAAATAGTTGTAGAGCTGTCGTCGACCAATGCCATCGAGTCGCTAAAAATGGCACTGGGCCCTAACTCCGTGAGGTGTGTCGAGGAGACCTCACAACTTGAACCTACTCCGGGAAATCCTCTCCGTGCCTTTCAGTTCTGTGCGGAGGGAATTCCTGTATGGGCTGCTCTTGCACACTCTCCACGTTGCCATCCTTGTCTGCCGTCCGGACACGCCATGGCGCACCATCTTGCCGTCGGAGGAGGCGGGAGGCCCCAATGGAGTGCATTCTACGAGGGATTCCTCCCTCTATTTATCAGGGATTTGGCCTGGAGGGTGGTGTGATACGTATGCTTATCACTATAATAAATCACACGTGGCCCATGCTGGAGCTGATCACATTGTGACCTTTCGGTTTAATGTAAACTCCAAAAGTGAGCACTGCAGGGGGAGCCTGCTTTATATAGGGAGGCAACACGAGGTGCAGCAATGTATGCCTCCTGGGCTTTCCCCATCTGTTGGCTATTACATGTAATTACATGATACAATGCATGGTACAGAGTATGGCTGCAAATACATCACAACACTTCCTCCCAAGTCTTAGATGCTGTTTACAGGTCAAGCCTATCAGGGCGTCTGCGCTGTCTGGTTGAGCGTCTGAGTTGGACGCTGGGTGGGGGCGGCCTGACCGGAGTGTCGCTGCCTTGCGGTGCTGCAGCTCTGGTCGGACTGTCCGTTGCTATGGGTTCTGTCTCTTGGTGAACCGCCAGTTCTATTGCTTGTGGTTGGAAATCGATTTCACTGTAGTCATCCAGCGGTTCTGGATCATCGGTGAACCTCAATTTGGTTTGATCGATGTGCTTCTTGCAGGTTTGGCTATTAGTGAGTCTTACCACGAATACCCTACTCCCCTCTTTAGCTACGACGGTGCCTGCGAGCCACTTGGGACCCGTACAAAAGTTCAGCACAAAAACAGGGTCATCGACATTGATACAACGTGTTACAGAGTTGTGGTCATGATATGTACATTGCTTAAGACGCCGGTTTTTGACAATCTCACTTAAAACCGGGTGCACGAAGGACAATCTTGTTTTGAGGGTCCTCTTCATGAGGAGTTCGGTGAGCGGAACCCCTGCGAGTGAGTGGGGCCTCATCCGATTTGCAAGCAGCACACGAGGCAGACAGGTCTGCAAGGGGCCTTCCGTCCTTCCGTCACTCGCTGCATGCCCTGCTTTATGATCTGTACTGCCTGTTCAGCTTGGCCATTGGAGGCTGGTTTGAACGGGGCTGACCTGACATGCTTTATGCCGTTACAGCATATAAATTCGCGACATTCAGAACTCTTGAAGCATGGTCCATTGTCACTAACAAGGACGTCGGGCAGGCCATGGGTGGCGATCATTATCCGAAGGCTCTCTATTGTGGCGGTGGATGTGCAGGACGACATTATAACACATTCGATCCATTTCGAATAAGCATTGATTACAACTAGGAACATTTTTCCTCAAAAGGGACCCGTGTAGTCTACGTGGATACAGGACCAGGGTTTGGAGGGCCAGGACCACAGGCTCAGGGGGGCTTCCCTGGGTGCGTTGCTGAGTTGCGCGCACGTATTGCACTGGCGTACGCACGACTCTAAGTCTGCGTCGATGCCGGGCCACCACACGTGCGATCTCGCAATGGCTTTCAACATTACGATGCCGGGGTGTGTGCTATGGAGGTCCTTGACAAATAAATCTCTGCCCTTCATTGGCAGGACTACACGATTTCCCCACAAAATGCAGTCGGCCTGGATGGATAGCTTATCCTTACGCCAGTGAAACAGCTTAAAATCGACATGCATCTCTCCATACACGGTTGCCCAGTTTCCACTTACCGGTAATATACAGTTTTTTACCTGGGACAGCAGTGGGTCTTGGCTGGTCCAGATTCTTATCTGGCGCGCCGTGATGGGTGACCCTTCGTCCTCAAAGGCTTCCATGGCATGACTAGTTCTGCGGGTTGCTCCGCTTCACCCTCGGTGGTGGCGAGCGGGAGCCGGCTGAGTGCATCTGCGCAGTTATCGGTGCCTGGTCTGTGGCAGACTGTGTAGTCGTAAGCGGACAACGTTAATGCCCACCTCTGAATGCGAGCTGAGGTGTTAGTATTAATGCCTTTGCTCTCAGAATAATGACGTGAACGGCTTGTGGTCGATTTCTAGTTCGAACCGCCGGCCAAATAGGTACTGGTGCATTTTCTTTACTGCATACTCACAAGCTAGGGCTTCCTTTTCGACCATGCTGTACCCGCTACAGGTTGGAGCTTACCCGACACATTTGCTTGCTGAAGCACACACCTGATCCCGTAGGATGACGCATCGCATGCTAAAACAAGATGCCTACAGGGATCATACAGCGCCAGTAGTTTGTTTGAGTACAATAAGTTTCTGACTTTCTCGAAGGCAGTTTCTTGATTTTTACCCTAGACGCAGTCATCACCCTTACGGAGCAGTACATGTAATGGTTCAAGCAAAGTGCTCAGCCCAGGCAGAAAGTTACCAAAGTAGTTCAGTGGTCCTAGGAACGAGCGCAGCTCCGTCGTGTTGCGCGGTCTCGGTGCCTTCTGGATCGCCTCCGTCTTGGAGTCTGAGGATCTGATGCCATCTGCTACGATTCTCCTTCCCAGGAATTCCACCTCTGGTGCTAAGAAGACACATTTGGTTCGTTTCAACCTTAAACCTACTCGATTTAGTCAGCGTAGCACCTCTTCCAGGTTATGGAGGTGTTCATCGGTGTCATGTCCGGTGATCAAGATGTCGTCTTGGAAGACAACCATTCTCGGGACAGATTTCAGCAGGCTCTCCATGTTTCATTGGAAGATCGCAGCTGCTGAACGGATCCCGAAGCGGCACCAGTTGTATACGAACAGCCCCTTGTGTGCGTTTATGCACGTCAGCTTCTTGGACGATTCCGCCAGCTCCTGGGTCATGTACGCTGAGGTGAGTCCAGTTTCGAAAACAGCTTTCCGCCCGACAAGGTCGCGAACAAATCCTCCGCCTTGGGTAGCGGGTACTGTTCCTGTAATGATACTCGGTTTATGGTTACTTTATAATCTCCACAGATTCTAATTGTCTCATCACTTTTAAGAACGAGGACAATGGGACTGGCCGAGTCATTAAATTCCACTGGCGATATGATGCCTTCGCGCTGAAGCGATCTAGCTCGACTTCTACTTTCTCCCGCATCATGTAAGGGATCGCTCTGGCCTTGTGGTGAATGGGTCTCACGTCTGGGCTGGGCTGTAGTGAATTGTCACCTTGGCCCCTGTGAAGCTGCCGATGCCAGGCTGAAACAGTGACGGAAACTTGTCCAAGACCTGCGCACACGTGGCTTTCTCCACCGACGATAATGCTTTTACATCGTCCCATTTCCAGTTAAAATTCCGTACCCAGCTTCTGCCAAGCAGCATGGGCCTGTTTTGGGAACAATCCATTGTGGCAATTTATGTACAAAACCATCATACAGCACATGAGCCATTGCACTTCAGAGGACCGGGAGAATCTCTTTAGTGTAGGTGCACAGCTTAGCATCGATCGGGCTCAGCTTGGGCCTGTGTGCCTTGTTTGCCCATAGATTCTCGAAGGCCTTCTGGCTCATGATCGATTGGCTCGCACCCGTGTCCAGTTCCATCGGTACTGGTATGCTGTTCAGTTTAATGTTCATCATAATCGGGGGACTCTTGTTGGTAAAGGTGTGCACTTCATGCATGTGCACCCCATGTACCTCTTCCTCCTCGGTCATCTCTGCGCGATCCTCAGGATCTATGCTTGACCTTCCGTCCTCCGCTACGTATCGAGCTGCAGCACGTTTACACATTCGTTGGAGGTGCTACATCATTGAGCAATTCTTGCAGACATATTGTTTGAACCTGCACTGGTTTGCTCGATGAGCCCCTCCACAGCGCCAACAGGCTGCTGATGGACTTGCATTCACAGGGACTGATTGATATGTCCTTACCATACAGTATAAACGCACACGAGGCCCATACTTGAGAGAAGGTCACTCTGTGACCAGTTACCTTTATTACCAAGCCCTCAAGTGATGAAGGTGGGTGGAGCTTCCCCTTTTATACCTGAAAGTCCAGGTTAGGAGTGTCTCCCACAAGTTCACCCCCTTGTGGTCAATGTTCTCAAGGTGTACAACTTAGGTCAGCTTATACATGGGTTACAATGATAGTTGAATACATGACATCACCTCCCCACCAAAGTCTTATTGGGATCACAGGTTAAGTCTCTCTGGTGGTTTACGCTCCCTTGTAGAGCGCCTGAGTTGGGGCTCTGGTTGTTGGACGCTGGCTTGAATGTCTGCTGTTTGCGGTGCCTCAGGCCTGTCCGGACTGCTCACAGTGACTGAACATAATAAGAACATAAGAACATAAGAATTCGTAACAGGAGTAGGCCATCTAGCCCCTCGAGCCTGCTCCGCCATTCAATAAGACCATGGCTGATCTAGCCGTGGACTCAGCTCCACTTATCCACCCTCTCCCCGTAACCCTTAATTCCCTTATTGGTTAAAAATCTATCTATCTGTGACTTGAATACATTCAATGAGCTAGCCTCAACTACTTCCTTGGGCAGAGAATTCCACAGATTCACACCCTCTGGGAGAAGAAATTCCTTCTCAACTCGGATTTAAATTGGTTCCCCCGTATTTTGAGGCTGTGCCCCCTTGTTCTCGACTCCCCGACCAGTGGAAACAACCTCTCTGCCTCTATCTTGTCGATCCCTTTCATGATTTTAAATGTTTCTATTAGATCACCCCTCATCCTTCTGCACTCCAACGAGTAAAGACCCAGTCTACTCAATCTATCATCATAAGGTAACCCCCTCATCTCCGGAATCAGCCTAGTGAATCGTCTCTGTGCCCCCTCCAAAGCCAGTATATCCTTCATTGAGTAAGGTGACCAAAACTGCACGCAGTACTCCAGGTGCGACCTCACCAATACCCTATACAGTTGCAGCAGGAGCTCCCTGCTTTTGTACTCCATCTCTCTCGCAATGAAGGCCAACATTCCATTCGCCTTCCTGATTACCTGCTGCACCTGCAAACTAACTTTTGGGGATTCATGCACAAGGACCCCCAGGTCCCTCTGCACCGCAGCATGTTGTAATTTCTCCCCATTCAAATAATATTCCCTTTTACTGTTTTTTTTCCTAAGGTGGATGACCTCACACTTTCCGACATTGTATTCCATCTGCCAAACCTCAGCCCATTCGCTTAA
This sequence comes from Pristiophorus japonicus, assembly GCF_044704955.1. Lineage (NCBI taxonomy): Eukaryota > Metazoa > Chordata > Chondrichthyes > Pristiophoridae > Pristiophorus > Pristiophorus japonicus. The sequence continues at coordinate 349,128,585 of NC_091977.1, forward strand.
CCTATCCAAATCTCTTTGCAGCCTCTCTGTGTCCTCTACACAACCCGCTTTCCCACTAATCTTAGTGTCATCTGCAAATTTTGTTACACTACACTCTGTCCCCTCTTCCAGGTCATCTATGTATATTGTAAACAGTTGTGGTCCCAGCACCGATCCCTGTGGCACACCACTAACAGCCAATTTCCAACCCGAAAAGGACCGATTTATCACGACTCTCTGCTTTCTGTTCGCCATCCATGCTAATACATTTCCGCTGACTCCACGTACCTTTATCTTCTGCAGTAACCTTTTGTGTGGCACCTTATCGAATGCCTTTTGGAAATCTAAATACACCACATCCATCGGTACAACTCTATCCACCATGCTCGTTATATCCTCAAAGAATTCCAGTAAATTAGTTAAACATGATTTCCCCTTCATGAATCCATGCTGCGTCTGCTTGATTGCACTATTCCTATCCAGATGTCCCGCTATTTCTTCCTTAATGATAGTTTCAAGCATTTTCCCCACTACAGATGTTAAACTAACCGGCCGAAAGTTACCTGCCTTTTGTCTGCCCCCTTTTTTAAACAGAGGCGTTACATTAGCTGCTTTCCAATCCGCTGGTACCTCCGCAGAGTCCAGAGAATTTTGGTAGATTATAATGAATGCATCTGCTATATCTTCCGCCATCTCTTTTAATACCCTGGGATGTATTTCATCAGGACCAGGGGACTTGTCTACCTTGAGTCCCATTAGCCTGTCCAGCACTACCCCACTAGTGATAGTGATTGTCTCAAGGTCCTCCCTTCCCACATTCCTGTGACCAGCAATTTTTGGCATGGTTTTTGTGTCTTCCACTGTGAAGACCGAAGCAAAATAATTGTTTAAGGTCTCAGCCATTTCCACATTTCCCATTATTAAATCCCCCTTCTCAGCTTCGAAGGGATCAACATTTACTTTAGTCATTCTTTTCTGTTTTATATATCTGTAAAAGCTTTTACTATCTGTTTTTATGTTTTGCGCAAGTTTACCTTCGTAATCTATCTTTCCTTTCTTTATTGCTTTTTTAGTCATTCTTTGCTGTTGTTTAAAATTTTCCCAATCCTCTAGTTTCCCACTAACCTTGGCCACCTTATACGCATTGGTCTTTGATTTGATACTCTCCTTTATTTCCTTGGTTATCCACAGCTGGTTATCCCTTCTCTACCGCCCTTCTTTTTCACTGGAATATATTTTTGTTGCGCACTATGAAAGAGCTCCTTAAAAGTCCTCCACTGTTCCTCAATTGTGCCACAGTTTAGTCGTTGTTTCCAGTCTACTTTAGCCAACTCTGCCCTCATCCCACTGTAGTCCCCTTTGTTTAAGCATAGTACGCTCGTTTCTGACACAACTTCCTCACTCTCGATCTGTATTACAAATTCAACCATACCGTGATCACTCATTCCGAGAGGATCTTTTACTAGGAGATCATTTATTTTTCCTGTCTCATTACACAGGACAAGATCTAAGATAGCTTGCTCCCTTGTAGGTTCTGTTACATACTGTTCTAAGAAACAATCCCGTATGCATTCTATGAATTCCTCCTCCAGGCTACCCCGTGCGATTTGAGTTGACCAATCGATATGTCGGTTAAAATCCCCCATGACTACTGCCGTACCTTTTTCACATGCCTCCATTATTCCCTTGATTATTGCCCGCCCCACCGTGAAGTTATTATTTGGGGGCCTATAAACTACGCCCACCAGTGACTTTTTCCCCTTACTATCTCTAATCTCCACCCACAATGATTCAACATTTTGTTCATTAGAGCCAATATCGTCTCTCACAACTGCCCTGATGTCATCCTTTATTAACAGAGCTACCCCACCTCCTTTCCCTTCTTGTCTATCTTTCCGAATTGTCAGATACCCCTGTATGTTTAATTCCCAGTCTTTGCCAACCTGCAACCATGTTTCTGTAATGACCACCAAATCATACCCATTTGTAATGATTTGTGCCATCAAATCATTTACTTTATTTCGAATGCTGCGTGCATTTAGGACTGGGCTCTCTTTCATTTGGTTCAGGTGTTCGGTCACCTGTGGTGGAGTAAACTCTACGTTGTGTTCTTCCTCTGCTTCTTCTATGGGGTTGCTGAACCTCCTTTTAGTTTGATCCACGTGTTTGCGGCAGATTTGTCCATTGGTAAGTTTAACTACCAAAACCCTATTCCCCACTTTGGCAATCACAGTGCCTGCAAGCCATTTGGGCCCTGCAGTGTAATTAAGGACAAAAACAGGGTCATTGACATCAATACATCGTGCCCTCGCATTCCTGTCCTGGTAGTCACATTGTGACTGACGCCTGCTCTCAACAATTTCTTTCATAGTAGGGTGTACAAGGGATAACCTGGTTTTGAGCGTCCTTTTCATTAGCAGCTCTGCGGGTGGAACCCCTGTGAGCGAGTGTGGTCAGGATCTATTGGCCAACAGGAGGCGTGATAAGCGGCTTTGTAGGGAACCCCGTTGGATTCTGAGCATCTCGTTTGATTATCTGCACTGCTCGTTCCACCTGGCCGTTTGAGGCCGGCTTGAATGGTGCTGTTCTGACATGGTCGATTCCATTGCCTGCCATGAAGTCCTGGAATTCAGTGCTTGTGAAGCACAGGCCATTGTTGTTGACCAAGACATGCGGTAGACCATGGGCGGTGAACATTGCCCGTAGACTTTCTACCATGGCAGAGGATGTGCTTGAAATTAAAATGGCACACTTAATCCATTTGGAGTAGGCGTCTACTATAATCAAAAACATTTTTCCCATGAAAGGACCTGCGTAGTCCACATGGATGCGTGACCATGGCTTGGCAGGCCAGGATCAGGGGCTAATGTGGGGGTGGCTGGGTGCGTTGCCCAGCTGAGCACATGTGTTGTACCTGCAAACACAAAGTTCCAGGACTGCATCTATCCCTGGCCACCAAACGTGTGACCTGGCAATTGCCTTCATCATGACAATGCCCAGGTTCTCATTGTGAAGTTCTCTGATAAACACCTCTCTGCCCCTCTGAGACATGACTACTCGGTTTCCCCACAGTAGGCAATCGGCCTGAATCGAGAGTTCATCCTTGCGCCTATGAAACGGTTTAAATTCCTCAGGGCATGCCCCGTACGTGGCTGCCCAGTCCCCATTCAGGACACATTTCTTAACTAAAGACAGTAGCGGGTCTTTATTTGTCTAGACTTTAATCTGACGGGCTGTCACAGGTGAGCCTTCGCTTTCGAAAGCTTCAACAGCCATGACCATCTCAGTTGCCCCCTCAGTGGTGGCTAGTGGGAGCCTGCTGAGTGCATCTGCGCAGTTTTCAGTGCCCGGTCTGTGCCGAATTGTGTAGTCATTGGCGGCTAACTTAAGTGCCCTCCTCTGTTTGCGGGTTGACGCATTCGCATTTAAGGCCTTGTTGTCAGCCAAAAGGGATGTTAGGGGTTTGTGATCTGTCTCCAGCTCAAATTTCCCGCCAAACAGGTACTGGTGCATTTTTTTTACTGCATATACACATGCTAGCGCTTCCTTTTCTACCATCCCGTAGCCCCTTTCTGCCTGGGACAGACTTCTGGAGGCAGATGCTACCGGCTGTAACTGACCCTTGGCATTCACATGCTGCAACACACACCCGACCCCATAGGACGATGCATCATATGTTAGAACAAGTTTCTTACATGGGTCATATAACGTTAACAGTTTGTTGGAGCATAACAAGTTGTGTGCTCTATCAAAAGCCCTTTCCTGGCTGTCCCCCCAAGACCCAATCGCGACCTTTGCGTAGGAGCACGTGTAGCGGCTCTAACAGCATGTTTCATTTTGGGAAGAAAGTTACCAAAATAGTTCAGGAGCCCCAGGAACGAACACAGCTCCGTCGTGTTATGGGATCTGGGTGCTCTCTGGATCGCTTCAGTTTTGGACCAGTAGGTCTGATCCCGTCTATTGCTACCCTCCACCCCAGGATTTCTACCTCTGGAGCTAAGAAGACACACTTCGCTTTTTTCAGTCGCAGCCCTACCTGGTCCAGTCTGCGTAGCACCTCCTCCAGGTTGTGGAGGTGTTCTTCAGTATCGTGGCCCGTGATGAGGATGTTGTCTTGAAAAACCACCGTCTTTGGAATCGACTTGAGGAGGCTTTCCATATTTTGCTGAAAGATCGCGGCAGCCGAACAAATCTCGAATGGACATCTGTTATACTCAAACAACCCCTTGTGTGTCGTGATGGTGGTCAGCTTCTTTGACTCACTCACCAGCTCCTGGGTCATGTAAGCTGAGGTCAGGTCCAATTTTGAAAAAGGTTTGCCACCGGATAACGTCGCAAAGAGGTCCTCCATTCTCGGTAGCGGGTACTGGTCTTGGAGTGACACCCGATTGATAGTGGCCTTGTAATCGCCACATATCCTGACCGACCCATCCGCCTTGAGCACCTGCACGATCGGGCTCGCCCAGTCACTGAATTCGACTGGCGAGATGATGCCTTCCCTCAGCAGGCGGTCTAATTCGCATTCTATCTATTCCCGCATCACGTACGGCACGGCTCTGGCTTGGCATCTGGGTTTATGTGAATCACTATCTTGGCCCCATGAAAGTGCCGATGCTGGGTTGAAATAATGAGTCAAATTTGTCCAGGATCTGTGAGCATAATACTCGCTCCACAGAAGAAATTGCATTGACATCGCCCCATTTCCAGTTCATGACAGCAAGCCAACTCCTCCCCAGTAGTGCGGGATCGTCCCCCGGGACAATCCAGAGTGGCAACCTGTTCTCTAAATCTTTGTGGGCCACGACTACCGTGGCGCTGCCTAGCACCAGAATGATCTCCTTTGTATATGTCCGTAGCTGTGCGTCAATCGACGATAATTTTGGCCTCCTGGCCTTGGACACCCACAACCTTTCTAATTGTTTGATACTCATCAGGGATTGGCTGGCCCCCGTGTCTAGCTCCATTAATACTGGGATGCCATTGAGGAGCACTTTCATCATTATCGGTGGCGTCCTGGTATATGAACTGTATATGTGCTCCACATGAACTCGCTGAACTTCAGCTTCCAGCGATTTCCCCCAATATTCATTTGGCCTCGTAGGGCTTACATCGGGCCAATTCTCCTCGTACATCAACCTGGCTGCAGGCTTCCTGCACATACGCGCCAAGTGACTGCTGACGTTGCAGTTTGTGCAGGTATATTGCTGATACTTGCAAACTCTGGCTGGGTGTTTGCCTCCACACCTCCAGCATGAGCTGGAGGCCCCGTTGTTGGAAACAAAAGGTCCATTACCAGTCGATCGTCTCTAACTGTCTCTATAACTGTCCTTAAACGCACCATTAACGGGTGTTGATGGCCCCATTACTGGCCGCGTTGTCCATTGTGATGGCATCAATCGCCGTTCAGCTAGCCATTATCTCTTGTTGAATTCTCCCTTTGGGTTCGACTACATGCTGGGACATGTCCGATTGCCCTTGTCTGCCTAGAGAACTGTGTGCCGCGTTAACAATGTTGACTCCCTGGTCGTTTGCCGCAATTGAGCCAAGATTTTTGTGATGCATCATTCTGGTCTCTTCCTCCCTGAGATAAATGTCTGGGCTATCAGAGCCACCGCTTCCAAGGTCAAGTCTTTGGTCTCAATCAGTTTCCTGAAAACTCCAGCATGCCCAATGCCCTCAATAAAAAAAGTCTCGCAGCATCTCCGCTCTGCATGCATCTGGAAACTTACATAGGCTCGCCAGTCGCCGGAGATCTGCCATGAAGTCTGGAACGCTTTGCCCTTCTCACCACCGGTGCGTGTAAAACAGATGACAGAACCAAAGTATTTGTTCAATTGGTCTGTCATTTCTTTGCTCCCCATTATAAATTCACCTGATTCTGACTGCAAGGGACCTACGTTTGTCTTCACTAATCTTTTTCTCTTCACATATCTATAGAAGCTTTTGCAGTCAGTTTTTATGTTCCCGGCAAGCTTCCTCTCGTACTCTATTTTCCCCCTCCTAATTGAACCTTTTGTCCTCCTCTGCTGAATTCTAAATTTCTCCCAGTCCTCAGGTTTGCTGCTTTTTCTGGCCAATTTATATGCCTCTTCCTTGGATCTAACACTATCCTTAATTTCCCTTGTTAGCCACAGTTGAGCCACCTTCCCTATTTTATTTTTACTCCAGACAGGGATGTACAACTGTTGAAGTTCATCCATGTGATCCATAAATGTTTGCCATTGCCTATCCACCGTCAATCCTTTAAGTATCATTTGCCAGTCTTTTCTAGCCAATTCACGCCTCATGCTGTCGAAGTTAGCTTTCCTTAAGTTTAGGACCCGAGTTTCTGAATTAACTGTGTCACTCTCAGTCTTAATAAAGAATTCTACCATATTATGGTCACTCTGCCCCAAGCGGCCTCGCACAACAAGACTGCTAATTCGTCCCTTCTCATTATACATCACCCAGTCTAGGATGACCAGCTCTCTAGTTGGTTCCTCAACATATTGGTGAAGAAAACCATCCCTAATACACTCCAGAAAATTCTTCTCTACCGCATTACGACCAGTTTGGTTCGCCCAATCTATATGTAAATTAAAGTCACCCATGATAACTGCTGTACCTTTATTGCACACATCCCTTATTTCTTGTTTGATGATGTCCCCAACCTCACTACGACTGTTTGGTTACGTGTACACAACTCCCACCAGCGTTTTCTGCCCTTTGGTATTCCGCAGCTCCACCTGTACCAATTCCACATCATCCAAGCCAACGTCCTTCCTTACTATTGCACACTTTCCACGTTGCCATCCTCGTCTGCCGTCCGGAGACGCCATGGCACACCATCTTGCCATCCGGAGGAGGCGGTGGTCCCCAATGGAGTGCTCTCTATGCGTGTGATATATTCACAGAGCACAGCACACACAGCTCCTAATATGGCATGCAGCTCTCTCGGAAGCCTCCGGAATCTGCCTGGTTCTTTTTATAATTAACTCTGCAGTTGCAGTACACAATACATCCACATCCACAGTGTGGAGCTACAAACATTACAAGCTTACAGACATTACACTTCTCCCTCCTTAATGAAGAAGTTATTATAACAAACATTATACATAACTTTCATGTTTATACATAACACAGGATATAAACTTTTTTTTCCATATTTACAAATTGAACTTTACCACTTGTTTTCTGTTTCGAAGAGGATACCTTCGCTCTTGAATAGAACCTTCCAAACATGGTGTCGAATCTAAACTCATTCGAGGCTCATCCTGAGGAATGTTTTCCTCCACAGAATTTCCTTGATTTTCATTTGAACTCACTCTAACTTCAGGCTCTTTGTTTTCCTGACTCAGACTCAGACTTTCATTCTGATTCTCTCCTGGATTTGTTTCCAGTACATTGGATTTAGGATTTGCTACTGGTATATCAAAACTATCTGATGAGTCAGAAATAATTGAATCATTCCAACCTTCAACACCTTCCATGTCTGTAGATAAAATATGATCAATATGAATAAACCTAACCTGTCCATTATCAAACATCTTCACCAAATATGTGCGAGGACCACATATCTTCACCACTCTTCCTGGTAACCACTTTAACCATTTATGGTGATGGTTCTTCACTCTCACCTTCTGGTTTAACTTCACACTTCTTTTACTCTACCTCTATCATGATTCTCTTTCTGTCTTAATTGTGTCTCTTCTACGGACTGTGCCAAATTTGGCTTTAACAACGAGAATCTGGTTCGTGGCTGTTGTTTGAGAAACAACTCTGCTGGTGTTCTACCAGTAATTGTATGAGGAGTATTTCGATATGTAATCAAAAAATTAGCCAATTTGTGAACAAATGACAACTGTCGTTTCCTTGGATTTGGATCTAACATTTGTTTTATGAGGGCATATTTTACAATTTGTACAGTACGCTCTGCTGCACCATTCAAAGCTGGAATTCTTTGAGGATATAACGAGCATGGTGGATAGAGGTGTACCGATGGATGTGGTGTATTTAGATTTCCAAAATACATTCAATAAGGTGCCACACAAAAGGTTACTGCAGAAGATAAAGGTACGCGGGGTCAGTGGAAATGTATTAGCATGGATAGAGAATTGGCTGGCTAACAGAAAGGAGAGAGTCGGGATAAATGGGTCCTTTTCGGGTTGGAAATCGGTGGTTAGTGGTGTGCCACAGGGATTGGTGCTGGGACCACAACTGTTTACAATAAACATAGATGACCTGGAAGAGGGGACAGAGTGTAGTGTAACAAAATTTGCAGATGACACTAAGATTAGTGGGAAAGCGGGTTGTGTAGAGGACACAGAGAGGCTGCAAAGAGATTTAGATAGGTTAAGCAAATGGGCTAAGGTTTGGCAGATGGAATACAATGTCGGAAAATGTGAGGTCATCCACCTTGGGAAAAAAAATAGTAAAAGGGAATATTATTTGAATGGGGAGAAATTACAACATGCTGCGGTGCAGAGGGACCTGGGGCTTTTGTGCATGAATCCCAAAAAGTTAGTTTGCAGGTGCAGCAGGTAATCAGGAAGGTGAATGGAATGTTGGCCTTCATTGCGAGAGGGATGGAGTACAAAAGCAGGGAGGTCCTACTGCAACTGTACAGGGTATTGATGAGGCTGCACCTGGAGTACTGCGTGCAGTTTTGGTCACCTTACTTAAGGAAGGATATACCAGCTTTGGAGGAGGTACAGAGACGATTCACTAGGCTGATTCCGAAGATGAGGGGGTTACCTTATGATGATAGATTGAGTAGACTGGGTCTTTATTCATTGGAGTTCAGAAGGATAAGGGGTGGTCTTATAGAAACATTTAAAATAATGAAAGGGATAGACAAGATAGAGGCAGAGAGGTTGTTTCTACTGGCCGGGGAGACTATAACAAGGGGGCACAGCCTCAAAATACGGGGGAGCCAATTTAAAACCGAGTTGAGAAGGAATTTCTTCTCCCAGAGGGTTGTGAATCTGTGAAATTCTCTGCCCAGGGAAGCAGTTGAGGCTAGCTCATTGAATGTATTCAAATCACAGATAGATAGATTTTTAACCAATAAGGGAATTAAGGGTTATGGGGAGCGGGCGGGTAAGTGGAGCTGAGTCCATGGCCAGATCAGCCATGATCTAGTTGAGTGGCGGAGCAGGCTCGAGGGGCTAGGTGGCCTACTCCTGTTCCTAATTCTTATGTTCTTATGTTCGAGGATGGTATGGTGGAACCTTGGTATGTTTCACACCATTTTTACTCGTGAATTGTACAAATTCTTCTGAACGAAATTGTGGTCCATTATCCAAAACAATTTCTTCAGGGAGGCCAAATGAAGAAAATAATTTTCGTAAAATGTCCAATGTTTTACTTGTTATTTTCCACATTGGAAACACCTCAACCCACTTCGAATGGCTATCAATCACAATGAACAATTGTTGTCCTTCTAACTCAGCAAAATCAATATGTAGCCTTTGCCACACCCTGGGAGGCCATTTCCATGGCTGTAATGGTACTGGTGGTGGTTGCTTGCTTACCGATTGACATGTTGTACACTGACTCACGATGTACTCTATATCTTTATCAAGACCTGGCCACCATAAATAACTATGTGCAAAACTCTTGGTCAAGCACATTCCCAGGTGCTGGTCATGAAGGTCTCCTAATAATTTGGACCTGAATTTATTTGGTATAACCACTCTTGCACCCCACATGATATAATCTTTAGCGACTGATAATTCATTCCTATGAATGAAGAATGGATGTGTATAGAAACATAGAAACATAGAAAATAGGTGCAGGAGTAGGCCATACGGCCCTTCGAGCCTGCACCGCCATTCAATAAGATCATGGCTGATCATTCCCTCAGTACCCCTTTCCTGAACGTATCTTCCATTGCTTGGCCTGGAGCAGGAGGAGGGAGTTCGGCTACAGTGGGTACACTCGTCCTCACAGCCAACCAAGTCCAGATGAATGGTAACACCCTCACTGCGTATTAACTAGGGGCCTTAACAATTTCAGGAAAACCCATTGCATCTTTACAGATCACTTGTAACTGATCAGATCTTGATTAACCCGATGGCGACAATGCATATAAGACCGTAAGCACTGCCAAGCATCAGCCAGTAACGGGGGACCCCCTGACTTGGGGGACCCGCTGAAACCGTGCGCAGGGAGGCTGGAGAAATTAAAACCCCTGAAGAGGCTGCCACACAGAGACCCGGGAGTGGGGGGGGTATCACTTTTACCAAACTCGCCGGGCAGGAATCACCACAGGATGGGATGGGACGCAAGTATTACCCCATTCCCGATACTGACTCCAGGCTGTAAAGTCAGCGCTGGCCCCCCATCCTTCCATCCCGGCAGTTCCCCGCGGGGGTAGGGTGGCTCAGGATAAAATTGCCCTCCCCCCCCGCCTCACCGTTCAAAGATTTGTCAGGCTATGTCACCAATTGCTTTGGTAATCAATATGAGAACAATTCATGGGAAAATACTCCAGCAGATCAAAGCGGCTGTATTAACTTTGGGGCAGTTTTTGGGACTGGCTCCTCTAAACAGTCTGTTGCCAAAACTGTTGGCGTCACAGTCAACATCTCTCCAGTTCCATCAAAGGTTAGTAGTAAAGACAAATATGTCAGTATGGCACTGACTGGTATCTTTGTCTGTTACCTGGTTTGGCCATCCATTTGCAATATACTCATACACCTTTGACATCACTGGGTCACGTTTGGTTGCTCTACCAATCTCTTCAGCTGTGACTGGCAGTTCATCAATGTATGAAAAATAAAACATTTCTTCCCTATCGGGTGTAACTTATGATGGGGAATGCAATCTAGACATTGCATCAGCATTACTGTGATCAGCTGATTGTCTGTATTCAATCTCATATTATATGCTGACAAAATCAAAGCCCATCTCTGCATTCGGGTTGGAACTGGGAACTTTGGATGGAGAATTGCTGTTAGGGGCTTATGGTCCGTAACTATGGTAAACTTACTACCATACAAGTATTTGTGAAACTTCTTGACCCCAAAAATTAATGCCAAAGCTTCCCTTTAAATTTGCGCATAATTACTCTCACTAGCACTGCGAGTGCATGAAGCAAAAGCAATTGGTCTCTCCTCCCCACTACGTGATACATGAGAGATCACTGCCCCAACTCCATACGGAGAGGCATCACATGCTAGCTTAATCTCCTTAGATATGTCATAGTGAACTTACATGGTGCTCTCTACCAATTTGCTTTTACACTCCTTGAATGCTGTCTCACTTTCTTTTGACCACTTCCAATGGACCTGTTTTTTCAAAAGTTCATTCAGTGGATATAATACTGTAGCCAAATTTGGTAGGAACTTCCCATAATAATTCAAAAGACCCGAGAATGAACGAAGTCCAGTGACATTCCTGGGAGTGGGTGCATTTCTAATTGCATCTAATTTTTCCATGGTTGGATGTAAACCATCTTTGTCTACTCTGTACCCTAAGTACTCCACTGAGTTTTTAAATAACTCAAACTTATGATCAGACACTCGTACTCTGTGCTTCTCTAGCCATTTGAGGACTTCATTCAATATGTTATTTTGAATTTGCCTATTTGGTGCTAAAATTAGTATGTCATCCAAATAACATACTACCCCTTCAATACCTTGCAAAATCTGGTTCATCACCCCTTGGAATATGGTAGGGGCGGAAGACACTCCAAATGGTAGCCTATTAAATTAATATAGGCCTAGATGAGTATTTATAGTCAAACATGACTTGGACTCCTCATCTCGTTCAAGCTGTAAGTAGGCATTCATAAGATCCAGTTTTGAGAAGATCTGATCACCTCTCAGTGTTGTGAACAAATCTTCTATATTCAGCAATGTATTGGGGACATTACCCACTCGAACCTGGTTTACGGTTACTTTATAATCACCGCACAATCTTACCTTACCATCGGACTTAGGTACAACAACAATAGGTGTAGCCCAATTACATCGATCTATCTTACAAATAATGTTCTCAGTCTCTAGTCTTTTGAATTCTTGCTCAACCTTCTACTTGAGTGCATACGGTACAGACATGGCTTGTAGTAAACCGATCTAGCATCCTTCTGTACCCTGACACTCGCCTTGAAGCCTTGGATCGGACTGCACCTTCGGATACTTCTTGATAACCTCATCCGTTGATGAAAATCTCGGTTCCACACAGAAAATCTTACTCCAATCCAGCTTCAGTGAGCTCAACCAATTTCTTCCTCGTAAGGCAGACTTATCTCCTTTCACTACTATTAGAGGCAAGTTCTGAAATTGATCTTTATATTTCACCGGTACGGTGATACGACCTACCACAGGAATTTTCTCTCCCAAGTAGCCTCGCAGCTCTATCTTGGATTTCTCCAGTTGGAAATCATGCAATTTGTCGCGATATAGTGATTCCAGTACTACACTCACGGATACACCCGTGTCAATTTCCATTGGTATCTTAAATCCCGCAACATCTATGTGGATTTTGTTGCTTTCCGAATTGCTGTCTGTTAACCTCGTGCTCCTGATGACGTGTAACTCTATAATCTCCTCGTCCTGTTGTTGTTCTTCCATGCTATGTAGTCTCTTGGGATTTCTACTCATAGCTTTGAACGCTGGACTCATAGCTTTAAATGCTGGTTTACCCTTCAGTCGGCATGCCTTTGTAAGATGCCCATTCTTTCTGCAGAAGAAACACTCTGCCTTCACGAATGGACAACTTTGAGCAATATGTTGTCCCAGGCACCCATAGCACGACTTCGATGCTCTGTTAGAATTTCCAGTTTCTGAGACTTTGGGCCCCCACCGACATTTACTTTGAACCTGCAGGTGATTTACCTCGGTTGACTAACGACCGTAATTATTATTTAATTCTCGGGAATATTGTTCGGACATGCCCATCGACCTCGCTGTCTGACAAGCAATCTCAAAAGTCAAGTCATCCATCGTCAATAACTTCCTTCTGATCGCATCATTTTTCACCCCACAAACAAAATGATCCCGTAATGCTCGGTTTTGAAATTTTCCAAAATTACAGTGCATCGATAGCTTTTTTAATGCTACGATGTAATCACTAGTACTTTCATCAACTTTTGATTCCGAATCCCAAAACGATCGCTTTCAGCAATTTCTAACAGTTTGGGGTTATAGTGCTGCTCCAGCTTCGTTAAAATCTCTTTAAGCGTTGTGTCCTTTGGCTCGTCAGGCACAAGCAGATTTACAAGGGTTTCGTACAATGCTGGACCCGCCGCCGATAAGAAGATCGCTTTCTTACGTTCCAACACAGCCCGGTTCTGGACTGCATTGTCTGGAACTTTGATTATTTTATTTGCAGTGAAATACATTTCTAGCCGATCCACATATGCTTTAAAACGTTCCCGGTCGTGTCTATAATTCCCCCAAATGTCCGATTACACCTGCCATTTTAATCTCTAGCTGTTCACAACGTGTGCTGTATTTTACCTCGGATTTTGTAGCTTTTTTCCAAAGGCAGAAACTTCCAAAGTCTCTCTGTCGGCTGGCTGAATCCTTCACCAACAAAATTTAAGCTTTAAATCATCCGAAAAATCCCATCATCGTCGCCAAATGTGATATATTCACAGAACACAGCACACACAGCTCCTAATATGGCAGGCAGCTCTCTCGGAAGCCTCCAGAATCTGCCTGGTTCTGTTTATTATTAACTCTGCAGTTACAGTACACAATACGTCCACATCCACAGTGTGGAGCTACAAACATTACAAGCTTACAGACATTACAATGCAAAAGTCCTCCATTTATTTTTGGGGGACTTGGTCTGGAGGGTGTTGCATGGAGCAATAAGTTTTTAAGTTGGTTCACGGGCTCCCAGGCCGCCTGTAATTTCTGCGGTCTGAAAGAGTCCGTGTTCCATATTTATGTTGAGTGTGCGAGGTTGTAGCCCCTGTTCCAATATTTGAAGGGGCTGCTCCTCAAATTCTGGTTGTACTTCAGAGCCACACTCCTGATCTTTGGGCACCCTGTGCAGAGGGGAGCGGGCAGATCGTAAGGCCTCCTCGTAGGACTGCTCCTGGGCATGGCCAATGGGGCCATCAGCCGGTTCAGGCAGCGGGCGGTCGAGGGGGTCGTTCAGCCCGACTGCCTGCCTCTCTTCCGCGGTTACATCCGAACCAGGGTGTGCTGGAGATGGAGCACGCGGTATCCACCGGTACGCTCGCGGCCTTCCGCGAGAGGTGGGTGCCGGAGGGACTGGAGTGCATCATCACTGCCGGCTACCAAATTTTAATTTGACCGTTTATTGTTAAGAGTTAATTTGTGTAATCTGTCGGTTTTGGTGCCCCCTCTTTAATCAGGGGGCACTTGATTGAAATAATTAAAATAGTTGTAGAGCTGTCAAAGTCCCTGGAGCTGGACGGGCTGACCGTGGAGTTCCACAGGGCGTTCTGGGACGTCCTGGGGGGCGACAATGCGTGGGGTCCTGGGGGAAAGTCTGGCGACCGGGGAGATGCCCCTCTCTTGGCGCAGGGCAGTCATCGTCCTGCTGCCTAAGAAGGGCGATCTCCGCCGACTTAAGAACGGGCGCCCGGTCTCCCTCCTCAGCATGGATTACCAAATCTTCACCAGGATGATGTCTGCTCACCTTGGCGCCGTGCTGAACCACATGATCCCCCCTGACCAGTCCTACACGGTCCCGGGCCGGACAATCCACGATAACATCCATCTAGTCCAGGACCTGATCCACCATTCCTAGGAGGCTGGTCTGTCGGTCGCCTTCCTATCTCGAGACCAAGAGAAGGCGTTCGACAGGGTGGATCCCGAATATCTGTTCGCAACTCTGCGCTTTCGGATTCGGGACTCATTTCGTCGCCCAGATCCAACTTTTGTACGCTGCTGCAGAGTGCCTGCTTAAGGTTAACTAGTCTTTGACGGCGCCCCTTCGCTTTGGGAGAGGGGTGCGCCAGGGATGCCCCATGTCCGGCCAGTTATATGCTATCTGCGTGGAGCCTTTCTTGCACCTCCTGCGGACAAGGTTGACGGGACTGGCTCTGCAAGGGCCGGGCGTGGAGGTCGTCCTCTCGGCTTACGCCGATGACGTGCTCCTCATGGTCGAGGATCCCATTGACCTGCAGAAGATGCGTGAGTGCCAGAAGAGTTACTCGGCCGCATCCTCTGCCAGGATCAACTGGGAGAAATGTTCCGGACTCCTGGTGGGTCAGTGGCGGGTGGACTCCCTGCCGGAGGAGCTCAGGCCTTTTGCCTGGAGCACGACCCATCTCCTCTATCTGGGAGTCTACCTTAGCCCCGACGAGGAAGCCTGGCCGGCAAATTAGCAAGAGCTGGAGGCCAAGGTCGCCGCTCGCCTCGGGCGCTGGACAGGACTGCTCCGAGTGCTGTCCTACAGGGGTCGAGCGCTAGTCATAAACCAGCTGGTGGCCGCTAGGCTGTGGTACCGGCTGGTCACTTTGACCCCTCCGCCTGCGTTTGTCGCCAAGATACTGAAGAAGCTGGTGGACTTCTTCTGGAACAACAAGAAGCACTGGCTCTCTGCTGTGGTCTTGAGTCTACCGCTTAGGGAGGGCGGTCAAGTGTTGGTGTACGTCGGCACCCAGCTTGTGACTTTCCATCTTCAGATCCTGCAGAGATACCTGTAGGTCGAGCACCCTCCTAGATGGTGCGCGCTGGCGATGTATTTCTTCCGCCAGCAGTACAGCCTCAATTACGACACGCAGCTCCTGTTTGTGAACCTGGGGGGCGTCAGGCCCGCCATGCGGGGGCTGCCTGTCTTTTACCAGGAACTCATCAGGGTCTGGAATAGAGTCGCCACCAAGTGCAACTCTCCCCCGTCTGGAGCGGCGGTTGTCCTTCGGGAGCCGCTGCTCAGGAATCCCTACCTCCACGACCGCGGTTTTAGATGGCAGGCGGACGAGAGGGCTGTGTTTGGCAAGGTGACCAGGGTCAGGGACCTACTGGATGGCAGAGGAGTGGGCTGGATGGCACCTGAAGAGCTTGCATGGCGCCTATCCTGGGCCGATGTCCGGTGCGCGGCCAATGCTAAAAACAGCACTGGGCCCTGACTACATTAGGTGTGTCGAGGAGGCTCAATCACGTGCGACGATCCCGCCCGAACTGACTCTCGTACGGACGAAATTTCTCATCGGCGCCAAGCTCCAAAACCTTCTCCTTCCTCGGGAGCCGGCGCCTCACAACTTGAGCCTCCTCCGCGAAATCCCCTCGATGCCTTTCAGTTCTGCGCGGAGGGGATTCCTGTACGGGTTGCTCTTGCACACACTCCACTTTGCCATCCTCGTCTGCCATCCGGACACGCTATGGCACACCATCTTGCCATCTGGAGGAGGCAGGTGTCCCCAATGGAGTGCTCTCTATGCAGGAGTCCTTCCTTTATTTATTGGGGACTTGGCCTGGAGGGTTAGGGTTAGGAGCATTCCCGTGCAATAGGTGTTTAAGTCGGTTCACGGACTTCCAGGCCGCCTGCAATTTCTGTGGTCTGGAGGAGTCCATGTTCCACATATATGTTAAGTGTGTGAGGTTGCAGCCCATCTTCCAATATTTGAAGGGGCTGCTCCTCATATTCTGGTTGCAGTTCAGTCCCATGCTCCTGAGCTTTGGGCACCGTGCGGAGGGGTGCGGGCAGGTCGGAAGGCCTCCTCGTTGGACTGCTCCTGGGATGGCCAAGGTGGCCATTAACCGGTCCAGACAGCGGGCGGTCATTCAGCCCGACTGCCTGCCTCTCTTCCGTGGTTACATCTGAGCCAGGGTGTCCCTGGAGATGGAGCACACAATGTCCATCGGTACACTCACGGCCTTCCGCGAGTGGTGGGCACCGGAGGGACTGGAGTGTATCATCACTCCCGGCAACCAAATTTTAATTTGATTCACGAATGTTAAAAGTTAAATTTGTTAAATTTGTCGGTTTTAGTGCCCCTTTTATAAGGGGGAAATTGATTTATTGTTTCAACTAAAAATAGTTGCAGAGCTGTCGAGACTGGAGTGCATCATCACCCCCAGCAACCAAATTTTAATTTGATTTAAGGTTTTGTTAAAGTTTAAAATTGTTAATTCGTGGGTTCTGATGCCTGTGTCAAAAGGCGGCATTTGATTTAAGTTTCAACAAAATAGTTGTAGAGCTGTCGAATTGGAAGCGGCTTAGCCAGTCATGTGATGTTCAGAAGATTCAATAAAACCCCAAGCCAGGTCGGTTTGGGGGATCCATGATGAGGCATGTGGTTGTGAGACTGGTGGATGAATTGATAATGTGTAGTGTGATAGTTAAACCTTTGCTAATGAACCAATTAGTTCTTAATCGCAATGTCTTGCTATGAGTTCTTAAGCAAAGAACCCATGAAGCAAATACATTACAGTCGCGAGTTCCACATTTTCACCACTTTAAGTAAAGAAGGTTCTCCTGAATTCCTTATTGGATTTATTTGTGACTATCTTCATATATAACCCGAACTCTAACCCTAGTTTTGGTTTCCTCCATGATTGGAAACATCTTCTCTATGTCTATCCTGTTGAATCCATTCATAAATTTAAAGATCTCTATCAGGTCACCTCTCAGTCTTCTCTTTTCTGGAGAAAAGAGTGTCCCAGCCTATTCAATCTTTCCTGATAGTTATAAACTTTCAGTCCTGGTATCATCCTTGTAAATCTTTTTTGCACTTTCTCCAGTCCTTCTATATCCTCTTTGTAATTATGTAATACCAGTACTGTTCATAGTACTCTAAGTGTGATCTATATAAGTTTAACATAACTTCTACTTGTGCATTCTATTCCTCTCAAAATGAACCCCAGTGCTTTGTTTGCACTTTATGGCTTTGTTAACATGTGTTGCTACTTTTAATGATTTGTGAATCTGTACCCCAAAATCTCTCTGTGCCTCTAACCCATTTATTTTCCAAGGAGTAGGTGGCTTCCTTATTCCTCTTACTAAAATGCACCACCTCACACTTATCTATATTAACGTAGAAAATAGGTGCAGGAGTAGACCATTCGGCCCTTCGAGCCTGCACCACCATTCAATATGATCATGACTGATCAAGCAACTTCAGTACCCCATTCCTGCTTTCTCTCCATACTCCTTGATCCCTTTAGCCGTAAGGGCCACATCTAACTCCCTTTTGAACAGATCTAACGAACTGGCCTCAACAACTTTCTGTGGTAGAGAATTCCACAGATTCACAATTCTCTGAGTGAAGAAGTTTCTCCTCATCTCGGTCCTAAATGGCCTACCCCTTATCCTTAGACTGTGACCCCTGGTTCTGGACTTCCCCAACATTGGGAACATTCTTCCTGCATTTAACCTATCCAATCCCGTCAGAATTTTATGTGTTTCTATGAGATCCCCTCTCATTCTTCTAAATTCCAGTGAATATAAGCCTAGTAGATCCAGTCTTTCTTCATATGTCAGTCCTGCCATCCCAGGAATCAGTCTGGTGAACCTTCACTGCATTCCCTCAATAGCAAGAATGTCCTTCCTCAGATTAGGAGACCAAAACTGTACACAATATTCAAGGTGTGGCCTCACCAAGGACCTGTACAACTGCGGTAAGACCTCCCTGCTCCTATACTCAAATCCTCTCGCTATGAAGGCCAACATGCCATTTGCCTTCTTCACCGCCTGCTGTACCAGCATGCCAACTTTCAATGATTGATGTACCATGACACCCAGGTCTCGTTGCACCTCCCATTTTCTTAATCTGTCACCATTCAGATAATATTCTGCCTTCCTGTTTTTGCCACCAAAGTGGATAACCTCACATTTATCTACATTATACTGCATCTGCCATGCATTTGCCCACTCATCTAACCTGTCCAAGCCACTCTGCATCTTCCTCACAGCTCACACTGCCACACAGCTTAGTGAAATTCATTGGCCATTTACACCCCCATTCAGCAAGTTTATTTATGTCTTCTTGTATGTTGTCACGGTCCTCCTCAGTATTAACTATACCCACCAATTTGGTGTCATCCACAAACTTAGATATTGCACTTCCGATTCCCAAATCAAAATCATTTATGTAAATAGTGAATAACAGTGGTCCCAGCACTGCCTGTGTAACACCACTTTTATGAGGAACACAAAATCCTGGAGCTCCCTACCTAACAGCACTGCGGGAGCTCTTTCACCACATGAACTGCAACAGTTCAAGAAGGCGCACTACCACCTTTTCAGGGAATGGCAATAAAATGCTGGCCTTGTCAGTGATGCCTACAGTCCGAGAATGAAAAACAATATTCGAAAGGACGAGTTAGTTAATTTGTTGAGGATAATACATGCTGGGTATGGTGAATTGGAACTGTCCAAAAATCAAAGTTTGGGAGCATACTTTTAGAAAGTCAAGTTATGCCAGAAAATATCAGTGTTAAAAGCACAAGACCTCTGCAGTAAACTGAAATGATTATTGAAAGCGTCTGGATATCAAGAGCTGTACTGTTTACATAGCTCATTGGAGGCCTCTAGTGGTAGGATGTACATGCTGTACGAGGCAAATGGGCAGGCCATTGTGAAATGCCTAATAACCTAAATATTTTGTAGACAAGAATGCCTACAAACACAATTTGAAACCTGGCATAATACAAGGCAAAAGAGGATCACTAAGAATGTTGCAGCAGAACCCAGCCATTTCATAATCTCATACTGCTTCACATATCAGCTTGTGGGTTCTCATCTATACAAAACAGAGCACCACACATTTCACAACGTAAATAATGTTAATCAAATTGAAATGATAAATGCTAGCCGCAGTATCAAAGGAGAGTTGAGGAAGCTGGGGAATAACATTTTAATGATTTCTTGATAAAGCACATTGGATTGATTTAAAGAGTAAGCAAAGTCATTTTATAATAAAAATATAAAAAATCTATGCACTTTACAGAGGACAAAATGAGTTATAGGAACAGATCACAACATGAACTGCGTTATGTTTCGCGAGTTTGCAAGATTAGCGTCAGTTTAAATGGTTGGAAATATTTGAAAGTTCAATAGTTTAATTGTTCTGCAAGCGTTATTTATTCATTTACTGGTCTCCATGTTTGCTCATTTATACGTATAAAAAAATTAAATGAATGTTTATAAGTACATTTCAATTTAACACCCAATTTATGCAAAGTATTAGATTATTAAAAGGTCAGCATGAGAGGTATCAAAAAGCCACACTGGTTATTTTAGAAGCTGTTTTGATTTTCTTTTAAATTAATTCAAATCCTTCACATCACTTGCCTGGAGATCAAAGCACAGCTGCAGATTTTTGCTATTCCCCATTCTTACAATGTAAAACACTACTTCTGAACAGAACAGGACTTGTGTTTCTAAGAATCTTTCTTAGCTTGATTCACCTGTCATGTCAGTCAGCAGGCAGAGAAACAGTCAACTTTTACCTGAATTATCCATGTCTACCCCTGGACAACTAACTCCATATGAGCAAACAGCAGTAGATTAACTTTGGTTTGAACTTTGCGAATACCTGACCTGTCTTTGGTGATTTAACTGAGGTTTTCAAGCTTAGGTAGGTCTCTTTCAATTTTATTTTTATCCAGTTCAACACCATTCATGGGATACAACCTATTTTTCCTTCCTTTTGTACAGGAATTTACATATTTTGTCCACTTATTTTGTAACTTTGGAGCTGCATTCACCAATTCCATTGCCTTTCCAAGATTGGCATCAGCCACAAATGTAGCCAATTTGCATGGAGTTTCTGAATCCAAGTCATTGATATAAATTAGCAACAGTAGTGGTCCCAACAGTGAGCCTCAATCAGTGCTCTTCGCCCCATCCTGACATAACCTCTCTAAGAAATCGGAGTGATTATGTGCACGAACATTTTTGTGCCCTTCTGCACATGTGCACAGTGGACATTGCCCCTTTTTGCTCATGCACGCTCAATCCGGTCGCGCATGCGCAGTACGATACATGAGGAAGCTGGAAGTGCGGCTGAACCACGAACCGCGTGAAGCTCACTGCCGCTTGAGCTGCTTCGAGGACTTTTGGGTTATCTCCAGGACTTTTGCCTAGAATATTGCTGTGATTATCTACACAAACATTTTCGGGACCTTCTGAAAGAGAGATGAAATCTGAGGTGGGAAAGAGAATGGAGGAGAGAGAGAGAGACTGGGGGGAGAGAGAGAGAGAGACTGGGGGGAGAGAGAGAGAGAGAGAGAGACTGGGGGAAGAGAAAGAGAGAGAGACTGGGGGGAGAGAAAGACTGGGGGAGAGAGAGAGAAAGAGAGACTGGGGTTGAGAGAGAGAGAGAGAGAGAGAGAGAAAGAGAACGAGAGACTGGGCGGGGGAGAGAGAGAGAGAGCGAGAGAGAATGAGACTGGGGGAGAGAGAGAAAGGGGGGAAGAGAGAGAGAGAGAGAGATAGTGAGTGGGAGGGGAGAGAGAGAGGAGATAGTGCATGGGGGAGAGAGAGAGAGAGAGAGAGAGAGTGGGAGGGGAGAGAGAGAGAGAAAAAGAGAGACTGGGGGAGGGAGAACGAGAGAGAAAGAGACTGGGGGAGGGAGAGAGAGAGAGAGCGAAAGAGAGGCTGGGGGAGGTAGAGAGAGAGAGAGAGAGAGAGAGAGAGAAAGAGAGGCTGGGAGAGAAAGAGAGAGAGAGAGAAAGAGAGAGAGAGAGACTGGGAGAGAGAGAGACTGGGGGAGAGAGAGTGGGTGGCGGGGGAAGAGAGAGAGAGAGATAGAGCATGTTCTTCCAACCCCACCCCCTTTATACCTGCACCACATTCTCCCTCTCCTCTCCCTATACCTACACCTGGTGTCAGCTGTGGCTCAGTGGATAGCACACTCGCCCTCAGAGTCATAAGGTTGTGGGTTCAAGTCCCACTCCAGGGAGTTGAGTACATAAATCTCGGTTGACACTCCAGTGCAGTGCTGAGGGAGTGCTGCACTGGGGCGGGCAGGGGAGAATATCAGAAACTTGGGGGGTGGGTGAGAGACCAGAAATTTGGGCTAGGAAGGGGAAGGTCGGGCATTTGGAGGTGGGGGAAGGAACTTGTTTGGGGGGTGGGAGAAGGTCTTTACCTGTAAGAGTGAGTCCTGTCTGTTCCAAGTGAACTAGCTCTATTCTGTCTGGAGTCGGCAGTCAGAATGGTTCGAATTACACTTTGCAAAGTCACTGATTACATAGGCAGGGTGGTTCTAATTACACATTCCAAAGAAACTTCTGGGTGTGTCTTATCCTCCAAGGGGACCAATCAGCAATCAGGTCTTGTGGTCAAGGGGACCCAATCAGTGCTTTAGGTGTTACAAATAAACACATCCCTAAGAAATACTCATTGTTCTCTACCCAATCAATATCACCTAATTAACACATTATCTCATTGCTGAATCCTTCCTTATCTCAGGCCATTGGAGTTAAACATGGGCACAACCAATAAAGACTGTAAATTAAAAAGAAATTTAGCAAATTAAATTAAAATTCTATTTCCTGACGTGATGATACACTTCAGTCCCTGTGGTGCCCACCGGTCGCAGAAGGCCTTGAGCTTGCCGGTGGACATCACGTGCTCCATCCCCAGGGTTACCCGGGCGGCTCATTGCTGTTTGAGACCGTCCTGTGTGCAAATTGGCTGCAGCGTTTCCCAACATTACAACAGTGCAATGTAATGCAATGCAATTCACTTTGGGACATCCTGAGGTTGTGAAAGGTACTATATAAATGCAAGTCCTTTCTTTCTCTAATCAATTTCTTATCCATTCCCAAGAATTACCCTGATTCCTCTAATGAAGACCTTTTAATAATCTGATGTTTTGCATAAATTGGGAGTTAAATTGAAATGTCCTTATAAAAATTCAGCATGGAGTCTAACTAGTTCCTTTCAAGTCTATCCTTGTCAAAAACCTTTTGAAAGTCTAGGTACACCACATTATATGGTTTTCCACAATGTACTTGGGTTGTCACCTCCTCAAACGAAACCCAGAAAGTTGTTCAGACAGGATCTTTCCCTTTTGAATCCATGTCGACTACTGTTAGCTAGTTTATTATAGTATAAATAATCCTGAATTCAAATATTTTATACAAGATTAAAGCAAGACCAAAGGATCTGTATTTTATCACTGTTTTTCAATACGGGCATCACATTAGCCTATTTCTGATCTATTGGTACCTCCCCAGTATCCAACAAACCCCTCCTCATGATTGTCAATGCCTCACAAATCTCCTCCCCTTGTCTCTCTCAGCATAAACATCATCTATCCCTGAGGATTCAATTCCTTCCATGCTGGGACAAAAAATGCACAATAACCACTAGTTACCATCCCAATATTTGACGTTAAAGCAATTTGCAGCAGCAGAAAGCAGCCCCCCCCTCCATTTTGTCCCCCCACCCATCTCCAGTGATAGATTTTACAGTGTCGCTGCTAAAGAAACATGGGAAAATATTCAGCACAGTATTCCATTCAACTTTCACATCGTAAAGGCACCTATGCCAAAGCACTTGTTATACCTGCTCAGTACCGGCACAGCAGGTACATTAGAATAACACTTCCTTTCCTCTACTGGTTAAAAATGAAAATGTCCAACAAGGCATGGCTTCAACATTACATCAGCATAGTCCACTTTTTATAAATTATTTGCTACCAAGAAAGAGAAGAGACAGAATCGGGGGTAAAATTGGTCTTTGGCAGTCGTGCATAATGGGCAATAGCCAATTGGCAGCTCGTTTTTCACTGCCCCCAATTTTCTTTTATGCTAATTTCAATGGAAAAGAGAATCAGACAGAGTGTAAAATGGGCTGTCAGTCTGCTATCGCCCATTTTACGCTACTGCCGAAGACCAATTTCACCCCCGGTAGCTTTTGATAAGATAAATGGGGAAAAGCAATTTGCTCTGGTCAATATGTCGGTAACTAGAGGGCATAAATTTAAGATCATTTTTAAAAAGATCAATGGATAAGATTTTTTTTTGCACAGGGGGTTGTTAGGTCATGCCCTATCAAAAGCAAAATCGATAATAGCTTTTGAAAGAAACTGGATAAATAGTTGAAAAAGATAACATTTAAATGTGTATAGGGAAAGGGTGGGGAATGGGACTAAATGGATAGCTCTATTGAAGAGCTGACACAGGCAGAGGGCTGAATAGCATCCATCTGTGATGCAAAATTATATGATTCCAACTTCTGTGAGATATGCGACCATTCTTCCCCAGCCCCTAGCTATGCAAATGACAGCGTGTAGGTTCTGTCAGATGTATACGTAAAGTGAGACATTCAGCTGTTGGTGAGTGTGGTTTTTCCACCAATGAAAAATAAATTACCAATGGAAGATGAGGTGGACAGTTTGAGTGCAGTAGATACATTGATGGAGAGAGATGTTACAGAAGTATGGGTGCCAAGGTGGAGATTTTGGCCCTATTGGCCTCTTCCTGTCGAAGTCCCCAAAACAGTCCATACAAAGGCAAAACAAAACAAAAAATGCACAATAGTCTATTCTTCTGGTGACACCACAAATTATTAGCATATAATTACTTGATGTTAAGGCAATTTTGAAGCAGCAGAAATCCTCTACTTTATCCCCTGGCCTAGCACATTATGGCATACGGATTATGACAATGCACTCTTGCCACTTTTTAGGCTATAATTTAAAAACCTGAGATCAGTTTTACATAACTCTGTGAAGAAGGCAACAGTTCACCACAGATCAGAGCTACATTTACAAATCACATACAGTTTTGGATCAAGAAGCTATGAACAGAATATGGTTACTGGATTCACGTTGTCACCAAACACACAGCAGGAGTTTTACATTAGGCACTTGTACCAGCCTAATATGCATCCGCTGCTTGAACTGCAACTCCAACAATAATTGCTCCAAACCAAGATCACAATAAATTACCAATTACCATTTAGACTTGGCCACCTACAGCAAAACTATTGTAACTTCCCAACAAATTGGAATTTACGGCAATACAAAAGCAGGCTCAGTGACATGGAGCTTATGGTTTGAGACAACATCAGACAAATGCAGGGCATGGAAGAGGAAAAACAGCAAAAGCTTAGATGCATGTAAAGTAACAGAATGAAAGACAGTACATGAGATAAGAGTCAATTTTGCTAATATTTGGACCAGTAGTCCAACAGTGAAAGTAAGAATTATATAACTGAACCATTCATTTAAATAGAACCTGGCTTGGATATTAAGGAGGATCAGATGGACTGAATTGCATGTGCTACCATAAGTATTCTTACGATATTCATGCCTTTGGATATGCTGAAAAATTTATTAACCTCACAGCATGATACTTTACACAGATCGCCATCCTGAAGTTTTCCAGCAGCCCTCACTCTTTAGCACTGGAAAATCTAAATAGATGTTGTTAAACTTTGCAAAGACACCTACAAATGTAACTCTGAATCACATGTCCAATGCATGGAAAGAAAGCATGTCTACCAGAGGGAGACCGGGGACGACGGGGGTGGGGTGGGGGGGGAGAGGAAGAGTGAAGACGGATTTAACTGGTGATTCTCAAATTTTCATCTACTTCTCTTGATGTATAGCTGTGTGATGTATTATTAACCTCAAATCATATAACAGCGGGGTTTTTAATCAAAGAAAACTTCAGTTTCTGACAGTGTTAAATAATCCAGGTTTACTCATTGCTGACAAGACTACATCAATGGAAATTCAACACTTTTGACCATACGAAAAATAATTTCAGAAGTACAAATTATTTTTGTCCAAGTCTTTCTGCTTGTATTATATACATAGAAAATATACATCCAGCAGTCAACAGTACAATGTGCAAGTTCAACGTGACAGTAATGTCGTACACATCATTTGTTCCTTGCCTTCACATAAAAATCAAGTGAGCTCACATAACTGACTTGCTGAAACAAGGCGAGGTGGCACCATCGCTGACACCCTTCTGTTGCCGTTTTAAACAGACATTTAATCAATTAATTTGAAAACCTTATGTCAATAGGCACGCAGTAGCTCAACTCCTTCATGGCCTGTACAAAGTGACCTGAACCTACATTCATGTTTCAAAAATGTGAAAACAAGTTTCACACTAAAAGTAACATTCCAAGATGATATGAAAACAGACACAACCTTCATCAAAATGTTTGACAAACCTTTTCTCATTGTTTGTCAAACACAAGTGACAATGCAGGCAGTGTTAAAACGCAAGTCACTGGGCTAAAATTGATGTTCTGGGACTTCTTACTTTTTAATCTCAGACAGTTCCCCGTTAAGGATTACGTGACCAGATCTCAAGCCCACATAAGCAATGTCGCTCTTATTTGTAAACCCCTCGTGAAAAAGTTAATAATTAATTTTCAGATGGTTTGGATTGTTTATGGGGGGGGGGGGGGCACAGAGGAACTGAATTTTGAGAGGAAAAAATACATTTGGTTGGTACTAGAATGAAAATATAATGCCAAAACACAGAGAGGGATTTGGTCCACTTCCTTTCAGCAGCATAGACGCCTGCAAAAGAAAAAGAGGAGCAGATCCTTTTCACAAAATAGGGGTATTCGAAACAAATACCTAAACAGACTTACCGAAGAGCTTGCTGGGAGTGTCCTCGCTGTCATTTGATTCTACAGGCACAAGCAGAGATTCATTTAACTCATTGTCTGAAGTGGCCGCCTTATCCTCACCTCTCGATTCTGCATTCATTTCAGCTCGGAGGGACAGCAAGGGTTTGCTGAGTTGTTGTCCAGAAATCATGGGATCCTGGGAAAGAAAACGATGAGTGAAACAAGGTTAGCTTTGGTGCACACTCTCTCCCTTATCTAAGTCCCAGGCAGCTCCAGCTGCTATTGCTAGCTGCAGTCAAGTGAAGAGCTATTACAGATTCAATGAGTTTTCCATTACTCTCCGCCCTATTAAAGATCTACTAGCATGCGAGGATTTTGCTATGCTTTGTCAAAGTATTCTTTTCAAGAAAGGCTGATTGAAGAAACACTGCAACGTAAGACATTCATTCCAATATTTTTTTAAGTCCATGTACGCTTTCAAAGAAATGTGCAGATATTGTCGTCATCAGGTGCACTAACTGGTGCTAACCTAACCAGTCATAAACTTTCTCAAGAAAAATACATTAAGTTTTCACATTTCACAGTAAGTGTTCTGCAGCATTGACTAAGGAATTCTGTGTACAGTAAGTAAAATAAAACCTATCATTTATAATAAAAACTCAACAGATGGAACATTTTTTGCATTTCATATTTATGAACAGGAATTACTTAATAATTCCACAACTTAGTTCAATGGGAAGCTATTGATTTCTGGTCACTTCAGAGAAAATCCAGCTAAGGTAATAACTTTTAGGGTTCTCTTTCCTAGATTATAGTTTGACCTGTGTCAGGAACAGCAGGCAAGGAAAGGGTAAACTGCCTCTTATTAAACTGTCTGACATTTACCTTTGATGGTTACCGTTGCTCTTGTAAACCTTCACTGATGAAAATTGGGAAGAACTAAACTCCCTGAGCTACCCCTCTGCTATTTATTGCAAAGTTTATGCCTAAATGGATCTATGTGGAGAACAGGTGACTGGCATTCACTGTAGGCTGGTTAGCCTGCTCTCTGTGTCCACTCACCACATTGGTCGATGAATGCCTGTGGGTTTTTAATGTATTCATTTCTGAAAATAGTATTTGATATGACACATGATAATCTATGAAAATGTTAATCAATAAAAATAGTTTAAGCTGTCATCAAATGCACTCCTTTAGTCAATACTAATATCACTGCAAACAATGTCACTGTCATCAGGGCTTAATTTGCACAGCACTTAAATATTGGAATCGGTGCATCAATGTGCTGGTCTTCAAAGAGGTAAACACATTTTCCTCTTTTTAAGACTGATGCACTCCACATGCATTTAGCTGCAGCAAATCCTCCCCTTTGAATACCTTGATAGGTCCACTGGAGGGCAAAATTAATACTTAATTGAATCTCACAGTCATCAAAATAATCAATACTTTTTTATTATTTATTCTTTACAGTCTGTTGACTGTTTGAAACCTCACGGGGGAGGCTGGAAAGGATTCATGATTTTAACATGCGGTCGTTAAACAATGCAATTTTCAGCACGCATTAGGTTTAGGCTTGTAAGGGAAAAAAAGTGACTGGGTTAAGGGCACATACTGAAAAGAAATTAATTTCTGACATCCAAGCACAAAAAAGGGGAAATAAAACACAGCTGCACACATGGAAGAAGGCTGCTTCTGAAGCGTTTTATCATATCAAGAGCAGAGCTGAGCTTTCATAATGCTGACATTCCTCATCCTGACAATCCTAAACAAGTGGAAAGGATGAGACCGTAGATATCATCTTTCATCACAATCTCTGGCTCCACAACCAACATGACAGCTTTTTTCTTTTTGCACTATTACTTACTAAATAAAAATTACTCCCAAAGTAACATATTTCCAGATATAATAAGACTGCAATGTTTAATGCAGCATTACAGTCTGGAAATAATAATAATGATTAAAAAAAACATTTCAGCTGCTTTGTGTGCATGTGAACCCTTCACCAGAGAGGCTAGGTGAAATGCTGGAGCCCGAACAGTGGCATTTTCTAAAATCGAAGATCATTAAATTAACCTTTAGTGCTCCATATGCCTTTTGTTGGATGTTCACATTTGCTTTCTTACTTTTACCATAGAATAGTTAATGGTCTTCAGCAAGCTTTATAAGCAAGCTCTATGCAACCAGCACAATCGCTCTCTCTCGAAAATACCTATTTGCAGAGTATATTTTTATTTTTATTTGACCACTAAAAACTTTTCGAGCTGAATATTAATTACTATTCAAAGTAGCGTACGAGTGTACTGAATTCAAATGCTCTATAGATAGCGGAAGAAGCAAGTTTCAAATCCGTCCACAAATTCCAACAGATTGAAGGAAGCTAGCAGGTTCAAACTTAGCTAAATACACACCGATGAAAAATATACAAAGAAAATCAAGCAAGTCAAAAAATACCTCAGGGTTCACCTGTGGCCACTGATCTGCCAGTGACCTAATGGTGCAAGATTCAAAACGGACCTAATATGACCTTAGCTTTAGGTGTGCTAGTGGTACACACGGGATACTCACAGTCCACGCCATACTCTCTTCAAATATGTAATAAAGTATTCAAGAACTGCTCCTGCAGAGAACACTTCACACAGTCGGCATTTCCTTCTGCACCCAGTGCCACTGAGCTCAATATTCTTTCAGCTGAGCTATTTGTCTGTCTTTCAGTAGCACAGCATAGTTCAAATGGCAATCCTCGGCCCAAGACAGCTGAATCACTTCACTACCTATATAGTACGCCATTTTGAAGCTGTAATATCCTTACACTGTCCTCTCACTGCAGTTCCTCAATCTACCCTTGCTTTGATGAAGACAGAATTTATATATAGTTTTCTCTTGATTTTTTTTTAATGCAAACTGTTCCACAATGTAAATTTCAGAACTTAAGTTACAAGTTACACCTATCGCCTCAATAAAGTTTTAAAAACATGAACTTAAGATAATGATTGCAAGCAAATAAATTTAATCTTGATGGACACTCTTCCAACAAAATAAAGACTTAGAAGCAAACCACTTCTCAAATAAAGTACAGAAACAAATTTATTTTTACCACCTTGCAAAATGTATAACTGCAATGAGACCATATTCCGTTATATGCTACTACCAAGGGATTTCTTGTCAAAGTCAACTTCCAAGGCAGTCTCATGGGAACTGTGTTGTGCACATTCTTATGGAAGGTGTGAAAATCTGATTTTCCAAAATGGATCAGTAATTCTCTATGAAGGAAAAAAACTGAATCGATAAATCTTTGCTAAGTAGATTGCAAAGGAAAAATTATTCTTGCATTGACAGCGCATTAGGAAGTCTAAAACAATCTAAGCACAGTTCCAGCACGTCACCTCCATACAAAGAGTTTTAGATACTTACACAGTCGTAAGACAGCTAATTGGAGTGCTTTACTACACTAATGAGAGACATGGTGTGCAATCTGTAAATCTGTCTGAAACAATATAGTGTAGATAATTAAGTTTAGGTTCAGAAGATGGAATGAGCCACATGATGAGAGTTACAATGAGGAAGTTCTGGGTGATCATGGTGTGCATTTTGTGTTCATCTGGTTTACAATGCAGACATGTTCATTTAAAAGAAAAATCTCCTAAAATACTTCACAGTGCAACATTAATAAAAGTACATGGATTAATGACCAATTTTTCTACTGGCTTGTGTCATGACAAGAGAGAATTGTTTGCTGCAGCAATTAAATAACAATTTCAGTATACTAAGAACATTATGCTGTACTCTTCCAGCTGAAAGTCAAGCTTTCCAAAATTTTTAATGTTTTTCAACGCATCAGCATGAGACATCAACCTGGCTGGAATTACTTAGATCGAAAGTAAATGCACTGATTGTTTTCTCAGTGTGATTTTTTCCCCCCGCTTTGAGCTGCAGAGAGTCACAACGGCAAGCTATGGTGGCTGTTTTAGTTCCCTGCCTTGGCCCACTGTAGCTCGTGACACGATCAATAGCCAGGTTATGAGGCAGAGGAAGCTAAAGAGAGATTATGCTGATGAGGAAGGTGACAGAATTATCTCGCTGGATTTGTTCTTTGTATCACCTTCAATCTTTTTCCACTTCTGACAAGGAGAAAATCCAACAGAAAACAAAAATGAAAACAGCAGGCTGTGATTGAATATTTTGACCAAATAAATACTAAAAACACTCTCCCAGTCCAGGACAAAAAGAACTGCCTTGAACAGAAACCTGTAATTGGGATCTTTTTTTAAACACAGTATTTATATACTCACACAATTAAAAAAATAAGCAATGTTATTACAACAGTTGCAAGAAGCTTGGAGGAAATTTAAGCAAAGAAAATGTTGATATCATGTTCCAAATCAGCACGCAAAGTTCCACTGCTTCTTTCTGCAACCAAACAAAGAGGCACCAGCAGAAAGACTTGCGCACAGAATCGATTCACAAGTGTTTCAAGCTGTGATTCCATTCCGCAAAAGGAATAAAGCGCAAATACTTTTGTCTTATGCCATGTATTCATACAAAGAGACCCACAGTTCATTTTCACCTGTTCTCCCGGTTCATTTACAAGTTCTGTCAATAACAAAAGGGGGAAATAAAACAAAACACAGAAAAATTAACAGATAACAAGACCAGTGAGGAAACTGCACAAGCACAGACCAGTTTCATTTCTGGTTAGGATATCGAGCTTCTCACATTCCAGACTCTGGGTGATACAGGTGGAAAGTCACAAGAGTACACTGGCCCGAAGCTGTAAAAGATGTTACTAAATTTTAACTGCTAGGAACAAATTTGGTTTCCTACAGTTGGCACATGGTGATCTTCATTGTGGCACACAATATGCACTGATTTCTGCAGGATAGAAACATGCTGATACAGATGATGCAGGAGAGGAACAGATAGCTAGTATTAGAGGAATCATTCAAACAGGAAAGAAACATTCTAATTTTTTCCACTTGTTATCTGCAGTAAATTTCCTCCCCACCCTTTCTGCTTTTATGCCATTCCTGCTCTTTTCCTGAGGGTGGCGCCTACTGTTGGAATACACAGGCTAATTCCACAATCTCACATACCCTGTGAGGAGCCGTGCTCAAAGGGAACACAGGTAAGAAAATCAGAACTATAACTTTGTGGCCCTGTCTCCAATCCACATCCCCTACAAGTATGGCTTTCCCGCTATATGTACAGTGCCACTGAATAAGCTCCAATGGTTCCATGGTATCTTACTGGATGGCCATTCTTCACGATTTAACCAAAGGAACCACAATAGGTGGGCACAGTCTTGTCCTCACCCACTATCTACCAGAAGGGATCTCTGGATAGCAACCAGGAGCTGCACAAACCTGGCTGGATCTCCCCCCACCCTGCTTCCTTCCCCAGTGATGCAGAGGGTAAATACAGTTCCTCTAATATTGTTTGTGATTCAGTAACTCAGCACAAACCAGAAACTGAACTTTGGACCTTCCTGACCTGTGCTGCTCAGTACCATACTATATGGTGCATTAACAACAAATTGTATTTATATAGCGCCTTTAATGTAATAAAATGTCCCAAGGCGCTTCACAGGAGAGTTATAAAAGAAAATTTGACACCGAGCCACATAAGGAGATATTCGGGTAGATTGGTCAAAGAAGTAGGTTTTAAGGAGCGTCTTAAAGGAGAAAAGCAAGGAAGAGATCTGGAGAGATTTAGGGAGGGATTTCCACAGCATAGGGCCTTGGCAGCTGAAGGCGCGGCCACCATTGGAGTAGCAATTAAAATCAGGGTGCACAAGAGGTTAGAATTGGAAGAGTGCAGATATCTCAGAGGGTTGTGGGGCTGGAGGAAATAAGGAGGGGCAAGGCCATGGAGAGATTTGAACGCAAGGATAAAAATTTTAAAATCGAGGTGTTGCTTAACTGGTAACTAATGTAGGTCAGCGAACACAGGGGTGATGCGTGAAAGGGACTTGGTGCGAGTTAGGACAAAGGCAGCCGAGTTTTGGATGACCATAAGTTTACGGAGGGTAGAACATGGGAGCCTGGCCAGGAGTGTGTTGGAAGAGTCAAGTCTAAAAGTAACAAAGGCATGGGTTTCAGCAGCAGTTGAGCTGAGGCAGGGGAGGAGATAGGTGATGTTACAGAGGTGAAAATCGGCAATCTTTGTGATGGTGGAATATTTGGTTGGAAGCTCATCTCAGGTCAAGTAGGATACCATGGTTGCGAGCAGTCTGGTTGAGCCTCAGACAGTTGCCAGGGAGAGGGATGGAGTTGGTGGCTAGGGAACGGAGTTTTGTGGCGGGAACTGATGACAATGGCTTCAGTCTTGCCAATATTTAGTTGGAGGAAATGTCTGCTCATCTAGAACTTGCATTTATATAGTACCTTTAACATAGTAAAATATCCCCAGGTGAACCATGCGAGTGGAATCAGACAAAAATTGACCCCAAGCCAAAGGAGGAGATTTTAGGGCAGAGACTAAAAGCTTGGTCAAAGAGAACCATCTTTGGAGTTTTAAGGAGCATATTAAAAGAGAGAGAGGTGGAGAGATGGCAAGGTTTATGGAAGGAATTCCAGCGCTTAAGGCCTAGACAGCAGAAGGCACAACTGCCAATGGTCAGGTGAAGAAAGTGGGGATGCACAAGCAGCCAGACTTGGACGAACACAGAGTTCTTGGAGGGTTGTAGGGCTGGAAGAGGTTTCAGAGATATGGAGGGGCGAGGCTATGGAAGGATTTATACACGAGAATAAGAATGTTTTTTAAATCGAGGCATTGGTGGACTGGGAGCCAATGTAGATCAGCAAACACAGGGGTGATAGGTGAACAGGACTTGGTCAGAGTTAGGATATGGTTAGCAGAAATTTAGATGAGCTCAAGTTTATTAGCCGACTGCATCATGGAGAGAGGTGGGTGAGGGGACAATGAATTACCTTTGGGGGGTATGACATGTAATGGGGCATATTTCAGTAAAACGTGCATTGCGACATTGCAAAATAAATTTTACAACTCAAATAAATTTTTCTCAAAGAGGATTGGACAAATGACAAAGATTCAGTTAATTCAATTATGCCGAAACAAATGATCTCTTGTAGCTCTTCTGAGATTACTGCCGATAAACATTCACACTTAAATTCACCCTACTGCATTCATACAACATCAGTGTTTACCCATCACATAGTCTTCTCTTTAATACACAAGCCTCCTTAGCTGCAAGGAAGAACTTGCATTTATTTAGCACCTATCATCACCTCAGGATGTCCCAAAGTGCTTCACATCCAATGACGTACTTTTGAAGTGTAATGTAGGGAATGTTGCAATGTAGGGAAACATGGCAGCCAATTTTCACACTTTCACACAGCAAGGTCTCACAAACAGCAGTAGGTTACCGACCAGATCATCTGTTTTTAGTGATGTTCGTTGAGGGATATTGTTCAGGACATCGGGAGAACTCACCTGTTCTTCTTCAAATTCTGCAGTGGGATCTTTTACTTCCATGGCAGACAGTTCCTCGGTTTAACATCTCCTCTGAAAGACAACACCTATGAAATACAGCACTCCCTCAGTAGTGCACTGAAGTGTCTATCTAGATTATGTGTTCAAGTCTCTGGAATAGGACTTGAACCTATAACCTTTTGACTCAGACAAGAGTGCTATCACTGAGCCTTGGCTAACACCAGTTTTCCATTATTTTCCAGCACACAAATAGTGTTCAAAACACAAAGAATTCTCAAGCAAGCCGGAGAATTTTGATTAAAATGAATGGAGTAGAAATTTGCCTTGGAGGTAGTGCAAACCGGGCAGCATCGTATCTGCCTCCCATTATACTCCCCACTCAATATTCAGTTCCACTGACTACAACACAACTGAGTATCAAGCGTAACTATAACAGCCGGCCAATGTGATACCACCCAAGACAAATTTCTTGTATCATTATTTCTTCTGATGTAGTAATGTATATTGGGACTAGACCACCAAAACCTGCATTTGGTGGGATTAAAATACACACATATTTCATATGCTTTCTAAACATTCTGATTAGGTGTTTTCTTGAATTTAAAAATGTATGCAATTCTTTTATTTAAATAAGCTCTGTACCGCATATCAGAAAGCTGGTGCCACTTTTATTCACCATTTGTCTCACGGTCTCTTGGTACTAAAAGATGCAGGTCAAATCCTGTGCATAACAAAAGATAACAGCCTGTTTTTGTTTTATCTGGTTTCAACGACAACAAAAATTAACACAATGGAAATAAAGTATTGCCCAGACCTGTCAGTAGTCCCTGGCTGGACTCGTGGAAAGTGTTCAGAGTAGGGAGGCGTACATCCTCAGATTCGACTGCCCTCAGAGTAAGATTTCCAGCCTGCCACAAACCACTAATGACTGCCTGTGGTGCACCAATTAACAACGGCTAGTGGCCAATCCAGCAACTGGATGCTGACGGCCCTCAAACAACCAGCATCACCAATATTGCCGGGAGTGCCTCGCAGTGACTTTGGCACCTCCCTCCCACACCCACAGCTCCATCAAAATAATAGTAATTTCAATAGTCAGAAACAGTAATTTTGTTAGACTGTAGTGATTTAATTTTTGGGGGGGTATACTGAGTTTCTATGGGCCCAAATTTGGCCAGGAGTTGCTCCGTTTTTTTTGGAGTAACTTGATTTTTCTGGAGTATCTTAAAAATCCCCATTCTGCACATTCAATTTGCACCAGTGTAAATGAGTTAGTTAGGAATTTTTTTAAGTTTTATTTTTTTTTCAAAAGGGGTCGTTACCAGCCACCTATGCCTGTTTTGGCCACTTAAGCCAGTTTGGCCACCTAATAGTTGCTCCAAACTCATTTAGGCCAGCGTATGTGGCCACTTGTGGCCTTGTGGAGAGTAAGTACATTCTAAAGCACCAAGCACTAAACAAAGCACAAAAATAAGCATTCAATAACAAATAAAAAATACAAGGAAGCTGAGAGGACCTGCACCTAGCACCAAGACTTACAAAGCACTAAACAAAGCACAAAACATAATAAGCAATTAATTAACAATTAAAACATAGAAGGAACCCTGCACTTAAAGCACCAATACCAAAGTAATAAGCAATCAATTAATCAATAATAAAAAATAGAAGTCCTACCAAAACACGGCCGGGAGGGCAGTGGGCCGCTGATAGACCATGGATAGGGGTGGCGCGCTTCGGCCCTTCCCACAGCCTGCAGCACACTCTCAGATTCTGGGTGCGAGGAGCTACTGCGCATACGCGCACACTCGAATCCAGTGGCCACGCTACGCCACCATCGAGGAGAGGCTCGGGAGTGGTCAAACTCGGCCCAAAGATTTTTGGAGCACTTCGAGGCGGACAAAAGCAGCGCACCTCTGGTGAGTGTGCCAGAAATCTGTACTGGCCAAATTCTACCCCTTTATTACTACAATTTGGTCATTTAGTGCAAAGTATTTGCAGTTGAAAAATGCAAAATGATTTCTTTTTAAACTTTTTGTTTATATTGTGCAGCAGTTCTGGGAACATAACATCGGTATAAATGTATCAATGTGTGGAAAGGAATTACAAGAAATTATTCCGTTCCCCAGAAAAAATAGCAAGGTATTTTATTTTATCATCTGGCTTCTTATTACAAGTTAGATATTTAAGTTTACCAGGGCAGTACCTAACTTCCAGATTAGCGCAGTCTGCTGATTAACACATGAAACTGCAGTGTGAGTGTTCCTGTTGAAGAAACACACTGGGCATGTGCGTTAAAATGTTCATGTTTTGATGATACACAGCGCCTTTTTTCAGTATCTAGGTACAGCTATTCAGAGCTGACACTCTAAAAGGCCTGTAGATTTGGACTTATATCTCAAACTCTGCCGATTTGCTCCTTTAGATTTCATGAGCCTGCTTGCTTTTGGAATGGTTTGTTCCCAGTAATGCTCTATCCCGTTTGTGGAAACATTCTAAATCCATCTGCGACAAAGCTGGAGGGAGTGCTTTTATGTCTCCCTCATTACATAAAATTAGCTTTTCCATTCAGACATGGTGGTTGGCGTTTTGTATTGCAATTGTTTACATGCAGGCTATGAGGCTCCACAGTGTGTAATTAATTGACCCATGAAGATAAAAAGTTTGGATACACCTTTAGTAGATTGACAGCCATTACAATAGAAGGCTAATAGGCAAGGGTATTTAAAAGAACAAAGTCCCTAATACGGGATGGAGGACTGTTATGAGAGACCAACCAAATTCAGCTCACTATATGTATCATTAGGAAGGGGCAGAATCACACGTGTTTAGTGGGTGAATGGAACTAAGCCAGGAGCTAAACCATGTTTAAAAATAAGCACTGAAAATGTATCTAAAATCTTCTGAGAGCACACCAAAACAAACATTTATATGAACACAATTATTTTATAATCGGTCAGGTTTTGCCCAATAAAAAGGATACTTGTTTAAAAAATAAAAAATACTTTGTATGCAGAGGAAAAAGGAAGAATGAAAGAACTCAAATTTGAAAGGTCAAAAGCTGTATCGCTGACTCTACAGTGACCCACCTACAGAAATAAAAATTGGGAGAACAAAGTGATCTAAATATGGCAGGATAGATTATTTCTCATCTGATTTGCAGTGGAATATTTAGCACATAGTAACAAAAAAACTTGGAAGAGCTTTGACTTGTGTAGAGTTGAATAGATAAGATAATAAACTAGAAATTACTGTTTGCTCAACATATTGATATAATTTTCCTTTCTCTGTTATGGTTGAGGTGTCTGCACATTTATTTCAGTAAATAAAGAAATGTCATCACAAACATATTCAAAATTTGTACCCTAATATCACAAATAGTGGCTATTTTCTCCCCAAAGTATTTAAAAATCTACCAGCTTCTTACTTACATGTGAAAAACAGATTCTGAAGAAACTAAACAAACATTTCTAATTTATTTGTAAAATATTTTCAATTATAAATTTGCTGTGTAAGTGTTGGGAGCATAGAATATCATAAAAATAACAAGGTATTTAAAAAAAAATAGAATGAGAAACGTCTTCTAGTAAAAGATCAGAAAAATGCATTTATTTTTTCTACCTTAATTATATTTACTTATTGTATATTTAGCGAGAATCATTTATTTATGATTTTTTGCCTATGTACAATATTGGTTACTTTACAGAAAATATACCAATATTGGTATTGGCAAATTGGAACATTAATTTAAGTCAAAGAATAAGATTTAAGGATATGCTACAAGACAAGTAGATATTGATGATGAGACGAAGACTCATTGTTGAATTGCAAGCGAAATACAAAAACCTAATTAACTGACGCAATATCTAAATGACGCAGCACTGTCACGTAACATATATGAACACTTAAATATTAAGCACATTTTAAAATTGCAATAGTGAACACTTTAAATATGGTTAGTAAATATTTCAAACCCAAATCAAATCTCTTCACTGCTCCTAAAACCCAGGTGAGTTATTTTTAAATATATTTTTAGTTTGCCATACAAACATTTTTCTGTCTTCAAGGGGTTAATAATAAAAAGATAGTCATGTTACATCCTGAATCAGTAAAATAGCAAATGAGTTTAGAATAATATTAGTCTCCAGTTCCCTTCCCACCATCCCCCAGTCCCTTACACACATGCGCACGTGCACAGACACATATACACATACACACACAGGCACACACACAAGGCTCCCTTGTTTCATGT
The DNA here is from genome assembly GCF_044704955.1 of Pristiophorus japonicus. Lineage (NCBI taxonomy): Eukaryota > Metazoa > Chordata > Chondrichthyes > Pristiophoridae > Pristiophorus > Pristiophorus japonicus. The sequence goes on from NC_091977.1 coordinate 349,166,722, forward strand.
CACAGCAGTTTTGTTCTCTCTGTACCTCATTTAACAAGCGGAGCTGTATTACGGTTTTCAAACCCAGCGAACATACAAATGCACAGCTAGTCCAAGCCCTCGGGCCTAGGGATCATGATGGCATGGTTGGACTGTTCCCTAGGGACAGCAGTGTGAGAAGGGTGACTGGACGCTGTGACCTGCCTGCCTCAGCTGAGACATAAACAGGAGGGTAGTAATACTGATGAACATACCTGTCATTCAGAGGATGAAGCCTCACTCAGATCAAGACAATTGTATAAAATACATTTTAAAATACAAAAATTTTAAACTGTTGACCTCTGACAACACACCAAATTTAATTCTGTACAATGAACTTTGATAATTTAACACAAAAAGCATACCTTAAATAGTTTATTTGTAAATTATATATTCAAATTTTACACAAATGCACGTTTAATAAGCAACAGTGTGGTATTCTGCAGCATAAATTGTTATTTCATTTCCATTCTAAGCCCATTTCCGTTTGTTTATTTAATTTCTATCTGAAAAGCCAAACATGAGCAATTTAAGTCGTTTGTCCCTCTAAAATAGTCACTTGATTTTTGATAAAAAACTAATTAAAGGAACGTTCAGGATTGTTCTTTACAAATTAAGAGGATTCTGCAAATGGCAGAAGCTTTTTCATGGAGCCTAGTTTCACATAACAGCTGATTTGAACAATCTACAAGAGCAGTATATCTCTAATGCTCTAGTGATTGAAAATATTTTTTCTATAGTCATATATAGTGTTTTAGTTCAAGAATTTTATTGATGGAATCACACTTAAATTTTAAAGTACATTTGTGAAATCTCCCATATGTTCCAGTTTATTTAAATCTTTACAATTAATATACAAGAATGTAAGTTGAAAAATTCTGTTTATCTAAATAAAACAACTTGTTCACCTACTTTCAAATTAACTACTTGAGCATTCCAAGTACTGCTGTCAAATATGGAACATGAAACAGGTAATTATAGACACTGCAAAGACTGAATCTTTTAAAAGTAAAATTATAAAAAGATGTAGCATGAAGTAATCCTCTGAGCTGTTTCAATAAAATAAGCAGTTTTTTAAATTTGAGTGCAGAGTTCACCATTATTTATGTCATGATGAGATATTTTTAACTATTCTAAAATTATGACAATAAATTAAAAACTTTTCAGTTTCATAATTTGCCTTCAAAAATGTTTTTACAAGGAATGTTTCAGATTTTTTTGTTTAAAAAGATCAATGCTAAAAGAATGCAGATTATTGTTATCAGTGAATAGATTTGCATAATCTGAATAACGCAAACTAGGATTCTACATTCTAAACAGCACTATTAAATAATGAGCTATCTGCTGTTGTGAAATTTTCAAAATAAAAATTGCACTGAAAAGAAATTAATGCAAGGCTAAAAAGGCTTGTCCTGTAGAGTGGAATATTGTTTGGTCCGCAGTGGAGTGAAAGGGAGGCGGAAGAGAGAAAGAAATAAAGAAAGACATAGAGAGAGAGAGAGAGAGAAAGACAAACAGACACACACACAGAAAGAAAGTGAGAGAAAGTAACCTTTTCAGTCCATTTAGAGTTGGTTTAATAACAATTTGACATTATATCTACATAAAATCCCATGACATCTCCTTCAACAAATATGACCTTTACAGAGATGAATATTCTGAGATTAGATACCCTGATACCCATCTTCTGAGGCTGAAGGAAGTCCTTTGTGGAACACTGTGGAACAGAAATACTACATTTTCAATTTTGAAAAATGAACGTATCCTTCGGACAATAGCATTGTGATTTGATTATGACAGTTGTGAAATAAAGTCTACTGAATATGACAACAGGAATGGAGCCCTGTACAAATGTTTTAAATATTGTCTGGCCTATTACAGGCCTGCCAATTCGGCTACACCACGTTGTCCACATCGCAGACATGGATATTATTTATACAAGAGGATGAATTAAAAGGCCGTTTGCTGCTGCGACTGCCGCTGACCATTAGTTTATGGAAGTCCTCGAAAGTACTTGGTTATGTTTGACATTCAGTGTTTGAAAACTTGAGGAAATAAATCAATTTGTGTTTTTCTATCAGATAAGTGAAGTTTAAGCTATTAAAATGATAAAGCTGTTATAAACCATTTATTTACATGAACAGAGAATTAATCAGTTCAGAATAACTCTGTACACAATAAACACGTGGTACTTGTACTCCACCACATAGTTTCGAAAAGTACCAGATTACAATTAACAAATATTCCTATGATCTATAGTTGGAATACCTGAATAATTTAACATTTAAATTATCAAGTAATTCAAGTTAATAACAAGGTATAAAAGATAACACATTGTTCAGAAAAGCAAAAGAGATATCTACATAAAAAGCAGAAGTCCAACAAATGAGTATTGGTCGAATATGTGTATTCAAGGTAGTAGATATTTGAATTAAATTATGAACAGACCAAAATTAATTTGGATTGTTGTTTGAATGCAGAACACTCACTGTTGAGGATCAATATTTAAAAGAATTTTCAAAACAATTATATTTTCCATGAACTGTACATCTACTCATTAAATCTTCTAAAGCACTGGGGTAAATGCGAGTGGTCAGACTCACGTTTGAATCACATTTGGAGCTTTTTTTCTCCATCAATTTTCTAACAGACTGAGATTCTTTCAAGTAACACCTTTCACAGAATCCTTACACATTAAGGAAACTCTCACACACACATACATCTGTTCTTTGCACCTTCAATATGTAAAATTAAATATTGATACATTTATCCTGGAATAAATTTATTATAATTATTATTGTGATTTTATATAATTTTACCAAAATATTCTCTGGAAAATGCTTACTTTATGCAGCCTGTTCTTAACCAACCTTCCTTACCCAGGAGAGCATAATTCCACCAGTTCCTGTGATTATTTGCAGATAAATAAGAAGATTACAAGCCTGGGATTGCTTTTTAGATGATTGTGCTTAAAAGCAAAGGACACGTATACTTGGACTACTCAGAATACAAACAACACAAGAAGCACTAGTGACCCATCTGGTATCCAGTAGACAAAGACGAAATGGCTCTAAAGCCCAGCATGTGAGGCCTTTGAGAAATATTCTTCTGGCATTTCATCACAGCAGCCCTAGACCAGTTTATCTTGGTGGCTTGAGGGAGTAAATAGAGCTGTTTATTAAAGCTACTCTGCTGTATTACATTAGACGCAGCAGACCACCTGGACCTTTTAGATTGTTGTAGTTTTTTTTAAATTTGCAGACTGGCTACTGCAACAACAGGAATTATTATATTTACTGAGGTCACACATCATTTGGATTAAAGGTAAAATATACAAGCTAGAGCAACACAGCAGACACGTTAGTATAATACTGTAAATCTCCCACGAATGTACACCAAATCTGAGCCTTCACACCGCCACGTTGGTGTGCTACATATATAAAATAACAGTAGAAAGAGGGTTAAATACATTTTTTAATGATAAAGTCATATTAAGCAATAAACAGAGACCAAAAAGCAGCAAATAGTTTTCAACATTAATTGTCAGGGTGGGATATTGAATATCTCACTAACAATAGCTGCGCCTAACTGCGGACCAGATAGTAGAAGAGGTACTGTAAATATGAATTATATGAATCATACTGTTATACCCCCATGGAAAAATAAGAGAGGAGTTGAGAAATGGCTGACTCCATACCTGACCAATTACAGCATGCATGGTCCCTGTATCCTGCTGGGCCAAGAGATCGCTATCCATCATACATATCTTGTGAAGAGCAGAATGGGGGTTTCTGCCATGCATCTGTCAATCAACGCTTGCAGTTAAAATCATCACCAAACAGAGGCAAAAGCAAAAAGTCAAGCTGCTTCACCAAATAGGATTGAAAAAAAATCACATGACAGCAGTACACACATACACACAAACATACTGCATGCATTTCCTGCACACAAGAAGTGACCTTGCTTCAAAACTACAACATGCAGAAATTTGCCATTCAATTATCTGTTAATAAGTGTCTGTTTTAAATGAACTAATAAATAAAGCTTTATTTGGAAACATAGTATGATTTCTGTAATTTTGTGCTGATTTTAGAAACATCAGATTGAGTCACTGATATTCACAAAAACTACAACTACAGCTGAACAAGAAAATAAGTATTATTGGTAAGCTTAGAATCTCAATACTTGTATCGTGCAGGACACTAATTGGAAATATATATCTATAAATACACATTTCCCCCATATTAAAACATCGAAGAGAAATGTTAATGTATGCACCTTTGTTACAAAATTTCAAGTCTTCAATCATGTTAAATTTTCTGCAATACTTTTTTTAATATACAATACAAAAATTTTAAAATAATACACAACTACAAATAACTGTTGAGTGTAAAATATCCTGTACTAAAGGCAATAAAATATTGCTGCTTGTCAAAATGGAGAACCAAAGAGACACTCATTTGTATTTGTGAGGAATGAATAAAACACTTAATTGTTGACCAGTGACCAATTATTTGCATATACAATACAAGATACTTTTAAGATGAAAGTAAAACACCTTTTGATTTGTACTTTACTAAAAGTTATTAAATCAATGCCTAAAAGTTATTTGATTTCAAATACAGCGTGTTGGAAGTTCGGGTTTTGTATGATTGATGTGGGAAAACATTTCTAGCACTTAACGCCTTTTTGTTAAAAAAAATACTCCCCATACATTGTTTAACCTAATCCAGAACGAGCGTGCATTCACCCTGTTCCTAATGTACGAGTGTCCTTGTTTATTTTAATTTGCTTCATATTTCTTCCGTTCCAAGACAATCTTGAAAATGGACGGCTAAACTGCAACCGCACTTGCTCCAATAGGCGGAATCAAACTGTTCCCGTTTGGTACAAATGATAAAACATCATCACTTAGGGAGTTTTTAAACACGTTCAGTCCTTGATATTTCACCTGGGAGGTAATCGCAGCCCAGACCGGCTAGCTGCACACCGACAAGCCCCAAACTATTGCCACTCTGGGGGACATTAGTAAGTTATTATTATTTAACTTTGAAAAGTTTCATTACGGACGCAAATTCATTTTTTTTAATTGCTAGCGATCACTGACGAAACTCAATGAATCGGACTATTCCCTGACCCACAATTAGCCCGGGATTGCCGCGAGGGGAGTGACCGCGGACAGCCAGCACTGAAAACAGGCGGCGCGCGGGCTGCGGACCATGGCCGCGAGCTGGACCCTGTGGGCACGTACACACTCCGCACAGCACCCTCACACCGCACCCTCACACTCCGCACAGCACCCTCACACCGCACCCTCACACTCCGCACAGCACCCTCACACCGCACCCTCACACTACGCACAGCACCCTCACACCGCACATAGTGCCTTACACCGTACACAGCACCCTCACACTGCATACAGCACCCTCTGCACACAGCACCCTCACACTCCGCACAACGCCCTCACACTAAAGAGGGTTTTTATTCCTACCTCAAGACATCCCTGTCCCGCGTCCCCACGGGCGTCAAATTGATCCCCCTAGGTGACTTCAAAGCCAGGGTGGGCAAAGACACTGCCCTCTGGGGAGGCGTCATTGGCAGAGAGGGGATAGGGAAAGCCAACTCCAGTGGTACCCTACTCCTGACAAAAAGTCTAGAACATGAACTCCTCATCACCAACACTCTGTTCCTCCAGAGGGACAAATACAAGGCATCGTGGCAACACCCTCGCTCCAAACACTGGCACCTGCTTGACTATGTCATCATCTGAGCTAGGGATTGCAAGGATGTGCGCATCACCCGCGCCATGACAGGAGCTGACGACTGCTGGATGGACCACTGCCTAATCCGATCCATCATCGACATTAACATAGCCCCAAAGCAGAGGGGACAGCAGAAGCAGTGCCGCAATAAAGTCAACGCCGGGGCACTTAAAGACCCAGCTAAGAGAGCCTTATACAGCCAGTGCCTCACAGCTAACCTGGCGTGCCTTGATGACCCTGAGATGCTCAATGCCCACAGTGCTTGGTCTGCCCTCCAGGCCTCCATAACCAGTGCCTGTGAAGAGACACTTGGTCACTCAACCAGAAAACACCAGGACTGGTTTAATGAAAATGATCAGGAGATCCAAGAACTAATAGATCGCAAGCGCAGATCATTTCTGAGCCTCAAGCAACAACCCAACTCGGGAGCAACAATGCAACATTACAGACGGTTCAAGGCTGAGATCCAACAAAAAACCTGGGACCTAAAGAACAGATGGTGGATGGAGAAAGCACAGGAGATATAACTGACCGACAGCCAAGATATGCAAGGATTCTTCATCGCAGTCAAGGCCACCTACAGTCCAAACTCTTAAGGCCCCACCCCACTGCTGGCCAAGAACAGGGAAACACTCATCAAGGACACTGAGCCTGTCAGGGCCCGCTGAAAGGAGCACTTTGAAGATCTCCTCAATCGAGACTCTGCCTTTGACTCGAGTGTTCTCGACTCCATCCTGCAGCATGCGACCCGCCACCACCTCAGGTGAAACACCAACATTGCACGAGGTAGGAAAAGCCATAAAACAGCTCAAGAATAACAAGGCTACGGGAACGGATGGAATCCCTGCTGAGGGGCTAAAGTATGGCGGAGAGGCGCTGGTGGCGCGGATACATGACCTCATCTATCTCATCTGGAGGGAGGAGAGCATGCCAGGAGATCGCAGAAATGCAGTGATCGTGACCATCTTTAAAAAAGGGGACAAGTCCGACTGTGGCAACTACAGGGGAATCTCCCTGCTATCAGCCACTGGGAAAGTTGTCGCTAGAGTTCTCCTCAACCGTCTCCTCCCTGTGGCCTAGGAGCTCCTCCTGGAGTCACAGTGCAGATTTCGTCCCCTACAGGGCACAACAGACATGATCTTTGCAGCGCGACAGCTGCAGGAAAAATGCAGGGAGCAGCGGCAGCATTTATACATGGCCTTTTTCGACCTTACAAAGGCCTTTGACACTGTTAACCGCGAGGGTCTATGGAGCGTCCTCCTCCGTTTCGGATGCCCCAAAAGTTTGTCAACATCATTCGCCTGCTCCATGACGACATGCAGGCCGTGATCCTTACCAACGGATCTATTACAGACCCAATCCACGTCCGGACCGGGGTCAAACAGGACTGCATCATCACTCCAACCCTCTTCTCAATCTTCCTCACTGCCATGCTCCATCTCGCAGTCAACAAGCTCCCCGCTGGAGTGGAACTAAACTACAGAACCAGTGGGAAACTGTTTAACCTACGCTGCCTCCAGGCCAGGTCCAAGATCTGTCATTGAGCTGCAGTACGCAGATGACGCATGCGTCTGCGCACATTCTGAGGCTAAACTCCAGGATATAGTCGATGTATTTACTGAGGCAAATGAAAGCATAGGCCTTACACTAGACATCCGTAAGACAAAGGTCCTCCACCAGCCTGTCCTCACCGCACAGGACTGCCCCTCAGTCATCAAGATCCATGGTGCAGCCCTCGACAACGTGGACCATTTCCCATACCTCAGGAGCCTTTTATCAACAAGAGCAGGCATTGATGCGGAGATTCAACACCACCTCCAGTGCGCCAGTGCAGCCTTCGGCCGCCTGAAGAAAAGAGTGTTTGAAGACCAGACCCTCAAATCTACCACATAGTCTACAGGGCTGTAGTAATACCCGCCCTCCTGTATGGCTCAGAGACATGGACGATGTACAGAAGACACCTCAAGTCGCTGGAGATATATCACCAATGATATCTCCGCAAGATCCTGTAAATCCCCTGGGAGAGCAGGCACACTAACATCAGTGTCCTCGTCTAGGCTAACATCCCCGGCATTGAAGCACTGACCACACGCAATCAGCTTCGCTGGGCAGGCCACATAGTTCGCATGCCAGACACGAGACTCCCAAAGCAAGTGCTCTATGCGGAGCTCCTTCATGTCAAATGAGCCAAAGATGGGCAGCGGAAACGTTATAAGGACACCCTCAAAGCCTCCCTGATGAAGTGAGACATCACCACTGACACCTGGGAATCCCTGGCCAAAGACCGCCCTAATTGGAGAAAGTGCATTCGGGAGGGTGTTGAGCACTTAGTCTCAATGCCAAGAGCGTGAAGAGGTCAAGCGAAGGCAGCGGAAGGAACGTGTGGCAAACCAGTCCCACCCACCCCTTCCCTCGGCGACTGTCTGTCCCACCTGTGACAGAGTCTATGGCTCTCGTATTGGACTGTTCAGTCACCAAGGAACTCACTTCAGGAATGGAAGCAAGTCTTCCTCGATTCCGAGGGACTGCCTATGATAATGACTGCACAAAAGCACCCGCACACTGCTCACACACTCCACACAGCACCCTCACACTCCATACAGCTCATACACTCCGCACAGCACCCTCACACCGCACACAGCTCTCACACTGCACACAGCACCCTCACACCGCACACAGCACCCTCACACCGCACACAGCATCCTCACTCCGCACAGCACCCTCACACCGCACACAACACCCTCACACCGCACACAACACACCGCACACAGCACCCTCACACTGCACACAACACACCTCACACTCCACACAGCACTCTCACACATCTCACACTGCACACTCCACACAGCATCCTCACACACTGTGCATACTCCACACAGCATCCTCACACTCCATACAGCTCATACACTCCGCACAGCACCCTCACACCGCACACAGCTCTCACACTGCACACAGCACTCTCACACCGCACACAGCATCCTCACTCCACACAGCACCCTCACACCGCACACAACACCCTCACACCGCACACAACACACCGCACACAGCACCCTCACACTGCACACAACACACCTCACACTCCACACAACACTTTCACACATCTCACACTGCACACTCCACACAGCATCCTCACACACTGTGCATACTCCACACAGCATCCTCACAAACCATACAACACAATCACACATCTCACAGATTATCAACCAGCCATGGCACACTCGCCCGAGTCAGAAGGCTGTGGGTTCAAGTCCCACTACAGGAACTTGAGCACATAAATCTAAGCTAACACTCCAGTGCAGTGCTGAGGGAGTGTTGCACTGTTGGTGGTGCCGTCTTTCAAATGAGACATTAAACCGAGGCCTCGTCTACCCTCTCAGGTGGATGTAAAAGATCCCTTGGCACTATTTCGAAGAGAAGGGGAGTTATCCCCAGTGTCCTGGCCAATATTTATCCCTCAATCAACATATCAAAAAATTCCAGATTATCTGGTCATTATCACATTGCTGTTTGTGCGAGTTTGCTGTGTGTAAATTGGCTGCCACGTTTCCCATACTACAACAGTGACTGCACTCTAAAAGTACTTCATTGGCTGTAAAGCACTTTGAGATGATCGGTGGTCGTGAAAGGCGCTATATAAATGCAAGTCTTTTTCTCTCACCACACAGCGCACTCTCACACACATTCTCAGATTCTCCTTCAGAAAAAAAGCACCTCAACTGGGAACTAGTGTGATTTACCTGGAACTTCGCTAATGATACATTGTCTATCGTTTTATATCCAGTTAAATTGTAAGGTTCTACCTATCAAGGGGAGTAATATATAAACAGACACGTGCCAACGTAATACACATTAGGTTTATTGCACATTTCATGAAGTTCATGTTTCGATTTATTTCGACTAATCGATACCTGTCCCACGATCATCGCACAGCGACCACACTACAGCTTATCAAAATAATTAACAACTTTTCATTGTATGAGCTCTCTCTGTCGAGGCTGTCCTCTGCTGTCGGAGTGAGAGCTCGGCTCTGAAGCAAGTGGGACTGGCGGCGGCCGGGGTAGGGGGGGCTCCTCTGGAAAATAGATAAACCCAGTCAACGTGTGCCACTTTCTCCGAGAGAGCGAAAAAAATTTTTTACCTGCTCACAGCACATTTACATTTCCAAATTGGCGGCACGCTACGTTGTGTTTTGTACACTGGCGCTTCGCATTCCAATGGTACAGCTGGTCGAGTTGGGTGTGCTCTTTTGAAAAGGCACTGGACCGCATGCTGCTTTCGCGTCTGATACAGCGCCAGGTCCCCACGGCGCAGCGCCCGACTCAGGGATTAGGGACCACGGTTTCAACCTATGCTGGCTACTCCGAGTGTCCTCGGCGTGGCACACACACGCTCATAAATGCGCACAAAGAAACAAATATACAACAAGTTGCATTTATATAAGAACATGAGAAATAGGAACAGGAGTCGGCCATACCGCCCCTCAAGCCTACTCCCCATTCAATAAGATCACGGGCTCAGCTGCACTTCCCCCGGCCTCCCCATAACCCCTTATCGTTCAAGAAACTCTCTATTTCTGTCTTAAATTTATTCAATGTCCCAGCTTCCACAGCTCTCTGAGGCAGCAAATTCCATAGATTTACAACCCTCCTTATCTCTGTTTTAAATGGGCAGCCCCTTATTCTAAGATCATGCCCTCCAGTTCTAGTCTACCCCATCAGTGGAAATCCTCTCTGTATCCACCTTGTCAAGCCCCCTCATAATCTTATAGGTTTCAATAAGATCACCTCTCATTCTTCTGAATTCCAATGAGTAGGGGCCCAACCTACTCAACCTTTCCACATGAGTCAACCCCTTCATCCCCAGAATCAACCTAGTGAACCTTCTCTGAATAGCACCTTTAATATAGTAAAACAGCTTCACAGGAGCATTATCAGACAAAATTTGACACCAGTCGCATAAGGAGATATTAGGTCAGAGAACCAAAGCTTGGTTAAAGAAGTATGTTTTAAGGAGCATAATATGGGAGAGGTGGGGAGGCAAAGAGGTTTCAGGATGGAATTTATAATTACACAAAGAGCATGAGGATAAGTAAGGATCGAGTAGGGCCAATGAGGGAACAAAATGGTGATCTATGTGTGGAGGCAGTGGATGTGCGTAAGGTACTTTAATGAATACGTTGCGGCTCTCTTCACAAAAGAAGGGGACGATGCTGATGTTGAAGTTAAGGGGGAAGAGAGTGAAATAGTGGATGGGATAAACATAGAGAGGAAGTGTTAAGGGGTTTAGCATCTTTGAAAGTAGGTAAATCGCCAGGACCAGATGAATTATATCCTAGACTATTAAAAGAAGCAAGGGAGGAAATTGCGGAGGCTCTGACCATCATTTTCAAACCCTCCCTAGAACAGGAATGGTGCCAGAGGATTGGAGAACGGCTAACATTGTACCATTGTTTAAAAAGGGAGGAAGGGATAAACCGAGCAATTGCAGACCAGTTAGTTTAACCTCGGTGGTGAACAAATTATTGGAATCAATTCTGAGGGACAGTATAAACCTTCATTTAGAAAGACACAGATTAATCAAGGTCAGTCAGCATGGATTTGTTAAGGGAAGGTTGTGTCTGACCAACTTGATTGGATTTTTTGAGGAGGTAACAAGGAGGGTCGATGAGGGTAATGCGTTTGATGTAATCCAGATGGATTTTAGCAAGGCTTTTGACAAGGTCCCACATGACAAACTGGTCAGAAAAGTAAAAGCCCATCAGATCCAAGAGAGAGTGGCAAATGAGATCCAAAATTGGCTCAGTGGCAGGAAGGAAAGGGTAATGGTTGACAGGAGTTTTTGCGAATGGAAGGCTGTTTCCAGTGGGGTTCCACAGGGCTCAGTACTCAGTCCCTTGCTTTTTGTAGTATATATTAATGATTTAGACTTAAATATAGAGGGCATGATAAAGAAATTTGTAGATGATACAAAAAGTGGCTGTGTGGTTGACAGTGAGGAGGAAAGCTGTAGACTGCAGGAAGGTATCGGTGAATTGGTCAGTTGGGCAGAAAAGTGGAAAATAGAATTCAATCCAGAAAAATGTGAGGTAATGCATTTGGGGAGAGGCAACAAGGCAAGGGAATACACAATAAATGGGAGGATACTGAGAAGTATGGAGGAACAAAGGGACATTGGGACATGGTAATAGGACAGGTCAATATGGTAGTTAAAATGTAATGCTTTCCTTTATTACCTGTGGCATAGAATATAAAAGCAGGGAAGTTATGCTCGAACTGCATACAACACTAGTTAGGCCACAACTAGAGTACTGCGTACAGTTCTGATCACCATATTACAGGCAAGATGTGATTGTGCTAGAGAGGGTGCAGAGGAGATTTACGAGGATGTTGCCAGGACTGGAACATTTTAGCTATGAGGAAAGATTGTATAGGCTGTTGTTGTTTTCTTTGGAACAGAGGAGGCTGAGGGGAGATTTAATTGGTGTATAAAATGATGAGGGGCCTAGATAGCGTGAATATGAAGGACCTGCTTCCCTCAGCAGAGGGGTCAATAACCAGGGGACATAGATTTAACGTAGTTGGTAGAAGGATTAGAGGGGAGATAAGGAAATTATTTTTCACCCAGAGGGTGGTTGGGGTCTGGACCTCACTGCCTGAAAGGATGGTAGAGGCAGAACCCATCATCACCTTTAAAAAGTACTTGGATGTGCACTTAAAGAGCCATGACTTACAGGACTATGGGCCTAGTGTGGAAGGTTGGATTAGGCTGGGTAGCTCTTTTTCGATGGACACGGACATGATGAGTTGAATGGTCTCCTTCTGTGTCGTAATTTTCTATGATTCTATGATACCAGAGCTTAGGGTCAAGACAGCTGAAGGCAGAGCTGGCAATGAACATAAGAACATAAAAAATAGGAGCAGGAATAGGCCATATGGGCCCCCGAGCCTGCTCCGCCATTTAATATCATGGCTGATCCGATCATGGACTCAGGTCGACTTCCCTGCCCGCTCCCCATATCCCTTTATTGCCTTATCGGTTAAGAATCTGTCTATCTCTGTCTTAAATTTATTCAATGACCCAGCTTCCACAGCTCTCTGAGGCAGCGAATTCCACAGATTTACAACCCTCTGAGAGAAGAAATTCCTCCTCATCTCAGTTTTAAATGGGCGGCCCATTATTCTATGCCCCCTAGTTCTAGTCTCCCCTATCAGTGAAAACATCCTCTCTGCATTTAACTTGTCAAGCCCCCTCATAATCTTAAACGTTTCGATAAGATCACCTCTCATTCTTCTAAATTCCAATGAGTAGAGTCCCAACCTACTCAACCTTTCCTCATAAGTCAACTCCCCCATCTCCGGAATCAATCGAGTGAACCTTCTCTGAACTGCCTCCAAAGCAAGTATATCCTTTCTTAAATATGGAAACCAAAACTGTACGCAGTATTCTCGATGTGGCCTCACCAATATCCAGCATAACTGTAGCAAGACTTCCCTGCTTTTATACTCCATCCCCTTTGCAATAAAGGCCAAGATTCCATTGGCCTTCCTGATCACTTGCTGTATCTGCTTACTAATCTTTTGTGTTTCACGCACCAGGACCCCCAGATCCTGCTGTACTGCAGCACTTTGCAATTTTTCACCATTTAAATAATAACTTGCTCTTTGATTTTTTTTCTGCCAAAGTGTATAACCTCACACTTTCCAACATTATACTCCATCTGCCAAATTTTTGCCCACACACTTAGCTTGTCTGTGTCGTTTTGCGGGTTTTTTGTGTCCTCCTCACACATTGTTTTTCCTCCCATCTTTGTATCGTCAGCAAACTTGGCTATATTACACTCGGTCCCTTCATCCAAGTCGTTAATATAGATTGTAAATAGTTGGGGTCCCAGCACTGATCCCTGCGGCACCCCACTAGTTACTGATTGCCAACCCAAGAATGAACCATTTATCCCAACTCTCTGTTTTCTGTTAGTTAGCCAATGCCTTAACCATGCTAGTATATTACCCCAACCCTGTGAACTTTTATTTTGTGCAGTAACCTTTTATGTGGCACCTTGTCAAATGCCTTCTGGAAATCCAAATACACCACATCCACTGGTTCCCCTTTATCCACCCTGATCGTTATATCCTCAAAGAATTTCAGCAAATTTGTCAAACATGACATCCCCTTCATAAATCCTTGCTGACTCTGCCTGACTGAATTATGCTTTTCTAAATGTTCTGCTACTGCTTCTTTAATAATGGACTCCAACATTTTCCCAACCACAGAAGTCAGGCTAACGGTTGATAGTTTCCTGCTTTTTGTCTGCCTCCTTTTTTAAATAGGGGTGTTACATTTGCAGTTTATAAAACTGCTGAGACCTCCCCAGAATCCAGGGAATTTTGGAAAATTACAACCAATGCATCCACTATCCCTGCCACTACTTCTCTTAAGATGCTAGGATGCAAGCCGTCAGGTCCAGGGAATTTATCTGCCTTTAGTCCCATTATCTTACTGAGTACCACTTCCTTCGGGATTGTCATTGTGTTAAGTTCCTCCCCCGCTATAGCCCCTTGACTATCCACTGTTGGGATATTTTGAGTGTCCTCTACCGTAAAGACTGATACAAAATATTTGTGCAGAGTTTCTGCCATCTCAATGTTCCCCATCACTAATTCCCCAGTCTTGTCCTCTAAGGGACCAATATTTACTTTAGCCACTCTTTTCCTTTTTATATACCTGTAGAAACTCTTGCTATCTGTTTTTATGTTTTGTGCTAGTTTACTTTCATAGTCTATCTTCCCTTTGTTAATCATTTTTTTAGTCGTTCTTTACTGGCTTTTAAAAGCTTCCCAATCTACTGTCCTCCACACTAGTTTTGGCCACTTTGTGTGCCCTTGTTTTAGTTGGATACTGTTATGTAAGTAAACTTGTATATACCTTGTACAGCCATCAGAGGGCTCATCCCCTGGAGTCCCAAGGGATCCCACAATCCCTTGGGAGCACAGGTATTTAAGGAGGCCTCACAGGCTGGAGAGGCACTCTGGAGACCTGCAATAAAAGACTAAGGTTACACTTTACTTTGAGCTCACAGTATCCAGTCAGACTCTTTATTCATATATAACAGCTGGCGACGAGATACAGATGATGAACCCAACAATGCCGAGATCAGTGGGCATCCTGGAGAAATTCTTGCAGGGAGATGATTGGGAAACCTTCGCGGAGCAACTCGACCAATACTTCATGGCCAATAAGCTGGAAGGAGAAGTGAACGCTGCCAAACGAAGGGCAATTCTCCTCACCATCTGCGGGGCACCAACGTATGGCTTCATGAAATATCTGCTTGCTCCAGCGAAACCCACAGAGAAATCGTATAATGATTTGTGCACATTGGTCTGGGAGCATCTGAACCCGAAGGAAAGCGGTCTGATGGCGAGGTACTGGTTCTACACCGACAAAAAGGTCTGAAGGCCAGGAAGTGGCGAGTTATGTCGCCGAGCTAAGACGCCTTGCAGGACATTGCGAATTTGAAGGACATTTGGAGCACATGCTCAGAGACTTTTTCATACTTGGCATTGGCCATGAAGTGATACTTCGCACACTTTTGACTGTGGAGACCCCAACCTTGAGTAAGGCCATAGTGATAGCCCAGGCGTTCATTGCCACCAGTGACAATACTAAGCAAATCTCTCAGCACACGAGTACTGCTACAAGTACTGTTAAATAAGTGATGTTGTTTTCAAATCGCAACGTACAGGGCAGAACTCACATGTCTGCAGCTGCACGTCCGCAGATGTCTCAGAGTCCACCATCAAGGCTGATGAATGTAAGGCCATTAACACCTTGCTGGCGCTGCGGGGGTGATCATCGTTTCCATTCATGCCACTTCAAAGGGTACATTTGCAAGGGCTGTGGAACAATGGGACACCTCCAATGTATGTGCAGGCGAGCTGCAAACCCTGTTAATCCTGCAAACCACCATGTTGCAGAGGAGGACAGATCCACGGTGGTTCATGACGAACCAGAGCCTCAGACGAAGGAGGCAGAGGTATATGGGGTGCACATATTTACCACAAAGTGTCCCCCGATAATGCTGAATGTTGAATTAAATGGACTCCCGGTGTCTATGGAGCTGGACACGGGCGCGAGCCAGTCCACTATGAGCAAAAAGACTTTCGAAAAATTGTGGTGCAGCAAGGCCTCAAGGCCAGTCTTGACTCCCATTCGCATGAAACTGAGAACTTACACAAAGGAACTGATTTCCATAATCGGCAGTGCTACTGTAAAGGTCTCCTACGATGGAGCACAAGCTACCACTCTGCATGGGACCGAGCAATGGTCCCACGCTGCTCAGCAAGAGCTGGCTGGGAAAGATACGCTGGAACTGGGACGACGTCCAAGCACTCTCATCTGCTGCCGACACTTCGTGTGCCCAGGTCTTAAACAAGTTCCCTTCGCTGTTCAAACCAGGCATCGGGAAGTTTCAAGGAGCAAAAGCGCAGATCCACCTAATTCCGGGGGTGCGACCCATCCACCACAAGGCGAGAGCAGTACCATACATGATGAGAGAAAGGGTAGAGATCGAGCTGGACCGTCTGCAACGAGAGGGCATCATATCGGCGATCGAATTCAACGAGTGGGCCAGTCCGATTGTTCCAGTCCTCAAGGGAGATGGCACCGTCAGAATCTGTGGTGATTACAAAGTAACTATCAATTGTTTCTCCCTGTAGGATCAATACCCAATGCTAAAGGCTGACGACCTTTTCGCTACTCTGCCGGGAGGAAAGACGTTCACGAAGTTGGACTTGACCTCGGCCTACATGAAGCAGGAGCTGGAGAAATCATCGAAGGGCCTCACCTGCATCAACACGCACAAAGGTTTCTTCATTTATAACAGATGCTTGTTTGGAATTCGATCAGCCGCGCGATATTCCATTGAAACATGGAAAGCTTACTGAAGTTGGTCCTGCGACGGCGGTCTTCCAGGACGACATCTTGGTTACAGGTCGCGACACAGTCGAGCATCTGCAGAACCTGGAGGAGGGTCTTAGTCGACTCAACCGCGTGGGGCTCAGGTTGAAATGCTCGAAGTGTGTTTTCCTGGCGCCTGAAGTGGAGTTCGTGGGGAGAAGAATCGCGGCGGACAACATCAGGCCCACCGATTCAAAGACGGAGGCACTCGAGAACGCACCGAGGTCACAGAATGTGACGGAGCTGCGGTCATTTCTAGGACTCCTGAACTACTTTGGTAACTTCTTACCGGGTCTCAGCACACTGTTAAAACCACTACACGCCTTACTGCGTAAAGGCGATGAATGGGTATGGGGTAAAAGCCAAGAAAATGCCTTTATAAAAGCTAGAAAATTGTTCTGCTCAAACAAATTGCTTGTGTTGTATAATCCATGTAAGCATTTGGTACTAGCATGTGATGCATCGTCGTATGGCGTCGGGTGTGTATTGCAACAAGCTAATGAATCTGGGAAATTGCTTATGCATCCAGAAGTCTGTCTAAGGCTGAGAGAGCCTACAGCATGTTTGAAAAAGAAGCGTTAGCGTGTGTCTATGGGGTAAAGAAAATGCATCAATATCTGTTTGGGCTAAAATTTGAATTGGAAACAGACCATAAGCCACTAATATCCCTGTTTTCTGAGAGTAAGGGGATAAATACGAATGCATCGGCCCGCATCCAGAGATGGGCGCTCACATTGTCCGCATACAACTACGCCATCCGCCACAGGCCAGGCACAGAAAACTGTGCCGATGCTCTCAGTAGGCTGCCATTGCCTACCACAGGGGTGGAAATGACACAGCCCGCAGATTTAGTCATGGTTATGGAAGCATTCGAGAGTGAGCAATCACCCGTCACAGGCCGATAGATTAGAACCTGGACGAGCCAGGACCCTTTACTGTCCCGAGTGGAGCTGGTCCAGTGTCCCAGTGGAAATGCAGGAAGAGATAAAGCCGTACCAGCGGCGCAAAGATAAAATGTCTATATAGGCAGACTGCCTTCTGTGAGGCAATCGAGTAGCGGTCCCCAAGAAGGGCAGAAACACTTTCATCAGTGACCTCCACAGTACCCACCCAGGCATCGTAATGATGAAAGTGATAGCCAGATCCCAGTGTGGTGGCCCGGTATCGATGCGGACTTAGAGTCCTGCGTTCACAGATGTAACACATGCTTGCAGTTAAGCAACGCACCCAGGGAGGCGCCACTAAGTCTATGGTCTTGGCCCTCCAAACCATGGTCCATGTCGACTATGCAGGCCCGCTTTTGGGTAAAAGGTTCCTTGTGGTTGTAGATGCGTACTCCAAATGGATTGAATGTGAGATAATGTCGGCAGGCATGTCCGTTGCCACCACTGAAAGTCTGCGGGCCATGTTTGCCACGCACGGACTATCTGATATCCTTGTGAGCAACAATGGGCCATGTTTTACCAGTGACGAGTTCAAAGAGTTCATGACCCGTAGCGGAATCAAGCATGTTACATCTGCCCCATTCAAACCAGCATCCAATAATCAGGCTGAGAGAGCAGTGCAAACTATCAAGCAGGGCTTGAAGAGGGTAACTGAAGGCTCACTGCAGACTCGCCTATCCCGAGTTCTGCTTAGCTACCGCACGAGACTCCACTCGCTCACTGGGATACTACCTGCTGAACTGCTCATGAAAAGGGCACTTAAGACAAGGCTCTCATTAGTTCACCCTGATCTACATGAACAGGTAGAGAGAAGGCGGCTTCAACAAAGTACATATCATGATTGCGCAAATGTGTCACGCGAAATTGAAATCAATGATCCTGTATTTGTATTGAATTATGGACAAGGTCCCAAGTGGCTTCCCGTTACTATTGTGCCAAAGAGGGAACAGGGTATTTCGGGTCAAACTTTCAAATGGACTCATTCACCGGAAACACTTGGACCAAATCAAAGTCAGATTCACGGACTATTCTGAGCAACCCACTTTGGACCCTACCTTCTTTGACCCCCCAACATACACACCAGTGGCAAGTGGCACTACAGTAGGCCACGAAGCAGAACCCATCACCTGCATCAGCCCAGCTGGACTCACCACACCAGGCAGCCCAGCAAGGCCAGCTGCACAGCAGCCCAGCGAGGGCCCAACAAACGATTCACCAAAACCAGCATTTGCACCGAGATGATCAACCAGGGAAAGAAAGGCCCCAGATCGACTCACCTTGTAAATAGTTACACTGTTGACTTTGGGAGGGAGTGTTGTTATGTATGTAAACTTGTATATATCTTGTACAGCCACCAGAGGGCTCATCCCCTGGAGTCCCAAGGGATCCCACAATCCCTTGGGAGCACAGGTATTTAAGGAGGCCTCACAGGCTGGAGAGGCATTCTGGAGACCTGCAATAAAAGACTAAGGTCACACTTTACTTTGAGCTCACAGTATCCAGTCAGACTCTTTATTCATATATAACAGACACCATCCTTTATTTCTTTAGTTAGCACCCTTTCCTCCTCACTGGAATATATTTTTCTTGAGAGCTAGGAAATATCTCCTTAAATGTACGCCACTGTTCATCAACCGTCCTACACTTTAATCTAGTTTCCCAGTCCGCTTTAGCCAACTCTGCCCTCATACATTTGTAGTCTCCTTTATTTAAGCTTAGTACGCTGGTTTGAGATCCAACCTTCTCACCCTCCATCTGAATTTGAAATTCAACCATGCTATGGTCGCTCATTCCAAGGAGATCCTTTACTAGGAGATTGTTTATTAATCCTGTCTCATTACACAGGATCAGATCTAAGATAGCCTGCCTCCTCTTTGGTTCCATTACATACTGCTCAAGGAACCCATCCCTTATGCACTCTATGAACTCTTCCTCAACTACTGTGACCACTTTGATTTGTCCTATTAATATGGAGGTTAAAATCACTCATGATTATTGCTGTTCCCTTTTTACACCCCCACTATTTCTTGGTTTATACTCCGACCAACAGAGTTGCTACTGTTAGGGGGCCTATAGACTATGCCCACCAGTGACTTTTTCTCCTTATTATTCCTTATTTTCACCCAAACTGTTTCAACATCCTGATCATTTGAGCCAATATCGATTCTCACTATTGCAGTGATTCCATCCTTTATCAACAGGGATGAAAGGGAGAAGAAAGTTGGGATGCACAAGCGGTTAGAGTTGGAGGTCGACATAAATTTCTTGGAATGTTGTGGGAATGTCGGAGGTTATTCCCGACATAGGGAGGGGCAAGGCCATGGAGGGATTTGAATACAAGGATGAGAATTTAAAAATCGAGACTTTGCTGGATCTGGAGCCAATGTAGGTCAGCGAGCACAGAAGTGATGGCTGAACAGGACTTGATGCAAATCAGGATATGGGCAGCAGAGTTTTGGATGAGTTCAAGTTTACAGAGGGTGGAAGATGGGACAAATATGAACTAATCAGAGAGAGTCATCATGGATTACTAACCAGCTTGTCCAATGAACTTGGTAAAATTTTTTGAGGAGGTAACCAAAGTGGTAGATAAGGGAGTGTCGATGTATCTTATTTATATGGACTTTCAGAAGGCATTCGATAAGGTTCCACTAAAGAGACTGTTAACAAAAATGAGAATGGATGGAATTGGAGGAAACATATTGACCTTGGTAGGTCATGGCTGAACATGCAACTTCAGTACCCCATTCCTGCTTTCTCGCCATACCCCTTGATCTCCCTAGTAGTAAGGACTTCATCTAACTCCTTTTTGAATATATTTAGTGAATTGACCTCAACAACTTTCTGTGGTAGAGAATTCCACAATTGGTTAGGAGGTAGGAGTCAGAGAGTAGGGATAATGGGTGTGTACTCAAATTGGCAGGATGTGATTAGCGGTGCCCCCAAGGGTCTGTATTGAGGCTTCAGCATTTCACTATATTTATAAATGACGAAAGAATAGAGTGTCATATATCCTAGTTTGCTGACAACACTAAGTTAGGTGGCACAGTAAATTGCGTAGATGGGAGCGGAAAGTTCCAAAGGAACATTGAGTTGTGATTTGCTTATTGCTCATCTTTCAATAATCAGGTTCAAGTGCAAACCAATATGGTGTGTATATTGTGTTTAATCGGAGTTTAGAATTGAATATAACACATCAGTTAAACAGCAAAAACATACGACTGTGACAAGTAGCTGCTACTGGACCTGATCAGACAGGTGACTGGTGTGCGTGAACAGCTCTCCTTGATCCTTTCTCTTCCTGAACTGCCCAAGAGTGTTCGATCGAAGCCAGCATTAACGCCATTCTTAGGTGTCCTTACTTCACTGTCTGCGCTAAGGGCTTTTCGGGTCTTGCTTTTATCTCTTTTTAGGGGTGGGTCTGGGGTAAAATAATGGACAGGACCATTTAACCTGTAGAGGTTTCCCTTAAAACAAGGTATCCAATGGCATATTGAGTTATTTGTCTAAACCATAGAAAACGGGTCAACCTTCCTGTTATCTCCCACCTGTCAGGGGTCTTCTCTTAGCCATTACACATGCTTTCTGTAGTTGACCAATCATGACCTTACAGCATGTTGAGGACTGTTTTTCCTTAACTCATGATTCCTGCCCTCGCAAGGCTGGAGTCTCATACTCATTTTCCAGGAAAACAAGACTTCTGCAGTTCCAGTAAAATATAACTTTTTCATTAACCCCTTACTTGTCTCGAGCTCCAATACCATCATTTAAACACAGTATTATTTGCGTCACAGTTTCATTTGCATAACCATTTATCTTTCAGGTATCCCTAATTTCTAACAATTGACAAATTAAGTGAGTGGGCAAAACTATGGCAGTTTATGTGGGGAAGTGTGAGGCCATCCACTTTAAACCTAAGAAAGATGGTTCAGAGTATTTTCTAAATGGTAAGCTAGGAACTGTGGAAGAGTGGACAGATTTAGACAGAAATCACTAAAAGCTAGTGGACAGGTACAAAAAAGAATCTAAAAGGCCTTTATGTTGGCCTTTATCTCAAGGGGGCTGGAATACAAAGGGTAGAAAGGTGGAAGTTATGTTACAGTCACATCATCATCATCATCATAGGCAGTCCCTCGGAATCGAGGAAGACTTGCTTCCACTCTAAAAGTGAGTTCTTGGTGGCTGTACAGTCCAATGCAGGAATTACAATGTCTGCCACAGGTCGGGCAGACAATGGTTGAAGGAAAGGGTGGGTGGGGAGCCTGGTTTGCTGCACGCTCCTTCCGCTGTCTGCGCTTGGTTTCTGCATGCTCTTGGCGGCGAGACTCGAGGTGCTCAGCGCCCTCCCGGATACTCTTCCTCCACTTTGGGCGGTCTTGAGCCAGGGATTCCCAGGTGCTGGTGGGGATGTTGTACTTTATCAAGGAGGTTTCCTCTGCCCACCTGGGGCTCACTTGCCGTGTCGGAGCTGTGAGTAGAGCGCTTGCTTAGGGAGTCTCGGTGTCGGGCATGCGGACGATGTGGCCTGCCCAACAGAGCTGGTCGAGCGTGGTCAGTGCTTCAATGCTGGCCTGAGCGAGAACACTGACATTGGTGCATCTGTCCGCCTAGTGGATTTGCAGGATCTTGCAGAGGCAGCGCTGGTGCTACTTCTCCAGCTCTTTGAGATGCCTGCTGTATATAGTCCACGTCTCTGAGCCATATAGGAGGGCGAGTATCACTACTGCCCTGTAGACCATAAGCTTGGTGTCAGATTTGAGGTCTTGGTCTTCAACCACTCTCTTCCTCAGGCGACTGAAGGCTGCACTGGCACACTGGAAGCGGTGTTGAACCTCGTCATCGATGTCTGCCTTTGCTGATAGTAGGTTCCCGAGGTATGGAAAATGGTCCACGTTATCCAAGACCGTGCCGTAGATTTTGATGATCGGGGGGGCAGTGCTGTGTGGCGGGGTCAGGTTGGTGGAGGACCTTTGCCTTACGGATGTTTAGTGTAAGACCCATGCTTTCGTACGCCTCGGTGAAGATGTTGATATGGCTTGGAGTTCGGCCACTGAGTGTGCACAGATGCAAGCGTCGTCCCCTTACTGTAGTTCAATGACAAAGGATGGGATGACCTTGGATTGTGCCTACAGTTATATAAAGCTCTGGTTACACCCCATCTGGAGTACTGTGTTCAGTTCTGGGACTGCACCTCTGGAAGGACATGTTGGCCTTCGAGGGGATACATGCATTCAGCACAATTATACCACAGCTAAAAGGAATGAATTATGAGGACAATTTGCATAGACTAGCCTTGTATTCCCTTGAGTAAAGAAGATTAAGTGTGATCTAATTGAGGTGTTTAAGATAATTAAAGGATTTAATAGGGTGGATAGAAACGATTTCCTTTGGCAGGGAAGTCCAGAACAAGAGGGCGTAACCTTAAAATTAGAGCTAGGCCATTCAGGGATGATGTCAGGAAGCACTTCTTCACATCCAGCGTAGTGGAAATCTGGAACTCTCTCTGAAGAAGCTGATGAGACTAGGTCAATGAAAATTTCAAAACTGAGACTGATTGATTTTTGTTAGACAAAGGTATTAAGAATGATGGAACCAAGGCGGATAAATGGAGTTAAGATACAGATCAGCCATGATCTAATTGAATGATGGAATAGGCTTGAGGGAATTAATGCCCTACTCCTGTTCCTATCTGAGGCTGGCCAGGAGAGTATTAGAATAGTCAAGTCTGAAGGTAACAGAAGCATGGAAGAAGGTTTCAATAGCAGATGGGCTGAGGCAGGAACGGTGATATTACTGAGGTGGAAGGGGACAGTCTTGGTGATGGACATCATAATCATAGGCAGTCCCTCGGAATCGAAGAAGACTTGCTTCCACTCTTAGAATGAGTCCTTAAGTGGCTGAACAGTCCAATACGAGAACCACAGTCCCTGTCCCTGGGACAGACAGTCGTTGAGGGTAAGGAAGGGTGGGACAGGTTTGACGCACGTTCTTTCCGCTGCCTGCACTTGTTTTCTGCATGCACTCGGCGATGAGACTCAAGGTGCTCAGCGTCCTCCCAGATGCACTTCCTCCACTTAGGGCTATCTTTGGCCAGGGATTCCCAGGTGTTGGTGGGGATGTTGCACTTTATCAGGGAGGCTTTGAGGGAGCCTTGTAACATTTCCTCTGGCTCATTTGCTGTGAAGGAGTTCCGAGTAGAGCGTTTGCTTTGGGAGTCTCGTGTCTGGCATGTGGACAATGTGGCCTGCCCAGCGGAGCTGATCAAGTGTGGTCAGTGCTTCAATGGTGGGGAAGTTGGCCTGGTCGAGGACACTAATGTTGGTGTGTCTGTCCTGTCAGGGGATTTGTAGGATCTTGCGGAGGCATCGTTGGTGGTATTTCTCCAGCGACTTGTACATGCACATAAGCGCGCACACAGACACACACCCCCACCCACACATGATGCTGTTTAAAAGTCAGGTGGTAAATATTTGGGTCTGAGTATTGGATTATTTGTAATGAATAATTAATACTTTTTTTTACATGTAAAAAAGCTTCCATTGCTCTGAATGGCAGGGTTGGAGCAGTGGAATGTAGTATTTGGAACACACATTTCCAAATATACAGTCAAATAATTCAAGGCGCGGCATGGAGCGCGGTGCAGTGTGGGAATTATAGTCTTGTCCTGGTGATTTAACTTTAACATTACAGGCTGCAAAAAGAAGTACAGAATTCTGAGCTGTGGGTCTTTAATTTTCTACGTTCGTCCCATTACCGTTCATCCCCCTTCCTTCTCGCGCATCCAGATTGTCAAACTGTCTGACGAAACGTGGACTCTCACTCCCAGCGGCCAGCACGATTCCTGCGCACGCGCACTCTGCGATTTAAATAATTGCAGGCTGCGTTCACGTGACGTTGGTAGTCACGAGCACCATGGCGGAAGTAGAACAGGTAAATACAGGGAATGCAGTTGTTTGGTTGTGCTATTAGTGAATGTGTGAGTCCCTGCTTCGCAGTGGGGTTGTGTATGCCATAGTATCTGTAACACTGCGGAGCCTGTAATCAGCCGTTATAGGGATGGTAGCTTGGCTCGGGGCCTGGAGGAAGCAGTTAGTCAGTCTGTCAGGGTTCTCAATGTTATGTCTCTGTATAAAAGCACACGACGCTACAATGGAATTAGCTCAGTTCAGCTTTCTGTTTCACCTCGTTAAAAGCTTTGCTCTAAAGTAGTAGAGTGGCCATGGTGTTACAGGAATGTTGCCTTTTGTTGTGTTATTTAAAGAAAGTTTATTAGGTTTGTAAACAAGTGTGTGTAGTCATGTGACGAGTGGCTGCTTTGCTTTCAACCAACGTAAACTCAGCAAAAGCTAATGTAAACGTTTATACTGTAACACACACTTGTAGACCAGATCAAATCATCTAGCCAACATATCCAATTCTCAGGTGAAGCTTCAAAGATCCCTCCCTATCACTGTAATCTCCTCCAGCCCTACGACCTTTTCAGTTAACTACACTCCTCTAATTCTTGAGCGTCCCTGATTTTAATCGCTCAGCCTTTGGTGGCCGTGCCTTCAGCTGCCTCGGCCTGAAGCTCTAGAATTTCTTCCCTAATTCTCTACCTATCTACCTCCTCCTTTATAACACTCCTTTAAAACTGATATCTTTGTTCAAGCTTTTTGAGGCAGTAACTTTTATTTATATAGTGCCTTTGGGACATTTTATTACATTAATGTGCTTCTCTGCAGTGTTGTAAGACAAAACAGATAAATTTGACACTGAGCCACAAAAGAAGAAATTAAGGCAGATGACCAAAAACTTGGTTAAAGAGAGAGATTTTAAGGAGTGTCTTGGAGGAAAGAGGGGTAGAGCAGTGGAGAGGTTTAGGGAGGGAGTTCCAGAGTTTAGGGCCGAAATAGCTAAAGACATAGCCACTGATGGTTGAGCAGTTATAATGAGGGATTTTGAAGAGCACAGACATCTTGTGGGGTTGTGAGGCTGAAAAAGATTAGAGATAGGGAGGGGCAAGGCCATGGAGTGATTTGTAAACAAGGATGAGAATTTTGAGATCGAGGTGTTGTTTAACCAGGAGCTAATGTAAGTTAGAAAGCACAGGGTGATGGGTGATCGTGACTTGGTGTGAGTCAGGACATGGGCTGCTGAGTTTTGGATGAACTCAAGTTTACGTAGTGTAGAATGTGGAAGGCCAGCCTGGAGTGAGTTGGAGTAGTCAAGTCTCGAGTTAACAAATAAGGGCTTCAGCAGCAGAAGAGCTGAGGCAGGGGCGGAGGCGGGCAATGTTACGGAGTTGGAAAAAAGTGGTTTTAGTAATGCTGTGGATATGTGGCTGGAAACTCATTTCAGGGTCAAATATGACACCCAGGTTGTGAACAATCTGGTTCACTCTCCGATTGATGCTAGGGAGAGGGATGGAGTCAGTGTTTAGAGAAAACAGTTTGTGGTGGGGACCAAAGACAATGGCTTTGGTCTTCCCAATATTTAATTGCAGAAAATTTCTGCTCATCCAGTACTGGATGTCTGACAAGCAATCTGACAATTTAGATACCAAGCAGAGGTCAAGAGAAGGAGTGGAGAGATAGAGTTGGGTGTCGTCAGCGTACATGTGGAAACTGACTCCGTTTTTGGATGATGTCGCCAAGGGGCAGCATATACATGAGAAATAGGAGGAGACCAAGGATAGATCCTTGGGTGACACCAGAGGTAACGATGCGGGAGTGGGAAGAGAAGCCATTGCAGGAGATTTTCTGGCTATAATTAGATAGATAAGAATAGAACCAAGCGAGTGCAGTCCCACTGAGCTGGACAATGATGGAGTGGTCAACTGTGTCAAAGGCTGCAGACAGGTCAAGAAGGACAGGGAGTTTACCTTTGTCACACTTGCACAGGATGTTATTTGTGACTTTGAGAGCCGTTTCAGTACTGTGGCAGGGCCGAAAACCAGATTGAAGGGATTCAAATATTGAATTCATGGAAAGATGGTCACGGATTTGGGAGGCGACAACATGTTCAAGTACTTTGGACAGGAAAGGGAGGTTGGAGATGGGGCAATAGCTTGCAAGCAAAGTGGGGTCAAGAGTTGGTGTTTTGAGGAGAGGATTGATGACAGCAGATTTTATGGCGAGGGGAACAACAGTACCTGAGAAGAGAGAACCGTTAACAATGTCAACTAACATGGGAGCCAAAAAAGGAAGTTGGGTGGGCAGCAGTTTAGTGGGAATAGGATCAAGGGAACAGGAAGTGGGTCTCATGGATAAGATGAGTTTGGCGAGATCATGAAGGGAGATCAAAGAGAAACTATAGAAAGATGTGAGTTTAGGTCTAGGGCAGGTGGGAGCGTCAGATGAAGTTTGGCCCTGTGGGCTGGGTGAAGGAAGGGAACTCACAGAGGCAGCTGATCGCATGGTCTCAATCTTTGAGACAATGAAGTCCATGAGCTCCTCACACTTGTTGTTGGAGGCGAATGTGGTGGAGACAGGGGAGAGGGATTTAAGGAGACGACTAGCAGTAGAGATTAGTAGCCGGGGGTTATTTTTGCATTCTAGAATGATCCTTGAATAGTGAGCAGTTTTTGTAGACTAGAGTAGGAACCGATAATGTTTTGCGTTCGAGTCAGATTTGGCGGTGAATGGCTAAACCAGTTGTCCTCCACATCTGTTCAAGTCTGCGCCCTTTTGACTTGAGGGAGTGAAGATGAGGGCTATACAAGTGCAGCGCCTAAAATCCAGAACCCTTGGGACTGAGGCCGTTCCGGATTCCGGGCTTTTCCGGACTTTCGATTTGTTTTCTGACATCATGAATCCGGAAACGCCCGATTTCGGAACATCAGAAAGGGAGGGGGGAATTCCCGCCGAAGAGCTGTTTGGGCCGTTCGGCCCTGCCGAGGAGGATGTCGTCGGGCCGACCGGCCACGCCGAGGAAGATGTTGGGCGGGCCCCACCAAGCAGGTTGTTGTCAGGCGGGCCCCTGGCCTGTCGAGGAGGTGTTCGGGCAGGCCGGCGAGGAGGCCCCGAGGTAAGGGTGGTGGGACGAGACGAGCGGCGGCGGGACCCCGAGGTCGTTGGGTCCGGATTCCGGAACATTTTATGCATTCCGGACGACCCTGCCACCGATTGGTCCGGATTCTGGAACATTCTGTATTCCGGAACTCCGGACTCTTGATGCTGCACCTGTACCAGGGGGAACGGCAAGCGTGGGAGAGAGTAATCTTTTTAATAGGGACTAGGGCATCAAAGGTGATGGTGAGGATGTGGTTGAACAGATCGGTGGCTGCAGAAATGTCATTGTTAAAAGTGCGCCAAAGATTGGACAATTTTGAGTCATCTGCCCCGGTGTCACATTTTGTTTGATAACGCTATTGTGAAATGCCTTATGATGTTTTACTATGTTAAAGGTGCTATATAACTACAAGTTGGTGTTGAACTTGATCTGCAAACTCCCGAATCTGGCAATGATAACTGTTTGATAAAGCTCGGATTTTCCTTCTGTTTTGACCTTTTGAGCATTCATACAATTGCATGGGGGAGGAGGAAACTTCATTTAAAGAAGGCATTTGATAAGGTGCCACGTAAAAGGTTACTGCACAAGGTAAGAGCTCATGGGGTTGGAAGTAATATATTAGCATGGAGAGAGGATTGGCTAACTAACAGACAACAGAGAGTCGGGAATAAATGGGTCCTTTTCAGGTTGGCAAACTGTAACTAGTGGGGTACCACAGGGATCAGTGCTGGGGCCTCAACTATTTACAATCTATATTAATGACTTGGATGAAGGGACCGAGTGTAATGTAGCCAAATTTGCTGCTAATACAAAGATAGGTGGGGAAAGCAAGTTGTGACAAGACACAAAGAATCTGGAAAGGGATATAGATAGGCTAAGTGAATGGGCAAAAATTTGGCAGATGGAGTATAATTTGGGAAAGTGTGAGGTTATCCACTTTGGTGGGAAAAATAAAAAAGCAAATTATTATTTAAATGAGGAGAGATAACAAAATGCTGCGGTACAGAGGGATCTGGGGGTCCTTGTACATGAAACACAAAGTTAGCATGCAGGTACAGCAAGTAATTAGGAAGCCAAATGGAATGTTGGACTTTATTGCAAGGGGGATAGAGTATAAAGGTAGGGAAACATAGAAAATAGGTGCAGGAGTAGGCCATTCGGCCCTTCGAGCCTGCACCACCATTCAATAAGATCATGGCTGATCATTCCTTCAGTAACCCTTTCCTGCTTTTTAACCAATTAAGGGTTATGGGGAGCGGGCGGGTAAGTGGAGCTGAGTCCATGGCCAGATCAGCCATGATGTTGAATGGCGGAGCAGGCTCGAGGGGCTAGATGGCCTACTCCTGTTCCTAATTCTTATGTTCTTATGCTTTCTCTCCATACCTCTTGAGGGCCATATCTAACTCCCTCTTCAATATATCCAATGAACTGGCATCAACAACTCTCTGCGGGAGGGAATTCCACAGGTTAACAACTCTCTGAGTGAAGAAGTTTCTTCTCATCTCAGTCCTAAATGGCCTACCCCTTATCCTTAGACCGTGTCCCCTGGTCCTGGACTTCCCCAACATCAGGAACATTCTTCCCGCATCTAACTGGTCCAGTCCCGTCAGAATCTTATGTTTCCATGAGATCCCCTCTCATCCTTCGAAACGCCAGTGTATAAAGGCCCAGTTGATCCAGTCTCTCCTCAAATGTCAGTCCAGCCATCCTGGGAATCAGTCTGGTGAACCTTCGCTGCACTCCCTCAATAGCAAGAATGTCCTTCCTCAGATTAGGAGACCGTACAACTGCAGTAAGACCTCCCTGCTCCTATACTCAAATCCTCTAGCTATGAAGGCCAACATACCATTTGCCTTCTTCACCGCCTGCTGTACCTGCATGCCAACTTTCAATGACTGATCAACCATGACACCCAGGTCTTGTTGCACCTCCCCTTTTCCTAATCTGCCGCCATTCAGATAATATTCTGCCTTCGTGTTTTTACCCCCAAAGTGGATAACCTTACATTTATCCACATTATACTGCATCTGCCATGCATTTGCCCACTCACCTAACCTGTCTAAGTCACCCTGCAGCCTCTTAGCGTCCTCCTCACAGCTCACACCGCTAGCCAGTTTAGTGTCATCTGCAAACTTGGAGATATTACAGTCAATTCCTTCATCTAAATCATTAATGTATATTGTAAAGAGCTGGGATCCCAGCACTGAGCCATGCGGCACTCCATTAGTCACTGTCTGCCATTCTGAAAAGGACCCGTTTATCCCGACACTCTGCTTCCTGTCTGCCAACCAGTTCTCTATCCATGTCAGCACATTACCCCCAATACCATGTGCTTTGATTTTGCACACCAATCTCTTGTGTGGGACCTTGTCAAAAGCCTTTTGAAAGTCCAAATACACCACATCCACTGGTTCTCCCTTGTCCACTCTACTAGTTACATCCTCAAGAAGTTTCAGAAGATTTGTGAAGCATGATTTCCCTTTCATAAATCCATGCTGACTTGGACCAATCCTGTCACTGCTTTCCAAATGCGCTGCTATTACATCTTTAACAATTGATTCCAACATTTTCCTCACTACTGATGTCAGGCTAACTGGTCTATAATTACCCGTTTTCTCTCTCACTCCCTTTTTAAAAAGTGGTGTTACATTAGCTACCCTCCAGTCCATAGGAACTGATCCAGAGTCAATAGACTGTTGGAAAATGATCACCAATGCATACACTATTTCTAGGGCCACTTCCTTAAGTACTCTGGATGCAGACTATCAGGCCCCGGGGATTTATCGGCCTTCAATCCCATCAATTTCCCTAACACAATTTCCCGCCTAATAAGGATATCCTTC
The DNA here is from genome assembly GCF_044704955.1 of Pristiophorus japonicus. Taxonomy (NCBI): domain Eukaryota; kingdom Metazoa; phylum Chordata; class Chondrichthyes; family Pristiophoridae; genus Pristiophorus; species Pristiophorus japonicus. The sequence continues at coordinate 349,197,235 of NC_091977.1, forward strand.
AGTTCCTCCTTCTCACTAGACTATGTGTGCGGGAAGTGTATCCGCCTCCAGCTCCTGAAGGTCCGCGTTGTGGAATTGGAGCTGAAGGTGGATTTACTCTGGAGCATCCACAATGCTGAGAATGACGTGAGTATCGCAGGTGAAGGGTCCACAGTCAGATAGGGAATGAAAGACCAGCAGGAAGAGCAATGCAAGGAAGGTAGTGCAGGGGTCCCCTGCGGTCATCCCCCTGCAAAACAGATACACCGCTTTGAGTACTGTTGAGGGGGATGACTCATCAGGGGAGGGCAGCAGCAGCCAAGTTCATGGCACCATGGCTGGCTCTGCTGCACAGGAGGGCAGGAAAAAGAGTGGGAGAGTGATTGTTAGATCTCTTAATTTCCAATGAAATACGAACTCCGATTGTAGTTTTAACTTCTTTAATTTGGCAGACAGCAGTAACAAGTTCTTGGCTTTAAGCCAGGTCTTTGTCCTTCTGGGACCACATGGTCAAAATGGCTGTACTTATACCTGGATCAATTTACAGAAAAGAACTCGCCTTCTTTGACCTTATTGGCTCAGTTAATAGTCTTTTAACCTTTTAATTGGCTCGCTACCCAAGGGTCCTAAAATGTCAAGTTGATTGATGCCTTAATGCAACATGCGGAACTGCATGTAGCAGCCTTGACTTGGGGGGCTGTGAATTTTCACAGTCTGTCTAAATGCAGCCTGTTTGAATTCTCTATCAGTGATAGTGATAGGGGATTCAATGGTAAGGGGAATAGATAGGCGTTTCTGCGGCCGCAACCGAGACTCCAGGATGGTATGTTGCCTCCCTGGTGCAAGGGTCAAGGATGTCTCGGAGCGGGTGCAGGACATTCTGAAAAGGGAGGGTGAACAGCCAGTTGTCATGGTGCACATTGGTACCAACGATATAGGTTAAAAAAAGGGATGAGGTCCTACGAGGCAAATTTAAGGAGCTAGGAGCTAAATTAAAATGTAGGACCTCAAAAGTAGTAATCTCGGGATTGCTACCAGTGCCACGAGCTAGTCAGAGTAGGAATCGCGGATAGCTCAGATGAATACGTGGCTTGAGCAGTGGTGCAGCAGGGAGGGATTCAAATTCCTGGGGCATTGGAACCGGTTCTGGGGCAGGTGGGACCAGTACAAACCGGACGGTCTGCACCTGGGCAGGACCGGAACCAATGCCCTAGGGGGAGTGTTTGCTCGTGCTGTTGGGGAGGAGTTAAACTAATATGACAGGGGGGTGGGAACCAATGCAGGGAGACAGAGGGAAACAAAATGGAGACAAAAGCAAAAGACAGAAAGGAGATGAGTAAAAGTGGAGGGCAGAGAAACCCAAGGCAAAAAAACAAAAAGGGCCACTGTACAGCAAAAGTCTAAAGGGTCAAAGTTTAATAAAAAGGCAAGCATGAAAGCTTGGTGCCTCAATGCAAGGAGTATTCGGAACCCAGGGGAAGGCTCTGAGCTAGTTAGAGTGGGTGAGAGCCCAGATGAACAGGACCCCAAGAAAGAATGCAAAAGGCAGGAGGCAACAGAGCAGAGTAGCACTGGGGTAAGTGTAAACCACAAGGTGATAGGAAGGGACAATGTGTATGAATATAAAAGGGGCTGCAGGAGGGGTCAAAACTAAAAATCATGGTTTAAAAACTAGTATTAAAGCACTCTACCTAAACGCACGCAGCATTCAAAATAAAGTAAATGAGTTGACGACACAAATCATTACAAATGGGTATGATCTGATGGCCATTACAGAAACGTGGTTGCAGGGGGGCCAAGACTGGGAATTAAACATACAAGGGTATCTGACAATTCGGAAAGATAGACAAGAAGGGAAAGGAGGTGGGGTAGCTCTGTTAATAAAAGATGATAGGGCAGTTGGGAGAGACGATATTGGCTCTAATGAACAAAATGTTGAATCATTGTGGGTGGAGATTAGAGATAGTAAGGGGAAAAAGTCACTGGTGGGCGTAGTTTATAGGCCCCCAGATAATAACTTCACGGTGGGGTGGGCAATAATCAAGGGAATAATGGAGGCATGTGAAAAAGGAACGGCAGTAATCATGGGGGATTTTAACCTACATATCGATTGGTCAAATCAAATCGCACGGGGTAGCCTTGAGGAGGAATTCATAGAATACATACGGGATTGTTTCTTAGAACAGTATGTTACAGAACCTACAAGGGAGCAAGCTATCTTAGATCTGGTCCTGTGTAATGAGACAGGAATAATAAACGATCTTCTAGTAAAAGATCCTCTCGGAATGAGTGATCATAGTATGGTTGAATTTGTAATACAGATTGAGGGTGAGGAAGTAGTGTCTCAAACGAGCGTACTATGCTTAAACAAAGGGAGCTACAGTGGGATGAGGGCAGAGTTGGCTAAAGTAGACTGGGAACACAGACTAAACGGTGGCACAATTAAGGAACAGTGGAGGACTTTTAAGGAACTCTTTCATAGTGCTCAACAAAAATATATTCCAGTGAAAAAGAAGGGCAGTAAGAGAAGGGATAACCAGCCGTGGATAACCAAGGAAATAAAGGAGAGTATCAAATTAAAAACCAATGTGTATAAGGTGGCCAAGGTTAGTGGGAAACTAGAAGATTGGGAACATTTTAAACGACAGCAAAGAATGACTAAGAAAGCAATAAAGAAAGGAAAGATAGATTACGAAAGTAAACTTGCGTAAAACATAAAAAGATAGTAAAAGCTTTTACCGATATATAAAATGGAAAAAAGTGACTAAAGTAAATGTTGGTCCCTTAGAAGATGAGAAGGGGGATTTAATAATGGGAAATGTAGAAATGGCTGAGACCTTAAACAATTATTTTGCTTCGGTCTTCACAGTGGAAGACACAAAAACCATGCCAGAAATTGCTGGTCACGGGAATGTGGGAAGGGAGGACCTTGAGATCATCACTGTCATTAGGGGGGTAGTGCTGGACAGGCTAATGGAACTCAAGGTAGACAAGTCCCTGGTCCTGATGAAATGCATCCCAGGGTATTAAAAGAGATGGCGGAAGTTATAGCAGATGCATTCGTTATAATCTACCAAAATTCTCTGGACTCTATCAGCGGATTGGAAAGCAGCTAATGTAACGCCTCTGTTTAAAAAAGGGGGCAGACAAAAGGCAGGTAACTATAGGCCGGTTAGTTTAACATCTGTAGTGGGGAAAATGCTTGAAGCTATAATTAAGGAAGAAATAGCGGGACATCTAGATAGGAATAGTGAAATCAAGCAGACGCAGCATGGATTCATGAAGGGGAAATCATGTTTAACTAATTTACTGGAATTCTTTGAGGATATAACGAGCATGGTGGATAGAGGTGTACCGATGGATGTGGTGTATTTAGATTTCCAAAAGGCATTCGATAAAGTGCCACACAAAAGGTTACTGCAGAAGATAAAGGTACGCGGAGTCAGAGGAAATGTATTAGCATGGATCGAGAATTGGCTGGCTAACAGAAAGCAGAGAGTCGGGATAAATGGGTCCTTTTCAGGTTGGAAATCGGTGGTTAGTGGTGTGCCACAGGAATCGGTGCTGGGACCACAACTGTTTACAATATACATAGATGACCTGGAAGAGGGGACAGAGTGTCGTGTAACAAAATTTGCAGATGACACAAAGATTAGTGGGAAAGTGGGTTGTGTAGAGGACACAGAGTCTGCAAAGAGATTGAGATAGGTTAAGCGAATGGGCTAAGGTTTGGCAGATGGAATACAATGTCGGAAAATGTGAGGTCATCCACCTTGGGGGGGGAAAAAAAAAACAGTAAAAGGGAATATTATTTGAAAGGGGAGAAATTACAACATGCTGCGGTGCAGAGGGACCTGGGAGTCCTTGTGCATGAATCCCAAAAAGTTAGTTTGCAGGTGCAGCAGGTAATCAGGAAGGCGAATGGAATGTTGGCCTTCATTGTGAGAGGGATGGAGTACAAAAGCAGGGAGGTCCTGCTGCAACTGTACAGGGTATTGGTGAGGCCGCACCTGGAGTACTGTGTGCAGTTTTGGTCAACTTACTTGAGGAAGGATATACTAGCTTTGGAGTGGGTACAGAGACGATTCACTAGGCTGATTCCGGAGATGAGGGGGTTACCTTATGATGATAGATTGAGTAGACTGGGTCTTTACTCATTGGAGTTCAGAAGGATGAGGGGTGATCTTATTGAAACATTTAAAATAATAAAAGGAATAGACAAGATAGAGGCAGAGAGGTTGTTTCCACTGGTCAGGAAGACTCGAACTCGGGGGCACAGCCTCAAAATACGGGGGAGCCAATTTAAAACCGAGTTGAGAAGGAATTTCTTCTCCCAGAGGGTTGTGAATCTGTGGAATTCTCTGCCCAGGGAAGCAGTTGAGGCTAGCTCATTGAATGTATTCAAATCACAGATAGATAGATTTTTAATCAATAAGGGAATTAAGGGTTATGGGGAGCGGGCGGGTAAGTGGAGCTGAGTCCACGGCCAGATCAGCCATGATCTTATTGAATGGCGGAGCAGGCTCGAGGGGCTAGATGGCCTACTCCTGTTCCTAATTCTTATGTTCTTATGTTCTTATGACCTCAGTCCCCAATACTTCCGGAAGGTTATTTGTATCTTCCTTCATGAAGACAGAACCAAAGTATTTGTTCAGTTGGTCAGCCATTTCTTTATTCCCCTTTATAAATTCACTTGAATCCGACTGCAAGGGACCTCCGTTTGTCTTTACTAATATTTTTCTGTTCACATATCTATAAAAGCTTTTGCAGTCAGTTTTTATGTTACTGGCAAGCTTCCTCTCGTACTCTATTTTCCCCCTCTTAATTCAAACCTTTGTCGTCCTCCTGCTTAATTCTAAATTTCCCCAAGTTCTCAGGTTTACTGCTTTTTCTGGCCAATTTATATGCCTCTTCCTTGAATTTAACACTATTAATTTCCCTTGTTAGCCATGGTTGAGCCACCTTCCCTGTTTTATTTTTACTCCAGACAGGGATGTACAATTCTTGAAGTTCATCCATGTGATCTTCAAATATTTGCCATTGCCTGTCCACGGTCAACCCTTTAAGTATCATTTGCCAGTCAATTCTAGACCATTCACACCTCATACCATCAAAGTTACCTTTCCTTAAGTTCAGGACCCTAGTTTCTGAATTAACTGTATCACTCTCCATCTCTATAAAGAATTCTACCATATTATGGTCACTCTTCCCCAAGGAGCCTCGCACAACAAGATTGCTGATTAGTCCTTTCTCATTACACATCACCCAATCTAGGATGGCCAGCTCTCAATTGGTTCCTCGACATATTGGTCTAGAAAACCATCCCTAATACACTCCAGGAAATCCTCCTCCACCACATTGCTACCAGTTTGGTTAGCCCAATCAATATGTAGATTAAAGTCACCCAGGATAACTGCTGTACTGCATGCATCCCTTATTTCTTGTTTGATGCTGTCCCCAACCTTACTGCTGCTGTTTCGTGGTCTGTACACGACTCCTGTTACAACTGTACAGGGTATTGGTGAGACCACACCTGGAATGCTGTGTACAGTTTTGGTCTCCTTATTTAAGGAAGGATATACTGGCATTGGAGGCAGTTCAGAGAAGATTCACGAGGTTGATTCCTGAGATGAAGGGGTTGTCTTATGAAGAAAGGTCAAGCAGGTTGGGCCTGTACTCATTGAAGTTTAGAAGAATGAGAGGTGATCTTATTGAAAAATATCAGATTCTGAAGGGGCTCGACAGGTAGATGCTGTGAGGATATTTCCCTTCATGGGGGACTCTAGAACTAGGGGGCATAGTTTCAGAATAAGGTGGATTTTTTATTATATATATATATATATATATCGTCCCAAGGGATCCCACAATCCCTTGGGAGCACCGGTACTTAAGGAGGCCTCACAGGCTGGAGAGACACTCTGGAGACCTGCAATAAAAGACTGAGCTCACAGACTCTTTATTCATACATAAAACAAAAAAATACCACTTGGTGTCTATCCTAAAATTGCCCTTCACAACACTGACGCTCTTGTCTTGCGGCCCTGGCACATCTGAAAGAGTGAGTTCATGCTTACTTCCTCTATCGCATTGACTATCTTGCATATCTGCACAAGGCCCACTCTGAGACATCATGTTTGAAGCTGAAGTGCCCCAGATTATCCAGGTGTCCCTCATAACTTAACCCCAGCACAACAGACTCACTAATCTCCAATGTTGGACAAAATATTTTGACATTCAACGCCCATTTAAAACGGAAATGATAAGGAATTTTTTCTCCTGAGGGTCGTGAATGTTTGGAATTCTCTATCCCAGAGAGCTGTGGAGGCTGGGTCATTGAATATATTTAAGGTGGAAATAGACAGGTTTTTGAACGATAAGGGAGTCCAGGGTTGTGGGGAGCGAATGAGGAAGTGGAGTTGAGGCCAGGATCAGATCAACCATAATCTTATTGAATGGCGGAGCAGGCTCGAGGGACCATGGCCTACTCCTGCTCATATTTCTTATGTTCTTATGTAAACTAAAGGGCTGATTTTTTTTTTTAATGGGGCATTTATTCAAATGACAAGTGTCCTTTCAAAGTCACACTGCAGCCTGGTTTATTGAACAATCTTTTTGCAGCAGCCTAATGGTACTCAAGGATGTCAGAATATTTTGTCCAACATGGGAGATTAGTGAGTCTGTTGTGTTGGGGTTAAGTTATGAGGGACACCTGGATAATCCGGGCACTTCAGCTTCAAACATGATATCTCAGAGGGGGCCTTGTGTAGATATGCAAGATAGTCGATGCGATAGAGGAAGTAAGCATGAACTCATTCTTTCAGATGTGCCAGGGCAGCAAGAAAGGAGAGTCAGTGTTGTGAAGGGCAAGTTTAGGATAGACAGCAAATAGTATTTTTTTACTTGGAGAGTGATTGACAGCTTGTATAGGTGGTTGTGGCCAGAGCACCAATCTCTCCTGTAAGAAACGGCTCCAGGCTGTTGCGAAGACAGTAGAGTTAGTATCCTGGAGGGCTTAGATGAAATTGAGTGGGAGTTACCTTCAGATGAATGTTTAAGATCCGTTGGACAATCTTTTGGGAGCAGAGATCTCTTCAACTGAAATATTAAACTTTTCAAGAGTATTATATGAAGGTGTTTAATTTTTGTGGGCTAATTTTTCTGAAGGCAATCACTATCACTGAGGCAATGTGGCATCGTAAAGATCAGCTATGCAAGCCCTTGCCGATATTTTGCTGAGACTCAAATGGGCCAAAAGCTATAGCTTCTCGTGAGTTACAACACTACATTCATGGCATAAAATATATAATTCAGCAGAATTTGCTCCATTATGAGGTTTGTAATCCACTGGATGCCACATTTACTTTATTTCAAGGTGGCATTCAACCATATTTATTCTTTAATAGGATGAAGCAAAAAAAAGTGCTGCTGAATTTGGTACAGTCGTTACATATAATGGGTTTGGTTGCCATAATGGAATGCTATAGTAACGCATTTTAGTGCTTTCTATTTCAGTGCTGATATGTTTTAGGGCAGGATCAGCTGATTAAATTGTTGATGGCTATGTTTGTAACCATTTGCAGTGTCTGTAACATGAGGCTTTGGACAGATTTTATCTGGGGCGCTTTGCTAAATATGTCTACATTTGTAAACTCCAAAGTCCAGCAAGTTTTACACACACAACTCTGGTATCCACCTAGAAATATGCCTATCAAATTCTGGAACTGCCACACAAGCCCTAGTTTTAGGACATCCATTGTTGTGGAAGTAATAGGTAACCATGGTGCACAGATGACTATTATACAGTCTATTCCTCTTAATTCAAAATATCCAATTCATTTTTCTCAGCATTAAATTCCTTCTTTTTAATGTTAATTCAAATTACTGGATAAGTATTTTGGCGCAGAAAACAACTGAATTTATTCATCATCATAGGCGGTCCCTCGAAACGAGGATGACTTGCTTCCACGCCAAAATAGGATGAGCTCACAGGTGTTTTAATGAAGGACCCAAACTACATCCTCAAGGGTGGAAGATGCCTATACGTAGATTTTTTTAACGTGTGGTGGCCGTTGTACACCAGCCACCACATGGACTTGACCAAGCTACGTCTTGGTGCAATGGCAATGATTACCCAAGATGACTGGAGACCAGCTCTGCTGCACAGACCTAGTGCGCACACATCGCAGTATGGGTTGACCCGTGCTGCCCCTGGGCCCTTGGCCCCGAACTGAATCACAATTGCAGCTAATTCAGCTTTACCATTAGTTGACCCATTTATTTTAATAAATCTTACTTTTCTGAATCCCGCAACTTTCACCAAGATATCCCATATATTTAGCTCATTAAATGCTTTTGTTGTTGAGATAAAATAAACTATACTGTGCTGTGATGAATGAAGAATTTGTAATGGTAGAAAAAGCTATAAAATGCATAGACTCCTTGGATGTTCCAGCACAGGAACAGACCTCTTGTGTATCCCATCTCTTTGGATATTCCTTTAGCTTTATAGGCCCTTGGCTTCCAAATTCCCTCCATAAACTTTTCCGCCTCTCCACTTCTCGCTCCTCCTTTAAGAAGCGCCTTAAAATATACCTCTTTTGTCAAGCCTTTGGTCACGTATCCTAATGCCTCCTTTGGCTCGTTGTCAATTTTTGTCTGATTACGCTCCTGTGAAGCGCCTTGGGATGTTTTACTATGTTAAAGCCACTAAATGAATGCAAGTTGTAGTCTTGTCGACCAATGGAAACAAGCTGTCACTATTTGTTCTATCTGAACCATGTAAGATCTTGAAGACCACTATTGCATCATTCCTCAACGCCGGTGGGGGAAAAAAATCCCTAACTTCTCATGCTTCTCATCACTACTAGAATCCCTCATCCCTGCTAACACCCCTGGTCAATCCAGTGTAATGCCTGTACCCGACAGCTATCTGCTGAAATACAGATCACTGATGAGGGCCGTTGTGCGTAATCTTTGGGCATCCACTCAGTTGTGAGCTTAATAGCCGCCTGTGTGGAACCTTTATCAAAAGCCTTCATAGGGCTTCCCACAGTCCACTTGGTTAGTCACTTCCTCACAGAAGTTGAAGAGATTGGTCGATCGGGCAGGATCCTGCCTTCTGAATCCATGTTAACTACCATTATTGTAATACAAATGATCCTCAAATTTATTCCCAATAATTGATATTTTACATGGTTAGTCTGTAGTTGCCTCTGTCTGTTTTGTCACTCTTATCTGAATGTGAGAGTTAAATTAGCTCGTTGCTAATCTTATCTTCTGGCACCTCCCCAGTGTCCATTGACTCTGATTGTCAGTGGCTCACAAATCTCTTCCCCAGTCTCTCTCAGCACTCTTGAAATAAATGGCATTTACCTCCTGGTGGTTTATTTGTTCTGATCACATTTAGCCTTTCTAGGACTTTCATCTAATTTATAGTGAAGTCACTTGGGAATTTGGAATATCTTTGTTTGGAGAGTGTATGTTGCTCATGTCTTCCCTCGTGATTATCATCACCATCATAGGCAGTCCCTTTGAATCGAGGAAGACCTGCTTCCACTCTTAAAATGAGTCCTTAGATTGCTGAACAGTCCAATATGAGAACCACAGTCACAGGTGGGACAGGTTTGCCGCACACTCTTTCCGCTGCCTGTGTTTAATTTCTGCATGCTCTCGGCGATGAGACTCTGTGCCCAACGCCCTCTCGAATGCACTTCCTCCACTTAGGGCGGTCTTTGACCAGGGACTCCCAGGTGTCAGTAGGGATGTTGCACTTTATTAGGGAGGCTTTGAGGGTGTCCTTGTAATGTTTCCTCTGCCCACCTTTGGCTCGTTTGCCATGAAGGAGTTCCAAGTAGACTCCCAAAGCAAGCGCTCTCTGAGGAAGTAGTCATTCGGAATATTTACTATTTTGCATTCATTTTCAGTTTTAACGTTATGAAATACTCCTTGGAGAACAATGCCATGTGGCTGTGATTGCCAATACAAAGGATAGTCAGTCAGTGTTAAATAATGGAGCTGTAAAGATATATGTTCTAGAGTTTTACTCGATTATCTTTTTTTTTTGGGGGGGGGGGGGGTGTCACATTGTTTTTTGCAACATTTTACCTTGGGACCTTTTTAAATACAATGATCAGATAGATTGTAGATGATTGAAGAGATCAACTTCAAGGAACAACTTGAAGAGATGTATAGCCTTTTCTCTTTAAATATGCCATTCTTACATGGTACAGAGGATATCATCAGTGCTGCTGTTCATCCACAATGAAGCATTAATGAGCTGAGAGCAAATACATTTCCAGTTTTACCTCCCTTGCCCAAAAGACTAAGTACCGATGGACGAAAGCTGCTGTCTGAGCAAAAACTGAGTCCAGATGTCAGTGCAGAGTGGGATTTGAGTTTGGGCTTTCTAGTTTGTCAAATTTTCTTGAATTGTAGTGACAAGAGTGTTCTTTGAACTACCTTGTTTGAGCATATGCCCATTGTATAGCAATGGAGTGCTATGGTGAAGATGATGAAATTACCCAGTCCAGATGGGATGCATCCGAGGTTGCTGAGAGAATCTTGGGTGGAGATAGCAGAAGCTCTGATCACAATCTTGCAATCCTCCTTAGATATGGGAGTGGTGCCAGAGTACTGGAGGATTGGAAATATTACACCCCTGTTCAAAAAAGGGTAGAGGGATAAACCAGGTAATTACAGGCCAATCAGTCTAATGTCAGTGGTGGGAAAAATACTAGAGACCATTGTCCAGGACAAAATTAATTTCACTTGGAGAAGCATGGGTTAAAAAAGGGCAGCCAGTATGGATTTTTTTTTTAAAGACAAATCATGTCTCACTAACCTGATTGAGTTCTTTGTTACAGAGAGGGTTGACGAAGGTACTGCAGTAGATGTATATATGGACTTTCAAATGTATTTGGTTGTGGTTGTTGGAGGTCAATCATCTCAGCCCCAGGACATGACTGCAGGAGTTCTTCAGGACAGTGTCCTCAGCCTATCCATCTTTAGCTGCTTCATCAGTGATCTTCCCTCCATCATAAGTTCAGAAGTGGGAATGTTCGCTGATGATTGCACAGTGTTCGGTTCCATTCGCAACTCCTCAGATAATGAAGCAGTCCTTGCCCGCATGTAGCAAGACCTGGACACCATTCAGGCTTGGGCTGATCAATGACAAGTAACATTCGCGCCACACAAGTGCCAGGCAATGACTATCTCCAACAAACAAGAGTCTAACCATTGCCCCTTGACATTCAATGGCTTCCATTCGTCGAATCACCCACCGTCAACATCCTCGGAAACACAATTGACCAGAAACTTAACTGGAACAGCCACATAAATACTGTGGCTACAAGCACAGGTCAGAGGCTGGTTATTCTGTGGTGAGTGTCTCACCTCCTAACTCCCCAAAGCCTTTCCACCATCTACAAGGCACATGTCAAGAGTGTGAAGGAATACTCTCCATTTGCCTGAATGAGTGCACCAACAATACTCAAGAAGCTCAAATCAGCTCGCTTGATTAGTACCCCATCCACTGTAGCTGCAGTGTGTACCAGCTACAAGATGCACTGCAACAACTCGCCAAGGCTTCTTTGACAGCACCTCCAAAATCCGCGACTTCTATCACATAGAAGGACAAGGACAAGGGCAGCAGGCGCATGGGAATACCATCACCTCCATGTTCTCACCACATAATGGACTTATTCTGAAAATAGAAGCACATGGTATTAAAGGGACAGTGGTAACTTGGGTGCATAATTGGCTAAGGGATAGAAAGCAGAGAGTAGCGGTGAACGGATATTTTTCTGACTAGAAAGTATGCAATAGGTTCCCCCAAAGCCAGTATAAGGACCATTGCTTTTCTTGTATATAAATGACCTGGAATTGGGTATAGGGAGTACAATTTTGATGTTTGCGGATGGTACAAAACTTGGCAACTTAGTAAATAGTGAGCAGAATAGTAGCAAATTTCAGGAGGACATAGACAGACTGGTGAAATGGGAAGACACATGGCAGATATAATTTATTTGGATAAATGTGAAGTGATGCACTTTGGGAGGAACAACATGGCGAGGCTGATCAGCTAAATGGTACTATTTTGAGGCGGGTACAAGAGCAGAGGGACCTGGGGGTGGATATTCACAAATCCTTGAAGGTGGCAAGGCAGTTAAGAAAGCATATGGGATACTTGGCTCTGGATAGATTGGTTAAAGGACAGAAAACAGAGAGTCGGAATAAATGGGTCTTTTTCAGGTTGGCAGGCTGTAACTAGTGGGGCAATGTCCTCGATGAATGGACCAAGTGTAACTTATCCAAGTTTTCTGATGATACAAAGCCAAGTGGGACAGTAAGCTGTGAAGAGAACACAAAGCGTCTGCAAAGGGATATAGATAGACTAAGTGTATGAGCAGTAAGGTGGCAGCTGGAGTATAATGTCGGGAAATGTGAAGTTATTCACTTTGATAGGAAGAATAGAAAAACAGAATATTTTTTAAATGTTGGTGTTCAGAGAGATTTGGGTGTCCTTGTTAGCATGCAGGTACAGCAAGCAATAAGGAAAGCACATGGCATGTTGTCCTTTATTGCAAGGGGATTGGAGTATAAGAGTAACAAAGTCTTGCTACAATTGTACAGGGCCTTGGTGAGACCACACCTGGAGTACTGTGCACAGTTTTGGTCTCCTTATCTAAGGAAGGATATACTTGCTTTGGAGGCGGTGCAACAAAGGTTCACGAGATTGATTCCTGGGATGCGAGGGCTGTCTTATGATGTGCAATTGTATAGAATGGGCCTATACTCTCTGGAGTTTAGAAGATTGAGAGGTAATCTCATTGAAGCAAACAAGATTCTGAAGGGGATTTGCAGGATAGATGCTGAGAGGTTGTTGAGAGCTTGAGTGTCTAGAACTAGGGGCCACAGTCTCAGAGTAAGGGGTAGACCATTTAAGACCGAGATGAGGAGGAGTTTTTTCACTGAGGGTTGTGAATCTTTGGAATTCTCTGCCCCAGAGGACTGTGGATGCTAAGTGTCTGAATATATTTAAGGCTGAGATACATAGGTTTTTGGAGTCTAGGGGAATCGAGGGATGTGGAGATTGGGCGGGAAAGTGGAGTTGAAGTCAATGATCCGCAGGCTTGAGACGCCGTATGGCCTACTTCTGCTCCTATTTCTTATATTGTGTAAATAAGGGCATTGAATACAAAAACAAGAAAGTCACGCTAAACCTTTATAATTCACTAGTTGGAATATTGTGTACAATTCTGGGTACCACACTTTAGGAAGGTTGTCAAAGCCTTGGAAAGGATACGGAGGAGGTTTACCAGATGATACCGGGGATGAGGGACTTCAGTTATGTGAAGAGATTGGAGAAGCTGAGCAGAGAAGGTTAAAGGGAGACCTAATAGAGGTAGTTAAAATTACGATGTAACTATTTGTATTGCACTTTTTTTGACAGATGGGCATCTGTCCAGCCCCACCTGTATTGCACTTTTTTGACTGACAGGCGACAACCCCGCCCCCGTCAAGTTCTGACCCCCCCCCCACCCTGGCCCGAATCATTCCATGCATGTGCCAAGAAGCAGGGCCTGAGGCTCCGACTCTCTTTCTCCGCCTCCCCCCCCCCCCCCCACACCACCCCCTGCCCCCCCCCCCTCCCTTTGGCTGGCCTGGGACCGAGAGCGGCAAAGAGAGATAGTGGGGAGGGAAGAGAGGCTGGTGGGGGAGGGGTGAAGAGAGGTGGGGGGAGGGAATAGAGGTGGGGGGAGGGGGGAGGGAAGAGAGAGAGTGAGGCTGGGGGGAGGAGGGAAGGGAGACTGGGGGGAGGAGGGAAGAGAGGCTGGTGGGGGGGGGGGGGGGGAAGGGAAGAGAAGAGAGAGACGTGGGCGTGAAGAGAGAGAAGCTGGTGGGGGGGAGAGAGAGAGAGAGACACGGGTGGGGGGGCAAGACGGATCACGTTCGTCCAACCCCCTATAAGGGACATTGTTGGATTGGATGATATCCAGAAGTCACGACACTGTCACTATTCACTTCATGCCCAATAAACCGGTTATCAATCTGTAAAAAAAATGCCACCCCAATGGTATGGAGGGGGGTGGGGGGAAGGATGCATATGCTGGGATTAGGCACTTCAGCTGGGGAAGTCATGCACTTGGATTGGGGTAAGGCACTTTGGCTGGGGCAGGGATGCAATTGGACTGGCGTACGGGACTTCGGCTGGGGGAGGCATGCACGGACTGGGGGAAGGCACTTCGGCTGGGGAAGGCATGCACGGACTGGGGGAAGGCACTTCGGCTGGGGAAGGCATGCACGGACTGGGGTAAGGCACTTTGGCTGGGGGAGGTGTGCACGGACTGGGGTAAGGCACTTTGGCTGACCCTTGCTGTCTTCTGGGGAGCTCTGTCCTCTGTCGCTTCAGGAAGTCAAAGTGGATCGAGTTACAGTTTGCAACGTCAGTGAGACCTTGGGATGGGAGGTTCCAGCTGCACATTCCTGTGAAACTTCAGGGTGTGACTAGTCCCCTTGGAGGATAAATCAGAAAGAAAGGGTGGAGCATGTTGGCCATTTTTGCAATACAAGTAAGTATGTTCTTAAAATTGAGGGGTTTTGATAGAGCAAGTAGAGAGAAACTGTATCCTCTGCCAAGTAGGTCATTAACCAGAGGTAATAGATTTAAAATAATTGGTCAAAGAATTAGAGAGGAAATGAGAAGAAATTATTTCACACATAGGGTTGTTAAGATTAAGATCTGAAAGAAAGACATGGATTTATATAGCGCCTTTCATGACCACCGGATGTCTCAAAGCGCTTTACAGCCACTGAAGTACATTTTTAGTATAGTCACTGTTGTAATGTAGGAAACGCGGCAGCCAATTTGTGCACAATAAGCTCCCACAAACAGCAATGTGATAACGACCAGATAAACAGTTCTTATGTTGATTTGAGGGATAAATATTGGCCAGGATACCGGAGATAACTCCCCTGCTCTTCGAAATAGTGCCATGGGATCCTTTCCGTCCACCTGAAAGAGCAGACGGGGCCTCGGTTTAGCGTGTCATCCGAAAGACGGCACTTTCGACAGTGCAGCACTCACTCAGTACTGCATTGGAGTATCAGCGTAGATTTATGTGTTTAAGTCCCTGGAGTGAGACTTGAACCCACAACCCACATGTTTGACAAATTTGCAGGAGTTCTTTGAGGATGTAAGGAGCAGGGTGGATAAGGGGGAACCAGTGGATGTGGTGTATTTGGATTTCCAGAAGGCATTTGATAAGGTGCCACATAAAAGTTTGCTGCACAAGCACAAGATTGGAGCTCACGGGTTGGGGGTAATATATTAGCATGGATAGAGGATTGGCTAACAGAAAACAGAGAGTCGGGATAAATAGGTAATTTTCCGGTTGGCAAATGGTAACTAGTGGGGTGCCATAGGGATTGGTGCTGGAGCCTCAACTATTTACAATCTATATTAATGATTTGGATGAAGGGACTGAGTGTAATGTAGACAAATTTGCTGATGATGCAAAGATGGGTGGGAAAGCAAGTTGTGAGGAGGGCACAAAGAATCTGCAAAGGGATTATAGACAGGCTAAGTGAGTGGGTGAACATTTTGCAGGTGGTGTATCATGTGGGAAAGTGTGAGGTTATCCACTATGGTAGGAAAAATAAAAAAGCAAATTACTTAAGTGGAGAGGTTACAAAATGCTGCAGTATAGAGGGACCTGGGGGTCCTTGTGCATGAACCACAAAGTTAGTACACAGGTACAGCAAGTAATCAGGAAGGCAAATAGAATATTGGCCTTTATTGCAAGGAGGATGGAGTATAAAAGTAGGGAAGTCCTGCTATAACTGTGCAGGGTATTGGTGAGACCACACCTAGAGTACTGCGCACAGTTTTAGTCTCCTTATTTAAGAAGGGATATACTTGCATTGGAGGCAGTTCAGAGAAGGTTTACTGGGTTGATTCCTGAGATGAGGGGTTTGACTTATGAAGAAAGGTGGAACAGGTGTGCCTATACTCATTGGAGTTTAGAAGAATGAGAGGTAATCTTATTGAAACATATAAGATACTGAGGGAGCTCGACAAGGTAGATGCAGAGAGGATATTTCCACTTGTGAGAGAATCTGGAACTAGGGGGCATAGTTTCAGAATAAGGGGTCATCCATTTAGAACTGAGATGAGAAATTTCTTCTGAGGGTCGTAAATCTGTTGAACTCTCTGCCTCAGAGTGCTGTGGAGGCTAGGTCATTGAAGGTGGAGATAGACAAATTTTTGAACGATAAGGGAGTGAAGGGTTATGGGGAGCGGGCAGGGAAGTGGAGCTGAGCCCAAGATCAGATCAGCCATGATCTTATTAAATGGTGGAGCAGGCTCGAGGGGCCAAATGGCCTACTCCTGCTCCTATTTCTTATGTTCTTGTTTTCTTTTGACTCTGAGGAGAGTGTGCTACCAACTGGCCACAGCTGACACTGTGGAACGCATTACCTGAAAGCGTGGTGGAATCAGATTCTTCAGGAACTTTCAAAAACCAATTGGACATGTATTTGAAGAGAACTAATTTGCAGGGTTATGGTGATAAAGCAGAATCTGATGAAAGGTCATTGACCTGAAACATTAACTCTCTTTCTCTCTCCGTAGATGGTACATGATCTGCTGAGTATTTCTAGCATTTTCTGTTTTAATTTCAGATTTCCAGCATCCGCAGTATCTTCTTTTTGTAACTGTACTTTTCAGCATGCTTTGCAGTTTTCAGCTGCATAACCCTTTATCCCATCCTCCCTTGCCATGATGGCTTGGTGAGCTTATCCAAAGAGCAGTTGAGCCACACAGATAGACTGTGCTGAATTAGCAGAACTCACCTGGGGTGGAGGTAGGACCGCTTCACTTGGTCTGTTGGCTCTGAATTAGTGAGTGAAATGTTCGCCAGGTTATTGTTTTTGATTACACTTGGATGACCCCTGATTGTAGTGCATCTGTGTATAGAATCAAACAAGAGTAGAATTGGGCTTGGTCTCGATTGATGGCACCCCATCCACCACCTTAAACATTCACTCCCTCCACCACTGGTGTACCGTAGCTGCAGTGTGTACCATCTACAAGATACACTGCAGCAACACGCCAAGGCTTCTTCGGCAACACCTCCCAAACCCGCAACCTCTACCACCAAGAAGCACAAGGCAGCAGGTGCATGGGAACACCACCTCCAAGTTCCCCTCCAAATTACACACTGTCCTGACTTGGAAGCATATTATTGTTCCTTTATCGTCGCTGAGTCAAAATCCTGGAGCTCCCTCCATAATAGCACTGTGGGAGTACCTTCACCACAAGGATTGCAGCGGTTCAGGAAGGCTGCTCACCACCACCTTCTCGAGGGCAATTAGGGATGGGCATTAAATGCTGGCCTTGCCAGTGACGCCCATATCCCATGAACTAATATTTTAAAAAAATGGTCACATTGCCCCTTGATTCTTGCTGTCAAGGTTCAAAATGACTAATGAACAGTTGGGGGAGGTAGCAGAGAGCACACGGTGCAGTCTGGTCTACTTCTGATCCTGGTCCCCGACAATGTGGCTGACAATGCCTCTGATGTGGCCTAGCAAGGCACTTAATTGAAGAAGGCAGCCCATCTTTACATTACAATTTACCACCTTTAATATAAAAAAAAAAATACTTTTTCAATTAAACCCTCAAGTGGCAACTAATGTATTACACTGGAAAATAAGTAGAATTTACAGCACAGAAGGAGGTTAATCGGCCCATCATGCTTGGGCTGGTGATAGGTCTTATACAGAATATAAAATGCTCTTTCCCTATATCCTATTACTTTATTCCTTTTCAAATAATTATGCAATTCCATTTCAAATGATATAAAATACACTAATCCTAGTCTGTCTGTTGCAGGAGACTCAAAACTATGAAGAATCAACAGATGAATCGGATGTAAGTTAAATATAGCACAAATGTGTTATTTTAGTACAAACACAGCTATGGGGTATGGAGAGAAAGCAGGAAAGGGGTACTGAGGTGAATGATCAGCTATGATATTGAATCTTGGTGCAGGCTCGAAGGGCGGAATGGCCTACTCCTGCACCTATTTTCTATGTTTCTATGTATCATCGGAACATCAGCGCGTATTCGCACATCATGTTGCATAAGGAGTGAGAGGCAACGGTAGATGGATAAATGGGGATTCAGTTCATAGAAAGAGAAGGCTGGGTGCTGCTGAAAGTTGAGTGGTTGTGAGGAGTATTGTGATGTAGAATGCTTAACAAGACCGAGTGAAGGGAGCGGGAGTGGGGCTTAAAGCACAGGATGTAGTGGAATCAGCAAATGTACTCGCTTTTCCTGACCTGGTTAGTTCATTAAACTGCTCCCTACATTGCATCCAAGACCTGGGTACAGCGCTGCTGGTGCTCACCACATCAGTTACCTCCAAAAATGCCTGCATGGTGAGAGCAGCAGGTTTCTTCCTCCCATTGCTTGGGAAAAGTGTGTCCTTCCTGCTCCTGCCTATGTCTAGCAGTAATTCTAGTGACGCGTCATTAAATCTAGGTGCTGCTCTTGCTCTATGTCTACCACCCATCCTCAACACTTCCAATTTCCATTTGTGTATTAAGATTAAGTGAATGGGCAAACAGTGGCAAATAGATTTCAGTGTAGGCAAATGTAAGGTCATCCACTGTGGACCTAAAAAGGATAGAATAATAGGGTACTTTCCAAATGGTGAAAAGCTGAAAATAGTGGTGGTTCAAAATGCCTTGGGAGTCCAAATACATGAACAGGTGCAGAAAAATATCAAAAAGGCTAATGGAATGCTGGCCTTTCTATTTAGAGGACTAGAATACAAGGGGGTAGAAGTTATGCTGCAGCTATACAAAACCCTGGTTAGACCACACCTGGAGTACTGAGAGTAGTTCTGGGCACCTCCTTACGAAGGATATACTGGCCTTGGAGTGAGTGCAGCGCAGGTTTATCAGAATGATACCTGGATTCCAAGGGTTAAGTTACGAGGAGAGATTACATAAATTAGGGGTGTATTCCTTTGAATTTAGAAGGTTAAGGGTTGATCTGATCGAAGTTTTCAAGATATTAAGGGGAACAGAAAGGGGAGATAGAAACTATTTCTGCTGGTTGGGGATTTTAGGACGAGGGGGCATAGTCTTAAAAAATAGAACCAGGCCTTTCAGGAGTGAAATTGGGAAACCCACTTCGCCACACACACGGTGGGAGAAGTTTGGAATTCTGTTCTGCAAATGGCAATTGATGCCAGATCAATTCTTAATTTTAAATTAGAGATTGCTAGCTTTTTTTTACCCAAAGGTATTGAGGGTTATGGGCCAAAGGTGGGTATATGGAGTTAGGTCGCATATTCGCCATGATCTCATTGAATGGCGGAGCAGGCTCGAGTGGCTCAATGACCTACTCCTGTTCCTATGTTCTTATGTGTACTGTCCTTTTAAATACAACTGAGATTGTGTCATGTGAGTATGCATCACGCCTGCCGTGCAGCTTGGAGACACGACACCTGGAAGTCAAAATGAATTGGATTCAGTTGAGCTTAGATTGCAGATTCCAAACCACTGGCTTCACTCCTGGGTTTAGCCCATACAGTTTCACCCCCACCCCCCACCCCACCCCACCCCCCGGCTCGGAAGCTGCTTCCAGATTAATATTGCGGCCATTGTGCGGTTTTTTAACCTAATTTAGTTACAAATGTCAACTGGATTTTTGTGACTAAAATACACAAGTTTACCACCTGGATTTTCTAGTGACTCCATGTGTGCACTGTGCTCTGCATTTATTTGTTGAATTCTATTATTGGAAATCCTGCTGTATTATGAAGCTCCATTGCAGCAAGTGTATTAACTTCCCACAGTGAATGCATCTTGCATTTTTCAACATACATTTGATTAGCATACACATTTCAAGTAAGGCAAAAGTCCTTTTATTGAATATTCCACCCCATAGTTACAGAAATTAACATAATTTTCTTATAATGCAAGAGAAGGTAACAATATTTTGTTTTAGGTGTTATAAATCATGCTATTGCAAACTCAAGTTTCAGTGTGCAACTTGAGTTTGCAATAGCAGAGACCACTGAATCAGTAGTTTCATCAAAAGGAACAATACTGGCTTGTAGCTTTGGGTTGTTGCAGAGGTACTTATGGGACTAAATTGTTTAATTTTCCCATCCCCCCCATAAGATGGTTGATGTGGTAGCTGGATTGACCAGTGTTTATCTTTAGATAAGGTTGTGAAGAGTTGAATCTTTTAAAAATGTAATTAGCAGTTTTATGATTTATAATTGCTTGTTGAAGCAACTTCTTTATATGACAGTCGGTAGTTCCCCAGGTATTGTGCAGGCTTCACCGCTGCATATAAGAACTCATTCTAGCTGGTATGTGTAACTCTTATTAGTAAAGGAGAGGTTATTAAGAACATAAGAATTAGGAGCAGGAATAGGCCATACAGCCCCTTGAGCATGCTCTGCCATTCAGTAAGATCATGGCTGATCTTCGACCTCAACTTCACTTTCCCACCTGATCCCCATATCCCTTGATTCCCCTGGAGTCCAAATCTCAGCCTTGTATATGCTCAACATCCACAGCCCTTTGGGGTAGAGAATTCCAAAGATTCACAACCCTCTGAGTTAAGAAATTCTCCTCATCTCAGTTCTAAATGGCCAATCCCTTATCCTGAGGTCCCCTAGTTCTAGACTCTCCAGCCAGGGGAAACATTCTATTTCTCTTTCTTCTCCACCTTCCCAAATAATTAAATAAGTTAGTACCCTGTAGTAAAATGGTGGTATCATCAGAGCCCAGAAACTCTACAACATTGTTAGGATATGTGACTCCTCCTGTTTTTCAGTAACTCACATCTGATCTTCTGTTCTGCACATAAAATTCTAAAGCAGGTACTTTCAAGTTTTTGTCCCTTTGACCCATTTAGTTAAAGAAAGAAAAGACTTGGATTTCTATAGTACCTTTCACAACCTCAGTACTCTCAAAGTGCTTTACAGCCAACAAATTACCATTGTGATAGTCACATTTATTTTATTTATCTACCAATGAGACAACAGTGCTAAAAACAGCCCTTTTCAAATATGAAGGGAATCGATAAATTTAACCCCGACACTATATTCGAGATTGCCGCAAAGCCTAAAACCATAACGCACATGATCAAACTTAGAAGAGCGGAAGTGTGCAGTTTAGATTTAACTGCTTTTATATGCAGAGGGTGTGAAACAGGCTAGCTAGGGAAGCAGAGAGGGAGAACTGAATAGATGATTTGAGGGAGTGGGTGATTGTGGGTGTGAGTGTTTGGCTGTGGCCATTGGCTTAACAGTAGCATTCTGAGTCAGAGGTTGAAGAGTTCGAGCCCCATTCCAGATAGTTCCTGGTGAGTGGAGACTAGAATATGGTCTCTAAATACCGAGCTGACATCCAGTGGGGTACTTGCGGGTGAACAGAATGGCACAGTGCTAGTAATTCCTGCCTATGAGGGGTTGGGTTGGAGCCCCAGTCCAGCGAGCGGAGACCAGAGCGCTGATGAAGTCCAGTGGGGGCACTTGCGTCCAATGGATGCAAATAACCCCATCTCATCGTAAACACCCACCTAGGAGAAGGTACTCTGAAGATATAAACAACGAGGAAGGCAAAAGGAAACCTTGTATGTGACTCGAGAATCTTGTGGGACTGGAGTTAGGACCTGACCGAGGGCAGAACACAGCGGAGAGACAAACGTGGAGGCAGAAGAATCTTTTACTATCCAAGAGTTTGTGAAAACAGCCCTTTTCAAGCTGCCACATCCACAAAATTGAAACGAGAAACCATCAAGTCAGAAATGAAGTGTGCGTAGGACTGTTAGTTAGTTCTGTTGCTCGGATTGTTCGATTGCCAAAGCTTGGGAGCCTTGCCAGCTGCCGTTTGGACATCCTGCTTAGAAGTATAGTTTTTAAAGTTTGTAAATTTTTCACAATTTTTAAAAGTTTTTTTTCAAGCCTATTGTTTTCAAAAGACTTGAGAGGTGGGAATTTTGCAGTTGTAAGTAAAACTGATCAGAAATATGTGGAATACCACAAATATGTAATTGGTAACAACTATGGCAAAAACTGCAGAGAAGTGAGAGGAGCATCTCCCACAATGATGCATGGATGAATAATTCAAATCTGGTGTTGAAAGACCTAAAAAGTGCTGCATAATGTGGAAGCATGCAACACTTATTGCAAAAGATGCGTATACTTAGTACATGCCATACATGGCATATATACAGTGCAAGATGTGAGAATGTTTGGATAGTTAAGGAGTTCTCTGAGAAGAAAACTGCAATTCCATATGAAATGACTGATGCAAAGGTAAAGAGATCACCATTTTTGTCTTATCATATGAAATTGTCTGACTTAAAGTATTATTATTTTCTGGCAACAAGAAAAGGGCCAGGACCATATCTGGGGCCTGCTACAGACCCGGCAGATCAAAATAAAGCGAACGACTTCTTAGCATATGATATTAAAAGGGTGAATGAGGAAAGAAAGGTAGTATTGATAAGGGGCTTGGATCAGCCCAATATAAAGAGGGGAAAAACTCTGAACTTGTCAATGGAGTTTGATTGCTTCCTAACTTAGTGCACCAGGGAGTCTCCAAGAGGCAGCTTTTTTCTGGACTTAGTTCTCATGAATGACCCAAATACTATTCACCAGGGAATCGATCCAGTCAAACCTCCAGACAATTGTGACCATAGAACAATAATTTTCTGACTTTATAAATGGTGCAAACACAGAACTGTATCCTAGTGTTTAACTTGAGGGACATTGGGGTTGCATTTAATATCGACTGGGGAAGGGGCAATATTGAAGAATAAATCAGTCATCCTTCAGAAAAAAAATAATGCAGAAAAACTAATTAAAAGCAGCAAAAGCAAAATAAATTAAACTGTCCTCAAATGTATCAATAGGAAGATTAAAAGAAAGATTAGGAAAAAAATACCAAGTGGTATTTAAAAATACGGTGGCCACAGCTTACACATGTTAAAAGAAAAGTGATTGTGATGTCAGGAGAAAATTGGAAAGAGACGTGCCATCCGATGCAAACTGATGCCAAACAATTCTTCCAATGCAGTCCCCCTTTAAAAGCTGATCTTAATCTCTGTCTCAATAGCCATTTGCGGTGAAACATTTCATGATCTCATAGCCCTCAGTTCAAGAACCTTTGCTCGCCCCAACCCTCAGTCCCCGTCACCATCTCACTCGCCGCAGCACCCCAAGCCCCAAATCGCTTTCTAACCCAGTCCCACACCTTTCCTCGCTCCGTCTCTCCACCAGCTCTCCCTGCTTTCTGCACCAGTTGATCCTATTTCTGGTGATCCCTAAGTGCAGGCTGGCTCTGAAAAGCTGCAGTTTTCCCGGGCTGTCGCAGCAGTGCCTGGGAGATTTATGTCCCATTCCGGGAGACTCCCGGGTAATCCAGGAGGTTTGGGAACCCAAGATTTACCTTGAGTTTCAATGGATCTTTGACAGATTGCTGCTTGAGAGTCTCCTTTACAAACTTATGATCAGTGATTTTCAAGGATAAGACTTGAACTTGAATTAGTAACCGGGTGAAGTTAAGAGAGTGAGCAGCTGCATCACTGTGGGGAAGGGAGTGTTGAGTGGAGCTCCAGGGGTCTGTGACACATTTGTTAAACATGATTTCCCTTTCATAAAACCATGATGACTCTGCCTAACCATATTATGATTTTCTAAATGCCCTGTTACCACTTCCTTAATAATGGATTCCAGCATTTTCCTGACGACTGATATCAGGCTAACTGGTCTGTAGTTCCCTGTTTTCTCCCTTTCTCCTTTCTTAAATAGCAGTGTTACATTTGCTACCTTTTCAATCCATGGGAACCATTCTAGAATCTATGGAAATTTGGAAGATGACAACCAATGCATCCATGATCTCTGCAGCCACCTCTTTCAGAACCCTAGGATGTAGGCCATCAGGTCCAGGGGGTCTGTCTGCTTTTAATCCCATTAGTTTCTCAAGTACTTTTTCTCTACTGATAATCACTTTCAGGGTTCCTCACTTTTATAAGCTTCTTGGTTCACCACTATTTTTTATATGCTTTTTGTGTCTCCTACTGTGAAGACAAATACGAAATATTTGTTCAAAGTCTCTGCCATTTATTCCCCATTTTCATTTCTCTTGTCTCAGCCTCTAATGGATCACTGCTTACTTTTGCTGTTACTCTTCCTTTTTACACACTTGTAAAAGCTCTTGTATATGTTTTTATATTTCTTGCTAGTTTGCTCTCATTCTGTTTTCACCCTTATCAATTTTTTGGTCATCCTTTGCCAGTTTCTAAAGCTCTCCCAATCCTCAGACTTTCTACTATTCTTCAACATTATAAGCCTCTTTTAATCTAATACTAGCCTTAACAAAATAGATGAGGTGACGGCACAAATAGATACAAATGAGTATGATCTGATAGCCATTACAGAGACGTGGTTGCAAGGTGATAAGAACTGGGAACTAAATATTCAGGGGTATTTGACAATTTGGAAGGACAGACCGAAAGGAAAAGGAGGTGGAGTAGCACTGTTAATAAAGGAGGAGATCAGTGCGTTAGTGAGAAATGATATTGGCCCAGAAGATCAAGATGTTAAAATCAGTTTGGGTGGCGATAAGGAATAATAAGGGGAAAAAGTCACTGGTGGGCATAGTCTATAGTCCCCTTAATAGTAGCTACGCAGTTGAATGGAGTATAAATCAAGAAATAATGGGGGCTTGTAAAAAAGGAACGGCAATAATTATGGGGTGATTTTAACCTTCTTCACATTGATTGGACAAAGCAAATTGGCCAGAGTAGCCTTGAGGAAGAGTTCATAGTATATCCAGGATAGTTTCCTTGAACAGTACGTTGCGGAACCAACCAGAGAGCAGGTTATCTTAGATCTGGCACTGTAATGAGACCGGGTTAATAAATGATTTCTTAGTAAAGGATCCTCTAGGAATGAGTGACCATAACATGGTTGAATTTCAAATTAAGTTGGAGGGTGAGAAAGTTGGATCGCAAACCAGTGTCCTAAGCTTAAATAAAGGCGACTACAAAGGTATGAAGGCAGAGTTGGCTAAAGTGGACTGGGAAAATAGATTAAAGTGTGGGACGGTTGATGAACAGTAGCAGACATTTAAGGAGATATTTCATAACTCACAACAAAAATATATCCCAATGAAAAGAAAAGACTGTAAGAGAAGGGATAACCATCCGTGTCTAACAAAGGAAATAAGGGATTGTATCAAATTGAAAACAAGGGCATACAATGTGGCCAAGACTAGTGGGAGGCCAGAGGATTGGGAAACTTTTTAAAAGCCAGCAAAGAATGACTTAAAAAAATTATAAAAGGCTCAATTTTCCCCAATGCCGTTTTTTGGGGTATTGCCAGAGTTATACCTGTTTTTCTTGGCCTCAGCTACTCCAAAAAAAAAGTAGCAAATTTTTCCATTCTATTTTTTGAAATTGGCGCCGCGCAGCCTGTCCTGTAGCCTCGAGGGGTGGAGCCTAATGTCTGCGCCGAAAAAACGACGCTGTCCCTTCTGTGCATGCGCAAAAAAAAAAATGACGTTTTTGACATGATTCCTATGGGCGCACATGCTTGGTACAACTCCCGGTCTGCGTTTGGCCATTTTTAAAGAGCCAGTTATGTGTGAGAACTTTAATTCTCATTGGAAAAATTGGAGCTGAAATACAAGATGCAACGTGGTGCAAGGACCAATAATTTCTTACAGGATGAAGTGGAGGCACTGGTTACTGTGATTGATGGCAGATAGCATGAGCTGGACACCAGCAGGGGTCACATAAAAGTTCCAGCAAAAGCAATGAAGAAAAGCTGGAACCAACTTGCAGAAGATTACTGTGCAATGGTGACCACCCCTAGGTCTGGAGGCAAGTGCAAAAAGAAGTGGCAGGATCTTGGTCAAGTAGTTAGTGTAAGTAATATTTTCATTTATTCAATGGAATTGCAATTGTAAATGTGACCATCCGTATATGTCCCACCCAGCAGAAAGACACCCTCTCTAAAAAGTTATATTTTCATCTTTGCAGAGGAAAGTGGCACACAACAAACGAGAAAGAACTCTGAACAGGAGGAGGCCCAGCAAATCTGCAGCCACTGACACCCTTGGAAGAGAGGGTCGCTGCTTTGATGGGCCCTGCCTGGAGAAAAGCAACCATCACTGCACAAGCTGGGCCCACACTTGGAAGAGGGCAAGTCCTGCAAATTCCACAGTCTGGCTTTGATAAATGTTAAGTACTGTGCAGGTTAGCCATGCTTCGGTTCCTGGGGATGTCTCCGTCAGCTACGGTTCAATTGATGCAATGTGCTATCATTCAGGACCTGGAATATTTAGGTCTTTCATTGAAACACCTGTGAACTCATCCTTTTTTGGCGTGGAAGCAAGTCATCCTCATTTCGAGGGACTGCCTATGATGGTCCTTCAAAGCAGCATGCTGCCTGCGCTGTGTGAGCCGACTCATGTCACCCACCTTGTTCCCTCCTTTGCTGCTAAACTTGAGGCCAATCCTGGCGACGCAGAAGAAGATTCAGACGCAGGTGAGCCTGCAGAGGAGAACATCTTCCAATCCCACCTTCCAGACCAAGTGCGGGGAGGGGGAGGGGGATGGATGAATCCTCCACTGTTGTACTCACTTTGGAGTACAACAGTCCAAGGCTGGAGATTCCAGTGGGGTGCAGCGAGGCACACCCAGGGCCCCACCGTCCGGGGCTGCGGGTCCCAGTGGGATGCAGCGTTGAACACCCAGGGCCCCACCATCCAAGGCTGCGGGTCCCAGTGGGATG
This sequence comes from Pristiophorus japonicus, assembly GCF_044704955.1. Lineage (NCBI taxonomy): Eukaryota > Metazoa > Chordata > Chondrichthyes > Pristiophoridae > Pristiophorus > Pristiophorus japonicus. The sequence continues at coordinate 349,224,045 of NC_091977.1, forward strand.
CGGTGAGCCACACTCAGTGAGGAGGGGAAAGAGAGCTCGACAGTGCTCTTCTGAGGTGCAGGATCTAACTGATGTGGTTCAGATGAGTGCGGAGAGCATTGACCTTATGCGATCACTCCTGAACACCATCAGTGGGGTAGGTGATGAGGTATCGGAACAGTCGGGAGAAGTAACAACACTCTCAAGAAATGGGAACATTGTACGGGAACGTGAGGGAGGGAATATCTCAGTCAGCCGAAACAATATCGATGATATCAGCAGGTAGCTGATGCGTTGTTAGTGAATATGAGGGAGGGAATGTTGCAGGTAGTTGAGACACTGTCGGCAGACATGAGGGAGGGAATGTTGGAGGTAGTTGAGACAATGTCAGGGCACATGAGGGAGGGAATGTTTGAGTTAGCTGTTGCAATAATGGAACACGCCCAGACCCCGTGTCCATTGACCGAATCAACTGCCACTCCAATCCCCAGACCAGCCTCTGAAGAGGTCCAAGCAGGGCCTCCACATTACCGCCTGATTGCCCTCCCCTGCCCCCGTCATCAAGAAGTGTGCATTCGCCGAGATGTTCAGAAGAATAAGTTTGGTATCAACCCGAGCAACGCTACGCCACCGCCTGCGGGCAGGGGTAGGGTCATGAAGACCAAGCGCAGCGGGCGGTCTTAGAATAAGGTGGAGGAGAGATGGGTGCAGGCTTTCTTTGCTGTTACTATTGTTACTGTTGTAACTTCGAACATTAAATTTTTTTTTTGTAAGTTATGTAAATTTGCAAGTTTAGAAGTTTGTAAGTGATCTTAACTGACAACTTTAAAGTTTGATACCAGAATATTTTTATTTAAGTACAAACCAATGTTTGTTAAACTTTTGAATAAAATATGTTTTATATTCTAACTGAATCATTTCCATTATTAATACAACTTTTTGAAGTAAACAAGAATCATTTTCATAATTTGTTACATTGACACAAAATATTACGGAACAGGTCCAAACAATAAACATGGATCCATGTGGAATAGTTGTCGCTGAGCCTTCAGGCAGCAAAGCATTTACTGATGAGCTGCTGGCGCAAGGCTTGAGCAATTGTTAAAGGGGTACGATGGCCCGTCGTGTTCCGGTTCAGGTAGTTGCATGGCTTTCTTGTCCTCGTCCTCGTCCTCCTCCTCCTCGTCATCTGCATATTCCTCATCATCAGCCACTCTCACCTCCGGTGGGTCTTCTACCATTGCCTCATGATGGCTAAGTTGTGCAGCATGCAGCAGACAACAGTGAACTGACCGACAATCTCAGGGCAGTATTGCAAGTAGCCTCTGGAATGGTCCAGGCATTGGAAACATTGTTTCAAGATGCCAATGGTCCTCTCTTATGTTGTGCGTGGCAATTTGCGACATGTATTCCTGGTCAGCTTCTGTCCGGGTTACGTGTAGGGGTGTCATGAGCCAGGTGGCGAGGCCGTACCCTTTGTCTCCCAGTAGCCAGCTCTGCCCTTCTGGCTGCTGCTGCAACATGGCAGATATAATGCTCTCGCATAGGATGAGTGCATCATGGGTGCTCTCAGGGTATCTTGCATCAACTGACATGATGCAATGCATGTCGTCACACACGAGCTGCACATGTTGGAATCCTCCAAAGATGCTCGCAAGGCGATGTGGGTACAATTAATGCAGCCCTGTACTTTTGGGAAGCCAGCAATCCTGGAGAAGCCCACGCATTGCCTGGGCGGTCATGGGGAACTTCATGTAGTCATTCCTCCAGGCATATAGTGCAGCAGTCACCTGCCGAATGCAGATATATATTGCATGTTGAGAAATGGCGCGCACATCCCCAGTTGTAGCCTGGAACGATTCAGATGCATAGAATGAAAGTGCAGCTGTAAACTTCACTTCAACTGACAAAGCAGTCTTCCTGATGCTTCTAGGTTGCAGGTCTGCTTTTACTAACTCACAGATCTCAGTTACAATTTATTTGCGGAAGTGCAGCCTTCTGACACAGTCTGCATCACTCAGATGCAGGTACGAACGCTTGTCTCTATATACCCGATGTGGGTAAGGCCTGCTGCCCATCACCCTACGTGCTCTTTGGTTCTTTGTTATGACGTCGAATCAATTGTCTCCTCTGCAGCACCATCATGCAGAAGGCTTGCACAAGGTATGGCATTGTCCGTATTGCCCCCATGATTAACTTGTACCTTTGCAAGAAGCTCAAAATGGCAGACAGGACAAGGTTCTTTGTGTTCTCTCCCCAAGGTCTACGCCCGAGTATGGACCACACCCAGGTCTGAGCAGGCGCAATGATTGGGAACACCCTCGGGCTTAATTTGATGCGTAGTGTTGGCTTTTCATGCCTTTCGCAGTCCCCCAGCCCCTGGGCTTCATTTGATGCGTAGTGTTGGCTTCTCGTGCTTTCCGTTCGCCTTCCACAGCCCCCCAGGCTTCTTTTGAAGCTGAGCCCGTGTCCGGGCGAGAGACCGATTCTGCTGGGTGACGCTCCGACCCTCGAGCCCAGTCTTATGAAGGTAGGTTGGGCCTATACTGATTGGAATTCAGAAGAATGACAGGTGATCTTATCGAAACATTAAGATAATGAGGGGGCTCGACAAGGTGGATGCAGAGAGGATATTTCTACTCATAGGGAAACTAAAACTAGGGTAATAAGGGACCGCCCATTTAATTCTGAGATGAGGGGAATTTCTTCTCCGGGTTGTATATCTATGGAATTCTCTGCCTCAGAGAACTGTGGAGGCTGGGTCATTGAATATATTTAAGGCGGAGATTTTTGAGCGATAAGGGAATAAAGGGTTGAGGGAGCGGGCAGGAAAGTGGAGCTGAGTCCATGATCAGATCAGCCATGATCTTATTAAATGGTGGAGCAGGCTCAAGGGGCCAAATGGCCTAACCCTGCTCCTATTTCTTCTGTACTTATGCTCTTAACTTCTTTAGTTACCCATGGAGTTTTACCATGGAGTTTTTCTCAATGGAATATACGTTGAGACTTTTGGAAAATGTATTTAAATATTTGCCACTGCTTATCTACCGTCATACCTTTTAATCTTATTACAAGCTCCTATTATTTGCTGATTAATACTCTTAACAGTATAGCTACTGTTTGGGGGCCTTGTAGTGCTACTCCTTGTAGTGTTTTCTGCACCTTGTTATTTATTATCACCACCCATACTGATTCTACTTCCTGATCTTCTGAGCCAAGATCTTTTCTCACTACTATCCTTATGCCATCATTTTATCAGTTCTATACCACCCCACCCCCCCACCCCCCCCCCCCCAACCACCCCTCCGCCCCTTTTCCATTCTGCCTGTCTTTTTGAAAAGTCAGGTACCCTGGAATATTTAGTTCCCAACTTTGGCACTAGAGACGTGGTTGCAAGGTGATCAATGAGATTAAAGCCAGTTATCTCGGTTTGTGCCACTAATTCATCTGTCTTGTTATGAATACTTTATGCATTAGATAAAGAATCTTTAGTTTTAACTTTTTACCATTATTCCAATGCTTTCACCTTATTTGCTGATTCACTATTACCGTTAAACTCTCTGTCTCTTCCTGTCACACTCTGTTTATCTTTACGCAAATCACTACACTGCTCCATTGCCTTGGCTTTTCTCTTTAGATTTCTAAATTTCCCCTCACCTGATCCCTCCCCACCCCCTTTTAGTTTAAAGCCCTAACTGTAGCCCGAGTTATTCAATTCAGCAGGACACTGGTCCCAGCCTGGTTTAAGTGGAGCCTATCCCAATGGATCAGTTCCCTTTTTCCCAGTACTGCTACCACTGCCCAATGAATTGAAACCCCTTCCTCCCACACCACTTTTTGAGCCACAATTTAACTCTCTGATCTGCTTGTCCCTATGTTAATTTGTGCGTGGCTCAGGTAACAATCCAGATATTATTACCTTTGAGGTTCTGCATTTTAATTTGGGTCCTAGCTCCTCAAACTCTCAGCAGAACTGCATTCTTAGTTCTACCTATGTCATTGGTTCCTATGTGGACCACAACAACTGGATCCAACCCCCCCTCCCCCACTCCAACTTCTTCTCTAGCCATGAGGAGATATCCTTAAACCTGGCACCGAGCAAGCAACACAGCCTTTGGAACTCTTGGTCGCGGCTAAAGAGAACAGTATCTATTCCCCTGACTATACTATCCCTTATCAAGGCAACAATCCTATTCACTCCCCCCACTTGAATGGCTTCCTATGCCACAGTTCCGTAGTCAATTTGCTCATTCACCCTGCAGACTTTGCCCTCATCCACACAGGCAGAAGAACCATATACCTCATATCTGTTGGAAGAAGGGCAAATGCCAAGGCTCCTCCAGCACTGCACCTGGGGTCCCCTTACCTGCCTGAGTTGCAGTCACAGCCTCCTGTCCCTGACCACCAACCAGACCTGTACCACAACCTAACCTAAGTAATGTGACTGCCTCCTTGGATCAAAGTATCCAGTTAACTCGAACCGCCCCCCCCCCCCCCCTTCCCTCCCTGATGCCCCGCAGTATCTGCAACTCGGACTCCAGCTCAAAAACTCTGAGCTGAAGTTCCTAGAGATACAGACTCTTACTACAGATGTGGTCGTCTGGGATCGCAATGCTCTCCACAAACTCCCACATGCTATAGTTGCGACACACCACTTGCACTGCCATCCCTATATAATCATCTTTTATTTATTTATTTATTTAATTAATTAAAGTTTATGTATTTAATTAACTTGGCTTACAGTTAAGTTTTTAACTAATCACCAGATCTAGTTTAAGTTAGAGGTAGATGAAATGAAATATTTACCTGTAACACAAAGCATTACAAGTATTGGAGGCAAAAAGCAGCACCTCCTTCCCCCTCTGCTTTGAGTGCCCACTCTCCAAATTTCCAACTTGTAGGAGTGGGGGTGTTGGTGTGGGTCTCTATGCGGGAGTCAGGTTCCCTTCTGACCAACTTGAGCGGTTTTGAATCGCTCCCCCTCCCTTGGGTTCTGTACTCTGGATTTATTTGGGGGGTGTGACAAAAGTGCAGAGGACACTGGTTTGATGCAAAGAACTTTGTGTTTATTACAGTCAAGGTAATACAGGCTTATTACTCTAGTAAGAAAATACACGGCCAGACTTGCAATCACTCTAATAAAGAACAATACAAAGAAAAGTACAAGGTCAAACTTAAAATCACTCTAATAAAGTACCATACACTACACATTCAAAGAGGGTTGCAGTAAAATTATACCTTCCACCTCCCAATACCTAATTCTAGCTAGGTTAGACTCGAGGGCAGACAGGGACTTATGCTTACCAATCCTCTTGATAGTTAAGTGGTAGATGGTGATGTTCTTCCTTCCTTCAGGACTTCAAGACTTCGAGGCTGGTGAAGTTAGTTTACAACTGTCCCGTTGGTTTCTCTCCTTGTCTTGATGAGGTAGTAGTAACCACCTCTCTCCCCTCTCTCCCCTCTCTCCCCTCTCTCCCCTCTCTCCCCTCTCTCCCCTCTCTCCCCTCTCTCCCCTCTCTCCCCTCTCTCCCCTCTCTCCCCTCTCTCCCCTCTCTCCCCTCTCTCCCCTCTCTCCCCTCTCTCCCCTCTCTCCCCTCTCTCCCCTCTCTCCCCTCTCTCCCCTCTCTCCCCTCTCTCTAACCTCTGTTGAAAACAGTGGCCAGTTATACGATTTCAGTGTTCTAATCTTGCCGCCCAATCTGTTCACAATCCTTTGTATAATTTTGGCAGGCTTGGTTCTTTGTAATATTTTGTCGCGCTCGTTAAAGTTGATATGTCTTGGGTGGGTTGATATTCAAAAAACTGTTTCCTGATAGAAATATTAGTTTGGTAATTGCAATTTCCTTTTGTGCTTAGTCTTTCACATATAGGCTGGTTTGGGCCTCTTTGTGATGTATATGCTGAAATGGTTTGTCCAGACCCATGTTGATGGGGAGCTATCTCTGGGTGATATTGTGATGGTAATGTCTCTTGTGGTGAAGGATTTTCAAATCCTCATTATTCCAGACAGGTTAACTCAGTCCTCACACCTAGACAGTTCCAATAATCAAGTGGGCTTCTTTTGTCCCCTAGATCCGCCCACAGCTTGAATTTGTCTTGTAAAAGTTCATAATTCTATTAAAGTTTGTAGTTTCTTCCATAAGCACTTTAGAGTTCCAAACTTTTCGGTAGATAGTCCCAAATTAAATTTCCTTTCGAAAGAGCTCAAACACTGGGGGGGGGTTCTGGTGAATTTTGCTCTCTGCAGTCCCCCCTGTTGAAACTCTACACTCCTTGAGTGTCAATCAAGATAAGCAAAATTCCTGCTCCCAAGAGTCAACCTTCCATGCATTTATACTAGCTAAACATTACCCTGCATCCCCCATTGAAATGCAATGCAATATATCGGCGAATACAGTCATTTCAATTCGGTTATAACATGGAGGGGGTATGATGTCCCTCTTTTACTCGGTTTTCATAGTAAAATGACGGTATACAGTCATACACAACTTTAAGTAAAGTAAAATAAAAACACATAGTAACACATTCTCAAATAGCATAAAGGTCCATAGCCAAACATGTTTTAAATTGAGTAACATAAAGGCACATAGTCAAAAGGCACATTTCAAGTAACACTCTTACAACACTCGCGGTGTTGCGGTTTACAGCAGGTAAAATTAAACATGGTAGTATGGTGTCACCCCCTCCCTGCGCGATTCCCAAGTTCGGCCAAGGAGCTTTGGTGCTTGACCTGACAGCTTCTGCGTTTCATTCGGCAAGTGAGACACCATAAGTAAAGTATAATCGTGAGTTGACAAATAACTAAAGTGTGGGAAGCGATTCGAATCCAGACTGGGAGCTCTATATTTCTGAAAAGGTCCCACCAAGGCGGAATGGTGATCTCAAGAATCTTTTTCCCTATAGAAACATAGAAACATAGAAAATAGGTGCAGGAGTAGGCCATTCAGCTCTTCTAGCCTGCACCGCCATTCAATGAGCTCATGGCTGAACATGCAACTTCAGTACCCCATTCCTGCTTTCTTACCATACCCCTTGATCCCCTTAGTAGTAAGGACTACATCGGTCTCTTTTTTGAATATATTTAGTGAATTGGCCTCAACAACTTTCTGTGGTAGAGAATTCCACAGGTTCACCACTCTCTGGGTGAAGAAGTTCCTCCTCATCTCGGTCCTAAATGGCTTACCCTTTATCGTTAGACTGTGACCCCTGGTTCTGGACTTCCCCAACATTGGGAACATTCTTCCTGCATCTAACCTGTCTAAACCCATCAGAATTTTAAACGTTTCTATGAGGTCCCATCTCATTCTTCTGAACTCCAGTGAATACAAGCCCAGTTGATCCAGTCTTTCTTGATAGGTCAGTCCCGCCATCCCGGGAATCAGTCTGGTGAACCTTCGCTGCACTCCCTCAATAGCAAGATGTCCTTCCTCAGGTTAGGAGACCAAAACTGTACACAATACTCCAGGTGTGGCCTCACCAATGCCCTGTACAACTGTAGCAACACCTCCCTACCCCTGTACTCAAATCCCCTCGCTATGAAGGCCAACATGCCATTTGCTTTCTTAACCGCCTGCTGTACCTGCATGCCCACCTTCAATGACTGATGTACCATGATACCCAGGTCTCGTTGCACTTCCCCTTTTCCTAATCTGTCACCATTCAAATAATAGTCTGTCTCTCTGTTTTTACCACCAAAGTGGATAACCTCACATTTATCCACATTATACTTCATCTGCCATGCATTTGCCCACTCACCTAACCTATCCAAGTTGCTCTGCAGCCTCATAGCATCCTCCTCGCAGCTCACACTGCCACCTAACTTAGTGTCATCCGCAAATTTGGAGATACTACATTTAATCCCCTCGTCGAAATCATTAATGTACAATGTAAACAGCTGGGGCCCCAGCACAGAACCTTGCGGTACCCCACTAGCCACCGCCTGCCATTCTGAAAAGTACCCATCTATCTCAATGGTTTTCTGTTCTAGAATATAGAAGTGTTTTTGTGAGATAATTACAGCTTTTAGCAGAGCGGTAAGATGTTCGGGTAGAGGGGGAATTGCATAGCCAAAATGTACAACATAATCCTGCAGGTTTATAATGTTTTCCTTCACAGTGAGGTGGACAGTGGAGGGCTCAGGAATGGGGACAATCCGTTCCTGGGCCACTTGAACTGATGCCTCAGGTTTGAAGCAAAAACTGCTTTCACTTACCAGACACCAGAAGTGTCCATGTTGGTAGTGGGGTGCACTGGTGGTGACACAATATGTCCCACCCACTATGTATGTTACCTGTGGAGGGACCTGGTCTTGTGCCATTACCTCCATGGTACAGTTAATAGGCTGTGTGCCAGCAGCTTTAAACCCACACTGTGACTTTGAATGGGCACTCAAGTACTGGGGACACAGTATTACGTGTGCACCCTGGCCCCGGCACCGGCACCCGGAGAGGTCAGTACCCGTTACAGCGTGCTCCCACTTTAAGACATAGGGTGGGACTGCTGCGAAACGAATGTGTGCACCTCCCTGAATAACTCCAATGTTCTCCACCCCGGTATACCGGTGTGGGTCGGGCTGTCCCACCAATGACCGGCATCCTTCGTACTATTCCCATAATGGTGTGGTTAGATTTCCCACAGTTCACTGGGACAGGGTAGGCTTCAGAGGCTAGGCGGAGTTGGCACGGGCTTAGTGAATTGCTGTACGGGTGGAGGGCTGTGAGGTGATTGTTCCGAATCCAAGAGGGGACTGAACCTTGTTTTAAATCCTCCATATTGTTGCGGCCCTCCCCCAGCAACCATGCCCCATATAGTATGCACACCTCGTTCTGTGCAGCCTGGTCAGAAGCGTTTCTATCCTCCCATATGAGTGCATTCACTGTCTGTGCATGTTTTTCCAGCTCAACCACTACTTTTAAATGGACAGTCATAGCCTGGTCCTCGTGTAGTATGTCAACGAGGCTATTTATTACAGAGGATGCTGTATTGTAGGTGGTGAAAACGTCGTTTATGATTCCCCTTCTAGGTCTCCCCGAGCCCATGGTGTCCCTAGCATTTAGGGGTATATAGGTCTGCTTTGTCTACATTTCCAAAGTCTAACTCATAGCATTTCTTGAACATGTCTCTAAGTAGGGCCTGGTATAGCAGCTCTGTTTCCTGCGGACACCATGCAGACAGTGTACCTCGGTAAGGTTTACTATTACTAAAGCTACCGCATAATGTACCCCCTGGTATAACACCTTTACGGTCGGTACGAATACTAATCCATTTCCAGGTCCCTTGGTGGTGGTAGGACACCTTTCTATTACTGTGCGTATTGGCGGGGTTGTGGGCAGGGGTTTCTTAAAGTGTGCTCTTAGTTCGGTGGCGTTAATTGGGAGTGGGGAGTGTGGGACTGCGCACCCGTGTAGGCGAGAATCCCACCCCATCCCTTCCGCTTCATCTTGCCATTGCCTGGCGAAGGCGATTGATATGACTGCGGGCCAAATACTCTCTGATCCCCACATGCAAACATAAATTCCTTCACCAGATTCCCACCATTTGTCCCAACACACTTTTACTCCTTCCCGTGTCCCCGTGATGGTGAGGTATGTATCATTACCCAGTCTTTCCCAGTCCGATTCTTGGTCCCAGCATCCTTGCTGAGTTTTCTGAGCCACCACCATCTTCCCAGGGGAATGTTCCCTTTGCAAGTCGAACACACACTCTTTCCCTCTGGAACACTGACTCGGGCAGCGATGATCCGCATCCGGGGGCATGGAAGTGAGGCCTCCCCGTAGGTAAAACCTTCCTGGCTAGAGTAGCGGGTAGAATTAGATCCCAACCACCCTGGCCATCTTCCCTCTTGGGTGTAAACGGCGAGTTCTTCCACGTCTCGGGGGCCACCCCCGGCGGTTATGATCGGTGCTCTTCCTCCTGAACACCTGTAAATAAGGGATTCTTCCACGTCTCCTCGGTCGCCGCTGCTCATCCCTATCGGGGCGAGCAGGAACGGGATCCTTCTCATGCTGTCCTCTTTCCTGTAGGGGCACATAAAACAGATTGTCTAGCCTTGAGAAAGTTCTTTGGCTTGACAAAGGTGACCAAGTTCTAAATTGGGCTCATAGTCTTGAATTGACTGGCTGTCTTATTCAGTTCCTTGTGGGCTGATGTCTGCTTTTAACTTTATCTCACAGTCGTTTTGCTTGTTATCTCACCGGTGCTTCCTTAATAGCTATACCGGTAGATTCTTATTACTCCCGGGTGTTACCTGGCCTGTGCTTCTTTTAACAGCTGCACAGGTAGATTCTTTTCCTTACCCCAGTTAACTAATACATATATATACTTATCATTACACAGATAAATCTTACACTATTCTAACTTATTACTAAACATCTTTAAATTCACATCGCTATATATGTACATCTGCCACCCGCCTCCGGGTGGCCAGGTTAATTCCTGTCTTCTCTCTTCTCCCGCTGGATGTCCAGCGAGATAGGTGATAGGTCAGTCTGCACCGTCTAACCCTAAGTACCCTGACCGGATGTGGGTTTGAGTCCCACACTATTGGGGGAACATCCCCTCCGGTGCTGCAGCACACCGCTCCTTTGGGGGTGGCTGCCTGGTCCCTTTCTTCCCCTGGGGGTTCTGCCTGGTCGAGGGCTGGGGGCTCCCACTTGGTGGCTGGTCCACCGCTATCTCTTCTGGGGGTCCCTTGTTTGCCGAGGCTACCGGCTGGGTGTCCCTGCTCGCGGGCTGGTCTCTGACCTTAGGTGCCCTTTTGCGGCTGGTCCCTCTCCCGGGGCTGAACCATTCAAATTGGAGCGCTGGTGACCACGGTGTCTTTGGCCGTGGTGTGTGGGGAGTCCTTCTTAAGGCTCCGGCTGCTGGAGGTGCATCCGAGTCCCAAATGATTGGGGGGACAGCTCCTTTGGTAACACAGTTCACCGCTCCTCGAGGTGCAGTCTGTGGGTCTGCCACATCCCCTGTGGGATTTCCACAGTCGGGGGATGTTGGCTGGGGATCCCTGTCTTTCGTGCGGTTTACACTTTTTGGCTGTCCCTTACGATTAGCTGCTGCCCCTGGGTTGAAAAGTTTGCACTGATTTATGTGGAACCACTTTGTTCGGCGGGGCAATTTTATGGCATAGACCATGGGGCTTGCCTTGTCGACAATGTGGTACAATCCCATGTACAGTGCCTCAAAGACCCCTACTCTAGCGTAGTTCCTTACCATAACCTGGTCCCCTATCTCCCACTCGTGGTGCTTGCGGGGTTCCAGCAGCAGTCGGTTGCTCCGATACTGTTTTCCCATTTGTTAGCAGCCTGTCAGTGAATCTGTTTAAGGTGTTCAAACAGATTCCTGACAAAGCTGTCCCGGTTCGCTTCCCGAAACTGACCTTCCGTGAGTCCCAGGGCTAACACATGGGTGGGGGTTCTCATGTCTCTGCCGATCATGAGCTCTTACGGGGAGTACCCTGTGCTCTTTGACTGGCTGGCCCGGATCCCCATGAGGACCAGTGTTAGGACCTCTACCCACCCCTTGGTGAGTCCCCTGTCTCTTTGCGCAGCCTTTCTTTGATAGTGCAGTTTAAATGCTCCACAGACCCAGATGACTGCGGGTTGTGGGCGACACGCCATTTCCCTTTGATGCCGAGTACCTTAAGGGTCTCCTGCATCACTTGCCCGGTGAAGTGACTCCCTTGGTCGGACTCCACGTATTGTGATAGTACCCATCGAGAGAACACTTCTCTGACCAGGATCCTAGCTGTTCCCAGGGCAGTGGTTGTTTGGCATGGGAAGGCTTCCACCCATTTGGTGAATACATCCACTAATACTAGGCAGTACTTGTAACCTCCCTGGGCAGTGGGTAGGGGCCCGATGTAATCGATCTGGACGACTGCCAGGGTCCCTCTACCCTCCGGATATGTCCCATATGACCCCTTTTCTGGGGTTCGGGGTTGTTGGCCCCGCACATCAGACAGCTAGCACAGAACTCGCGGACGTCTTCCCTGAGTCCTGGCCACCACCCTGCCTGTTCCACTCGTTGCCAAGTGGTCTCAGGTCCGGGGTGTCCTGCTCCTGGACCCTCGTGGGCCAGCTGGAGGAATTCTCTCCAGTGTTGTTGCAGTACTACACATTGCTCCCTCCCCCTGAACAGCATGCCTTCTTTAATGGCAATTGTTGCGGTGCCGTACGGGCCGTCTACCCTTTCCCCTTTAGCTAGCCTGTTCAGGACAGTTTTGAGGACGGGGTCTTACGTCTGGACCATTTTTAGGTCCGGGGGGGCAAAGCTATCCCTGCCGTCCCTATCCTGCCCCTGACTGCTACAATGGGTCCTGAGTTGTATGGATCCCAGAGCTTGCCCGTGTGGGCCCCCTGCTTGGCTAACATGTCAGCCTGCTGGTTTCCCTCGCTATGGGGTTCAGTGGTGGAATGTGCCTTCACCTTCTGTATGTGGATATTCCCTTCCTCCCCTATAGCTTTCATGATCTTTTCCAGTAGGGGCTTAATTGCCAGGGGTCTCCCGTCTGTGGATGTGTATCTGCGGTGGGACCAGAAAGCCAGCCACTCTGTACACGAATTGCATGTGAACACACTGTCCGAGCAAATCGTGTATGGAGTAGTGAATTCTTCGGGGTGTGTGACTACGTACACCATCACAGACAGTTCAGTGTGCTGGGCACTCATAGTACTGGGGAGTTTAATCGCCAGGGCAATGCCTGCCTCGGGGTCATAAACTCTGCAGCCTGTGAGTCGTTCACCTGCAGATACCGTGCTTGAACCGGCCACATAGATCTCCCGGCCTGTGGGGTGTAACCCAGCCCGAAAGCCTATGTTAATTTCCCATACCCCTTCTATGGAACACCGGTGGGCTGTCCCTGGATAAATCATGTTGGCTGCGAGTCTTGGCTCGCAGAGACCCTTTACCCATTTGAGAGAGGAGCAGGGTCCAGCGAGCAATGCGGGCACTGCTCACTGTCCCGTCCTTGATTCTCCCGTCCAGGAGCATTTGGGTGGGCGTATGGTGGGTAAGGAGTGTGATAGGGGACCCCCCCCCCTGTGAAGATCAGTGATCTTTTCACAGCTCAGTAAGTGGCTAGGAGGTGCCGCTCACAGTTGGAGTATCCCTTCTCCACTTCCGTGAGTATCCTGGAGAAGTAGACCACTGGCCTCAGCCGGCCGTGTCGCTCTTGGAGCAGTACTGCACTCAGGCTGTCCCCACTGGCTGCTACCTCCAGGAAAAACTCTTTACCCACATCGATGACCCCTAGAGCTGGTGTGGTCTGCAGGTCTTTCTTGAGTTGGATAAATGCTGCCTCGCAACCTTTGTCCCATTCCCACTCCACTCCCTTGTGTAGGAGTCGGAGCAGAGGGGCTGTTGTGGCTGCATAATCCTGAATGAAATCTCTGCAGTACCCGGTTAGCCCTAGAAAAGATCTTACTCCTGTCACTGTGTTGGGGGCGGGTAACTTTTGCACTGCTTCCCTTCTAGCTTTGTCAATGGCTCTCTCCCCAGCACGCACAGCCAGTCCCAGGAATTTTACTTCCTTCAGGCCGATCTGTGCCTTCTTGGGGTTTACTTGAAATCCCTCTTTCAGCTGCTCCAGCAGCTCAGCCTGCAGTGGGCCATGCTCCTCCCCCTCATCGGTGAAAGGAGCAGGTCATCTACATACTGTACTAATTGCTGGGGTCTGCTGAAACTCTTTAAACAGTTGGCCATACACTGATGGAAAATACTGGGGCTGTTGTGGAAGCCCTGAGGGAGACAGTTCCAAGTGTATTGCTGTCCTTTAAAGGTAAAAGCAAACTTGTACTGATCTTCCCTTCTTAAAGGTATGGACCAGAACCTGTTGGAAATATCCAGCACCATGAAGGTGGTCACGGAGGCTGGGATACTTCCAATGAGGTCAGCGACAGCAGCAACGGTGGGTGCACAGGCGGGGATGTTACGGTTGAGTACTCGATAGTCCACCATGGCTCTCTAGGAGTTGTCCGGTTTCTTAACAGGCCACAATGGAGAGTTCACATGGGTAGCTATTGGTCTCAATACCTCCTGTTTTACCAGCGAACCCAAGGCTGTTTCCATGTCTGCCTCCGCCTCCCTGGGGAAGTTGTACTGTTTCTGTGGTCGGGTCATGGGGTCCCCATCTATGCTAACCTCGACCCCGTTTATTCTCCCACAGTCGTGTTTGTGAGTGGCAAAAGCTGCAAGGTTTTTCCTCACATACTCTTGACATTCTACAGGGGTGTTACTGACCAATGATTGAAGGTCGTAAATTTCCTTTGGTTTCATGGTGCACACCGTCCCTTTTCCCTGTTTTCCTGGGATAACCATCACCTCACTCTCCTGTCCCGTACAGACTTGCCCCCAAAGACAGTGGTTTCTTAAATTCACTAGGATCCCGTGGCCGAGGATGAAGTCACCCCCCAGGATCCCTCTCCCTTCCTGCTCCCACTTCATCAGGACACAAGTCCACTTAATGTGGAGTGTACCTAAATGAGTGGAGAGCGGAACGGAGAATGAGCCAGTCTGTTCAGTGCCTATGAAACCCACCAAGTTGTAGGGGACTCCGTTAGACAGAGGTGAGGCGGTGAGGTTAGCTGCATGGACAAGGGTCCTTGAGGCACCGTAATCCAACAGGTAAGTCCCTTTCACCTTTTCCACTTCCATCTGTACGGTCAGTCTCCCCCACGCATCATACTCGAGGAACACAGGTGGCCAGGCTGTGCTTGTCCTAGTCACGGTTTTGGTTGGGAGGGGGCGATGGGATTTCTGTACCGGTGGCGGTGGCTACCTTCCCTGGGCCATCTAACATGGCTCGGAGCGCAGTTAAAAAGGTATCAAACGAGTGGGGAGGGACTGGCTTAGCTGTCTCGGTCTTTTGGGCAGGGGCTGGAGAATTCTTTCCTACGCTATTCTTCCAAGGATTTTTACAATCCCTTCTCCAGTGCCCACTCTTTCCGCACCCAAAGCAAGTACGTTTTGTATCGGTGGAGTTGCCCCCCTCATGGCGCCATTCCCTCTTGTCTTGGTTAGGTCGGATTTTGTGAACCCTTCCCTTTTGTGGGTGCTCTTCTGTCCCTCTGCCGTTTCTGTAAGCTAGGGTCAGCTGCCTAAGCACTCCCTGTTCTGTGGCTTGGGGATCTCTGGGGTCGAACCAGGCCTCAGCCTTGCTTCTTATTCTGGGTAAACTGTTAGCTACTAGGCTTCGGAGCCAGTGTGCTAATTCGTCTGGGTTTAAGTGATCTCTGTCGATGTCCCCACTACAGGCGCTTTTGTACACTGGCCACAGTCGGTCTGCGAAAAACTGTGGGGTTTCTCCTGTGAACTGCATCGTTTTCTCTACTCTAGAGAAGGGACTCCCGTCATTGCAGCCCATAGGTTGTAAAATGTCTTTCTGGATGGCAGCAAGTGTTTTCTGTCCTCTTTTGCTCTCAGTAGAGAGGGACTGGTACAGTTTGCTGTCTCGAGATAGGAGAAGCAACTTTGCCATTTCTGCATCATCGCACTCATTAATATCCCTGCCTGTTCCACTTTCACAAAGTGAACCGAGAGGTCTCCCTTTGGAGTTAGCTTTCCCAGGTGGCTTATCATAGCCCTAAGCTGGTGGGGAGTGTGGGGGACCAAAAACTGACTTTCCAGGGGCCCTGGACCCCCATTAAGGGTGGGCAGGCCAAACTTCTGTTGCCGGACCATGCACATTGGCCATGGTTCTGGCTCTCCCTGTCCTGGCTCGCCTTCCTCTCTTCCCTGCGGCCAAGCCGAGTTGAAACTCAGTGCTACAGGTGGTGGTGGTTCACTATCCTTTTCCGCCCCGCAACTGATTTGCCCCTCCTGCTGCTGAACTGGTGTAGTCACCAGTGCCACAGGTAGTGGCCAGGTAGTTTCTTCCTTCTCTTCCAGGTTTACCTGGGGTGTACCCGGGCTTATTAGGCATATCATGCCTTTTGTCTTGGACAGAGCAAGGTTTAAACTTTTAATTTGATGCTGGCAGGGACTGTGGCCTCCCGATTCAGACCCATTAGTGCTAGCTACTTTATACGCTGCTTGCACATCTTTTAATCTTTCCTGGAGCTCTTTTTACTTGTCGGGTGAGGCGAGTGCTTTCCTCCCTCAGTGACTTTTCATTACTTTTGGCCTCGGTAACCTGACATTGAAAATAGTCCTGACTGTTTTTAAACCTTTCCATTATTTGGGTCCTTTCCTGTTTTAGCTTACGGAGTTCTCTCGATAATCTTTCTTCTGACATAACCCTTTCCTGATAGTTCTCTGCGCATTCCCATAACTCTGCCTGTAATGTTTCATTCATTCTGTCTAGCAGTTGGACCTGTCGCTGTAGACAGAACAACCAAATTGCTTTCTCTACTGCTTCTTTGTGATCTTTACTTGCTGTCCACTGGGCTGCAGCGTCAGCCGGACGCTCAGCGCGCAATAGACTAAGCACCCATTCCTTAGTTACATTTACTTTCTTATACACATAGAAGGAAATCCCCTCTTCCATTTTGGTTCTTTGCCCCAAACCAACACTCTCTACATCACACCCCTTGTACCAGAGTCCTGCCGCGGTCGCCATTTTGTAAGGGGGTGGTGTGGGTCTCTATGAGGGGGTCAGGTTCCCTTCTGACCAACTTGAGCGGTTTCGAATCGCTCCCCCTCCCTTGGGTTCTGTACTCTGGATTTATTTGGGGTGTGTGACAAAAGTGCAGAGGACACTGGTTTGTGCAAGGAACTTTGTGTTTATTACAGTCAAGGTAATACAGGCTTATTACTTTAGCAAGAAAATACACGGCAGACTTGCAATCACTCTAATAAAGAACAATACAAGGAAAGATACAAGGTCAAACTTAAAATCACTCTAATAAAGTACCATACACTACACATTCAAAGGGGGTTGCAGTAAATTATACCTCCCACCTCCCAATACCTAATTCTAGCTAGGTTAGACTCGAGGGCAGGCAGGGACTTATGCTTACCAATCCTTTTGATAGTTAAGTGGTAGATGGTGGTGATCTTCCTTCAGGACTTCAAGACTTCGAGACTGGAGAAGTTAGTTTACAACTGTCCCGTTGGTGTCTCGCTCCTTGTCTTGATGAGGAAGTAGCAACCACCTCTCTTTCTCTCTCTCTCTCTCTCTCTCTCTCTCTCTCTCTCTCTCTCTCTCTCTCTCTCTCTCTCTCTCAAACCTCTGTTGAAAACAGTGGCCAGTTATACGATTTCAGTGTTCGAATCTTACCGCCCAATCTGTTCACAATCCTTTGCCTAATTTTGGCGGACTTGGTTCTTCTTTGTAATATTTTGTCGGGCTCGTTAAAGTTGATATGTCTTGGGTGGGTTGATGTTCGAAAAACTGTTTCCTGATGGAAATATTGGTTTGATAATTGCAATGTCCTTTTGTGCTTATTTTTTTGCATACAGGCCGGATTGGGCCTCTTTGAGATGCATATGCTGAAATGGTTTGTCCAGACCCATGTTGATGGGGAGCTATCTCTGGGTGATACTGTGGTGGTAATGTCTCTTGTGGTGAAAGATTTTCAAATCCTCATTCTTCCAGACAGGTTAACTCAATCCTCACACCCAGACAGTTCCATAAGAACATAAGAACATAAGAATTAGGAACAGGAGTAGGCCATCTAGCCCCTCGAGCCTGCTCCGCCATTCAACAAGATCATGGCTGATCAGCTCCACTTACCCGCCCGCTCCCCATAATCCTTAATTCCCTTATTAGTTAAAAATCTATCTATCTGTGACTTGAATACATTCAATGAGCTAGCCTCAACTGCTTCCTTGGGCAGAGAATTCCACAGATTCACAACCCTCTGGGAGAAGAAATTCATTCTCAACTCGGTTTTAAATTGGCTTCCCCGTATTATGAGGCTGTGCCCCCGAGTTCTAGTCTCCCCGACCAGTGAAAACAACCTCTCTACTTCTATCTTTATCTATCCCTTTCATTATCTTAAATGTTTCTATAAGATCACCCCACATCTTTCTGAACTCCGAGTAAAGACCCAGTCTACTCAATCTATCATCATAAGGTAACCCTCTCATCTCCGGAATCAGCCTAGTGAATCGTCTCTGTACCCCCTCCAAAGACAGTATATCCTTCCTTAAGTAAGGTGACCAAAACTGCACGCAGTACTCCAGGTGCGGCCTCACCAATACCCTATACAGTTGCAGAAGGACCTCCCTGCTTTTGTACTCCATCCCTCTCGCAATGAAGGCCAACATTCCATTCGCCTTCCTGATTACCTGCTGCACCTGCAAACTAACTTTTTGGGATTCATGCTCAAGGAACTCAAAAGAGTTTCATGCACAAGGACCCCAGGTCCCTCTGCACCACAGCATGTTGTAATTTCTCCCCATTCAAATAGTATTCCCTTTTTTTGTTTTTTTCCCCAAGTTGGATGACCTCACACTTTCCGACATTGTATTCCATCTGCCAAACCTTAGCCCATTCGCTTAACCTATCTAAATCTCTTTGCAGCCTCTCTGTGTCCTCTACACAACCCGCTTTCCCACTAATCTTTGTGACATCTGCTAATTTTGTTACACTACACTCTGTCCCCTCTTCCAGGTCATCTATGTATATTGTAAACAGTTGTGGTCCCAGCACTGATCCCTGTGGCACACCACTAACCACTGATTTCCAACCCGTAAACGACCCATTTATCCCGACTCTCTGCTTTCTGTAAGCCAGCCAATTCTCTATCCATGCTAATACATTTCCACTGACCCCGCGTACCTTTATCTTCTGCGGTAACCTTTTGTGTGGCACCTTATCGAATGCCTTTTGAAAATCTAAATACACCACATCCATCGGTACACCTCTATCCACCATGCTCGTTATATCCTCAAAGAATTCCAGTAAATTAGTTAAACATGATTTCCCCTTCATGAATCCATGTTGCGTCTACTTGATTGCACTATTCCTATCTAGATGTCCCGCTATTTCTTCCTTAATAGTTTCAAGCATTTTCCCCACTACAGATGTTAAACTAACCGGCCTATTGTTACCTGCCTTTTGTCTGCCCCCTTTTTTAAACAGAGGCGTTACATTAGCTGCTTTCCAATCCGCTGGTACCTCCCCAGAGTCCAGAGAATTTTGGTAGATTATAACGAATGCATCTGCTATAACTTCCGCCATCTCTTTTAATACCCTGGGATGCATTTCATCAGGACCAGGGGACTTGTCTACCTTGAGTCCCATTAGCCTGTCCAGCACTACCCCCTTAGTGATAGTGATTGTCTCCAGGTCCTCCCTTCCCACATTCCTGTGACCAGCAATTTCTGGCATGGTTTCTGTGTCTTCCACTGTGAAGACCGAAGCAAAATAATTGTTTAAGGTCTCAGCCATTTCCACATTTCCCATTATTAAATCCCCCTTCTCATCTTCTAGGGGACCAACATTTACTTTAGTCACTCTTTTCCGTTTTATATATCTGTAAAAGCTTTTACTATCCGTTTTTATGTTTTGCGCAAGTTTACCTTCGTAATCTATCTTTCCTTTCTTTATTGCTTTCTTAGTCATTCTTTGCTGTTGTTTAAAATTTTCCCAATCTTCTATTTTCCTACTAACTTTGGTCACTTTGTACGCAGTGGTTTTTAATTTGATACTCTCAATTTCCCTGGTTATCCACGGCTGGTTATCCCTTCTCTTACCGCCCTTCTTTTTCATTGGAATATATTTTTGTTGAGCACTATGAAAGAGCTCCTTAAAAGTCCTCCACTGTTCCTCAATTGTGCCACCGTTTAGTCTGTGTTTCCAGTCTACTCTGCCCTCATCCCACTGTAGTCCCCTTTGTTTAAGCATAGTATGCTCGTATGAGACACAACTTCTTCACCCTCAATCTGTATTACAAATTCAACCATACTGTGATCACTCATTCCGAGAGGATCTTTTACTCGGAGGTCGTTTATTATTCCTGTCTCATTACACAGGACCAGATCTAAAATAGCTTGCTCCCTTGTAGGTTCTGTAATATACTGTTCTAAGAAACAATCCCGTATGCATTCTATAATTCCTCCTCCAGTCTACCCCGTGCGATTTGATTTGATTGTCCAATAATCAAGTGGGCTTCTTTTGTCCCCTCGGTCCGCCCAGGCTTGAATTTGTCTTGTTAAAGTTCGTTGTTTTTTCCATAAGCACTTTCGAGTTCCAAACTTTTCGGTAGATAGTCCCAAATTAAATTTCCTTTCGAATGAGCCCAAAAACGGGGGCCGGGGTGGGGGTGGTTCTGGTGAATTTTGCTCTTCGCAAACTTTAACACTCTGTTTAGCAGCACCCTGTTTAAGACCACTCTATGCAGACCAGTTTGTGTGAGCAGATAGCTAGATAAACATGTAAGGGAGAAAGGAATAGAAGAATATGTTGTTAGGTTTAGATGAAGAAGATTGAGAGGAGGCTCGTGTGGAGCATAAACACTATCGTGGACCCGTTGGGCCAAACGGCCTGTTTCTCTGCCGTAAATCCTGTGTAATACTGTGTATGCAAATAATTGGGAGCATATTGGGCCTCTGAGGACAAAAAAGCTTGGACACTCCTGCTCTAAATAGTCTAAAAATCATTGGGGGGGTCGGGGGTGGCGGGGGCGGATGACAAAGACTTGTGCAGGGGTATTTCAAGTAGGATAAACATTTATCATGTACTTGTTGGGCATCATTGTACAACAAAAATAAGTAATTAAAATACAATTTTAAATAAAATTTAATGATTTTAGGCACTTCTACTTATATGGTGATCCTTTTTGCTCCCTATTCTTCCTCTTTTTAAATTATTTTTCTTTCTATGTCATTTAGCCTAATCTATGTATCTGGCAATTTTTTGTATTTAAAAGGCAAGCAGATGAAAGAGATAGGAAGGGGCGAGGCCATGGAGGGAATTATAAACAAGGATGAGAATTTTGAAATCGAGTCATTGCTTAACTGGGAGCCAATGTAGGTCAGTGAGCACAGGGATGATGGGTGATCGGGACTTGGTGCGAATTAGGACATGGGCTGCTGAGTTTTGGATGATCTCAAGTTTACGTAGGGTAGAATGTGGGAGGCCAGCTCGGAGTGCATTGGAGTAGTCAAGTCTAGAGTTAACAAAGGCATGCATGAGGGTTTCAGCAGCAGATGAGCTGAGGCAGGGGCAGAGCCGGGCGATGTTACGGAGGTAATGTAAAGAAAGACTTGTATTTGTGTCGTGCCTTTCACAAACTAAGGACATCCCAAAGCGCTTTACAACCACTTAAGTACTTTCGAAGTATGGTCACTGTTATGTAGGATGCATAGTAGGCAATTAGTGCACAGTAAGCTCCCACAAACTGCAATGAAATAAATGACCAGATAATCTGTTCTAGGTGTTGATTGAAGGATAAATATTGGGCAGGTCACTGGGAGAACTCCCCAGGCTCTTCAAATAATGCCATGGGATCTTTTACATCCACTTGAGCGGGCTGGCTAAAGGTCTCATCCAAAGGACGGCACCTCTGGCAGTGCAGCACGCCAGTCCTGTACTGGACTGTCAGCCGAGATTATGTGCTCAAATCTTTGGAGTGAGACTTGAACCCACAACCTTCTGACTTCAAGAGCAAGGCCAGATCCATGCTGAAAGCAATTCAATCCTAGGTGCAGTTTTTTAAGTGCCAACTAGGGCTACAGTACCCCTGGGCTAACAACCATATCACCTGCCAATGGGATTGTTACCTGGTTGAGACAACAAAGCAAATTTAGGGTTATAAATAATTGTCCTCTGTATCTTTTTTCAACTGAGATTTCAGAAGTGACAGGGCCCCACATAATCATCATAGGCAGCCCCCCGAAATTGAGGAAGACTTGCTTCCACTCTAAAAGTGAGACCTTAGGTGACTGAACAATCCAATACAGGAATTACAGTCTCTGTCACAGGTGGGACAAGACAGTTGGTGAAGGAAAGGGTGGGTGGGACTGGTTTGCCGCACGCTCCTTCGCGGCCTGTGCTTGTTTTCTGCATGCGCTCGGTGACGAGACACTAGGTGCTCAGCGCCCTCCCGGATGCTCTTTCTCCACTTGGGGCGGTCTTTGGCCAGGGACTCCCAGGTGCCGGTGGGGATGTTGCACTTTATCAAGGAGGCTTTGAGGGTGTTCTTGAAATGTTTCCTCTGCCCACCTGGGGCTCGCTTGCCGTGTAGGAGTTCCGAATAGAGCGCTTGCTTTGGGAGTCTCGTGTCAGGCATGCAAACAATGGTGCGCCCAATGGAGCTGGTCAAGTGTGGTCAGTGCTTCGATGCTGGGAATGTTGGCCTGATCGAGGACACTAACATTGGTGCGTCTGTCCTCCCAGGGGATTTGCAGGATTTTGCAGAGACATCGTTAGTGGTATTTCAACAGCGATTTGAGGTGTCTACTGTATATGGTCCACGTCTCTGAGCCATACAGGAGGGCGGGTATCACTACAGCCCTGTAGACCATGAACTTGGTGGCAGATGTGAGGGTCTCCCTTCCTCTGGCGATGTCCTGGCCTTCCTTTATCCATCGATGACGTTCCTGGCCTCCCTTCTTCCAATGATGCCCTGGCACCTCTTATGGCTGTAGTCACTGACCTCTCCTCCTTCCACAAAATGGACCTCTGACCTTCCCAATGCCTGCCTGCAGCCAGGCCTCGGATCTCTCCCCATCTTACTGAAGGGCGCTGCTCGGCGCCGAGCCTCGCCGTAGGCAATTAGGCTCATACAGCAGTACCTGGTCTCCAGTCATCTTGGACCCCCTTGCCACTGGACCAAGACCTTGCTCCGCTAAGCCCGTGTGGTTGTCGGTGTGCAATGACCACCCCAGTTTAAAAGAACTCACGCACAGGCATCTTCCACTCCTGTAACATGAAGTTTGAGACCTGAAACATCAGGACCCTCATGGACAACTCCAACAGCAACAGGCCGGAATGCCGCACCACCATCGTTGCCCGGGAACTCAGATGCTTCGATGTCGACATCGCCGCCTTAAGCTAGACCCGGCGGGCAGGGGAAGGCCAGCTCAATGAACGTGTTGGAGGTTACACCTTCTTCTGGAAAGGAAAACCAAAGGAAGAACACCGCCTCCACGGAGTCGGTTTTTTCGCTATCAAGAACGAGCGGGTCAACCGCCTGAGAGACTCCCCCTGCGGGATTAGTGAAGTCTCATTGCTCTCCGACTCACCCTATCCCGGAACCAGTGTGCCACAGTCATCAGCGCGTACTCCCGAACACTCGATGCAACAGATGAGACGAAAGAGGGTTTTTACTCCAGCCTCTTAAAATCCCTGTCCCGCGCCTCTCCGGACAAAAAGCTGATCTTCCTCGGCGACTTCAACGCCAGGGTCGGCAAGGACACAGATCTCTGGGGAGGCATGATCGGCAGAGAGGGGGTAGGGAATACCAACTCCAGCGGTACCCTGCTCTTGACACAATGCCTCGAACACGACCTTGTCATCATTAACACCTTGTTCCACCAGAGGGACAAGTACAAGGCATCGTGGCAACACCCTTGCTCCAAACACTGGTACCTGCTCGACTATGTCATCGTTCGAACCATGGCTCGCATCGATGTGCGCATCATCCGTGCCATGACAGCAGCTGAAGACTGCTGGACGGACCACCGCCTAATCAGTTCCATCAACATCAATATAGCCCCAAAGCAGCGACGGCAGCAGAAGCAGTGCCGCAAAAAAAATCAATGCCAGGGCACTCAAAGACCCAGCTAAGAGAGCCCTATACAGCCAGCGCCTCACTGCTAACCTGACTATCCTTGATGACCCCGAGACGTCGAATGCCCACAGTGCTTGGTCTACCCTCCAGGCCACCATAACCAGTGCCTGCGAAGAGATGCTCGGTCATTCAACCAGGAAACACCAGGACTGGTTTGATGAGAATGACCAGGAGATCCAAGAGCTAATAAATCGCAAGCACAGGGCATTTCTGAACCTAAAACAACAACCCAACTCTGGAGTAGCAAAGCAACATTACACATGGCTTTAGGCCGAGGTCTGACAAAAACCCCCCGACATAAAGAATAGATGGTGGGTGGAGCAAGCACAGGAGATTCAGCAGCTGGCCGACAGCCATGATGTGCGAGGACTCTTCACCTATGGCCCAAGCACCCAAGGCTCTACCCCATTGCTGTCCAAGAACGGGGAGACACTCATCAAGGACACCAAGGCAGTCAGGACCCGCTGGACGGAGCACTTCGAAGATCCCCTTAACCGAGACTCTGCTTTTGACTCGAGTGTCCTCGACTCCATTGCGCAGCATGCTACCCACCACCATCTCAGCAAAACCCCAGCCCTGCACGAGGTAGAAAAGGTCATCCGCCAGCTCAAGATCAACAAGGCAACGGGAGCGGATGGAATCCCCGCTGAGGCACTAAAGTATGGTGGAGAGGCAGTATTGGCACGAATGCATGACCTCATCTCTCTCATCCTGAAGGAGGAGAGCATGCTGGGAGATCTGAGATGCAGTGATTGTGACCATCTTTAATAAAGGGGACACGTCCGACTGCAGCAACTACAGAGCAATCTCCCTGTTATCAGCCACTGGGAAAGTAGTCACTAGGATCCTCCTCAACCGTCTTCTCCCTGTGGCTGAGGAGCTCCTCCCGGAGTCACAGTGCGGATTTCATCCTCTACGGGGTACATCAGACATGATCTTTAAACATGTTTTCACTACTATTTTAATGTTCTGTAATATTTATCTTGTTCATGTTGCTACTGGAAATGCTTCCATGTATTATTGGCAATCACCTGATCGTATCCCAACCTAGACATTTCCCAAGCTGTCCTAACAAAAGTAATGCAAGTTTGACCTTGAGAGTAAATCAACAAATTATACTATGGTCTGGTCTCTCAGATTAATTCAGTCATTGCTTTGCAGAACTGTTTAGTGGGGTCAGGTCAGTTTTATTTTCATAGCCAAATGAAAGGTCTCTTAAGGCCCACTACAAACGACAATTTCATTATGAGGCTATAAAATCAAACTCGTGAGATCTTCATTTAAATCCATGAAAGTACGTTCTTCATTTTGAATTTTGTTTTAATGCAGGAAACACCAGACCAATAAAAATCAATAATGCTAAATCTTATGAGAAGGAACAAATTAAAATATATTATGGCGTAGAACTTTATTGCACACACAATTGATTTTCTTTGAAGCTCTGCTGCCTTTTTTCTCCTGTTATAAGGGTAGAATGTCTCTCTTCATGTTTTGGTCCTGCTACAAGTCAAAACTTGTTACTGGTTGCACCAGGTTTCCATAGAAACACAACTAACTGTCATTTCAACTCAGAACATTAGTGGTTATATTTGTGGGTTTGCAGGATTATTAAAATTTAACAAAATTATTGATTTTCCTTTTATTTACGCTTGCGAGAGTTTTCTCTAGATAGTTGTTCTTGAAGTGTTATGTCAGTAATGTACTTATGAATGACTCCGAGGCAATGTGTTGTACTCAAACTGTAGTGACCTTGGTCCTTTAATCGTAACTCCAGAGTGAGGCAGCCGCATAGTGGCTCCCCTTTTATACAGCCCCTGCCACCAGGGCAGGAAACCCCGGTCTCCACCAGTTGCATCCTCTAGTAGTGCCAGCATGTATATACACCTTATTGATCGTACATCAGGTAAACAAGTCTCCATCTTATGCAACTATACAGAGACTACACAGAGAGTATATCTATAGTCTGCGCATATAACATGAAGAACAAAGCTTTCTTACATCATGCTTCTTTGATGTATGAGGCAGTGACATTAAAATGCTCCTTTTTAAATAAGTTGGGAGCATTTTTAAGTAAATACTAGTTTACTGTGAAGTGAATTGAGCAAATATTTTGCGTATTTTTGAAAAGAAATTGTGCGCACATAGTATAAGGAATATGATCGTAATCATCGTTGGAGCTTCTTTTACTGTCCTCCATTTTAAGACAGGGACTTGAACCCTGACGTGTTTTAGGCTGTCCGTACTTGCATTTTCTTTGACTTGTTATATGTTACACAGATTATATAGAATTATACAGCACAGAAACAAGTCATTCAACCCAAGTGGTTTATGCCGGTGTTTATGCTCCACACAAGCCTCCTCTTACCCCTCTTTATCTCGCCATATCAACATATCCTTCTATTCCTTTCTCCCTCATGTACTTATCTAGCTTCCCCTTAAATGCATCTAGGCTATTTGCCTCAATTACTCCATGTGGTAGCGGGTTCTAACCACCCTCGGTCAAGAAGTTCTTCCTGAATTAGTGGATTTATTAGTGATTACCTTGTATTTAGTTTTGGACTTCCTCACAAGTGAAAACATCTTCTGTGTCTACACTACCGAACCCCATCATAATTTTAAAGACCTTTGTCAGGTCACCTCTGTGTTTTTTCTAAAGAAAAGAACCCCAGCCTTTTCAATCTTTCCTGATAGTTACAACTTCTTTTAAATCTTTTTTATACTTTCTCCAGTGCTTCTATATTCTTTATAGATGGAAGAAGCCCTTCCATTGCTTATTTAGGAGCGCTGCAGCATTAAGGAGAGCTGTTTGGATACCGCAACCTGTATTTGTCTTTCCTGTTCTTGCATCGAATCTATAGCACAGTAACAGGCTATTCAGCCCGACTGTCCACACCAGTCTTTATACTCCACTCAAGCCTCCTCCCACTAATTACACCTTCACACCCTGCCCCTCGTATTTCTATTCTATTCTCTTCTCCCTCATGTATGCATTAAGCCTCCCATTAAGTATATATAGAACTGACATTGTAGCTGCATCTTGCAGGTTGTGGATGTGTGGCTAAACCACCTTTTTGGTATTTACTCCTTCGAAGATCCCACTACCCTCCTCCAGATGCTTATCCGCCCGGAGCCATTGCCACTTTCTGGAGGTGACTCGGCTACTTAACCGTCGCCTTTCTTAATTAAAAGCTTTGCAACTATTAAGCACAACAGACAGCCAACATCTTCACATGTAGGGTCTGATTCAACAGTAACATTGGAAGGCCCAGCAACAGGTTGCCTGCTGTGTTCATTCGGAATGACATGGACTGTAGGAGGCTTAAACGAATAGTATATTGCATTGACATTTGTCACAGAATCCTTTGAGCTTCAACGCTTGTATTTTTCCTCTTGTCCATCCTTCCCTGCTAACTTCAAGATGCTAACTCCAGTCTGCAATATGGTTCCGCAGTGGCTGATCGTCTTCTGACTCCTTGCCCAAATGGCTACTATTCATATGTTGGTCTTGTCGATTCAACACTGATGCTCTGATTGGGAGTTTTTGGCAGAAGGACAGGGAAAGTGGGCCTGCAGCATCTGAATTTCTGCCCACTTAGATGAACAGCCTGCAATTTCGCCACGAGTGATCCCAACAAGTACTGCTCCTTGCTGGGAGCACATAACATAAGAAATAGGAACAGGAACGCGATCAGGGAATTGGCCTCAAGTGTTAGCTGAGCCTCATGCCATCCACACCCGAAGTCTGTACAGGAGCACTTCCACTAGGGGTTGCTGGATCACAATCAAAAGTGGGAATCCCAGCTGTTTTCCCCTCCCTCTCTAACCCAGGGGCGGGTGGCACTGATGCAATTATGGCATGCCTGTTGCTGCCCTACTAGAATGGACTAACTCAGCCCAAGCCCAGGATTAAACCCAGGACCTTCCTGCTTTATGTGGCTCAGCCGTATACTGGATGAGTTCACTGAGTCACCAATGGGAGCCCGTGCTTTTACAACATAACATTTATAGAAATACTTACAATTAAACCAGCTTACGTCGTATAAGAAATTGTTCAACAGCCTTGTTTGCATAATTTTATTCCGATTTGGGGACACGGGCTAATTTCCTTCTTCACTCCATGTCTAGATTGCTTATGTTAATGCTCCAAAAATACAAATTATTAAAATGTACTAACTCTGACAGTATAAATATGCATTCTATGATTGGCAGTTTGAGACGAATCTGAAACTGAAAGTGTTAGGGATATAGGAATTGGTAGTCGAAAAAAGACAAAGTTTCATCTAGTTCACGTTCTACGATCCTGGTACGACACAATGACGAGGTTCTTTTTAATGGCAGTGCACATGCTCGTGCTGAATAGTAGACAAATGCTATTTTCATGTCAGTTTTTCAGCTGTCCAGATCTAATTTTTGGCAGCTGCCCCATTAAAATAAATCAGCCGGAATTGTCTTTTTTAGACTGGAGGGCCAGTAAGATACTTTAAAAAAAATATAACTCGATCATCCTGACTGACACAGATCTTCCTGGGATCAGTAAACTTGCAGCATGTGGCTGTGGTGATGTGACGTAACGTTATATCATCTCTTTCTGCAGTGGCATTGTGGTGTGATGCCACTACTCCATGTGTGTGCTAGTCCAAATGACACAGCCGGTCTGCACACATGTAGCATGGCAGGCCCACACAGTCCAACCATTTTGCTGGAAGACTGGCTGCGCCGGAGCAAGGTACATGCAGGAAACTGGCACAGTTTGTTCTTTCCTCAATCCTGCGATGCTCATCAAAAGGGTTCGGTGTGGGGGGGGGTGGGGGAGGGGAGGGGAAGAAGGGGTTAGAACAAAGTATGGGAGGGATTACAGTGCAATTTGTTCTTGCTGGAATTCAGGTAAAGCTATGGTAAAGCTTCATTTTATATTGAAAGTGTTAGCTCTCCAGTGGCCGAGTGCGATTAGGCAATGAGTGGCTGAGGTTTATACAGGACAGGAAGGTATGGCGTGTGATTTACCTTCCTTACACCCCTCTCCACACCTTCAAACTGACCCCCCACCCCCTGGCAATATTCAACTTTTTGACCATGGCACCCATCATCAACCCAAAATCTTTTAACTTCTGCTCTATCTCCATTCCTCCTTTTGCTAAGAAAAACAGGCATGATACAAGTGCAAGCTATTTATATTCTCACCCACTTCCTCTAATGTATTTGTTGTCTGACAATGTTAGCTTTTTTAAACTCGTGTGGCCCCTACCTCTATATATGAGTAGCATTTTCTAGAGGTAAGCATTGTGAATGTAGAAATCTTCACCGCAAGATGTGTTGCGTGTGTATTTTTCTGTTTCCCAAGGTTGATTCAAAAGTCACATTTTTTAAGACTCTGTGGAGATCCATTTGATTTGTAAAAGTGTTGGCTGAATTCATTAATTACGTTTCTGGAATATATAATCATCGTTCTCTGGATAGATATTTCTAAATGTGGATATTATTTTGTGTGCACCAATCCTGTATTGAGTCAGGTGATTTCTCACTTCAAAACCAGGAGTTAATTTGTGTGCCTTTTATAATCTTGCCCCGACATGCACGCATGTTATTGGCTTCCTACTACTAAGTTCCCATGGCATGTATACAGCTTTTGATTTTCTAATCCCTTCACATTCATAGACTGTGTACCTGAGGGGCTTTTCTTTGTATTTAAAGGTTGACATCATATCTGTGGTTGAGCCTGAAAAGCTTTTGGAGTTCATTGGACCCTATTTGGCTTGTAACCATTATGGGTCATCCACTTTAGTATGGCTCCCTGTTCTAAGGGATCCAGATTCCATCACAATTAGATCTAAGTTTCTGAACATGGGAGTGTATTTCGATTGCATGGTGAATTTCTGGAGTCCAGTAATGGATCATGGAGCTTCAGAAGAGAAAAAACAAACAAACTTAGTTTTGTGCAGTATGTCGGTTCATTAATTTTTCGAAGCCATTGTTGTTTGCAAATTGTCTGCCACCTTTGCCCGCATAACAAAAAAGACCCACATAAAACAAATGAGATAAATGACTAGTGAATGTTTTAGTTATTATAGAATCCCATTGTGTCCGTGCCAGTGAATAAAGCTATCCAGTCTAATCCCAATTTCCAGCTCTTGGTCTGTAGCTTTGTAGATTATGGCACTTCAAATACACATCCAAGTACTTTTCAAATGTGGTCAGGGTTTCTCCCTCTACAACCCTTTCAGGCAGTGAGTTCCAGACCCCCACCACCCTCTGGGTGAAAAATTTCCCCTCAAATCCCCTCTAAACCTCCTACCAATTACTTCACATCTATACCCCCTGGTTGTTGACCACTCTGCTAAGGGAAATAGGTCCTTCCTATCCGCTCTATCTAGGCACTTCATAATTTTATATACCTCAATAAGGTCTCCCCTCAGCCTCTTCTGTTCCAAAGAAAACAAACCCAGCCTATCCAATCTTTCCTCATAGCTAAAATTCTCCAGTCCAGGCAACATCCTCGTAAATCTCCTCTGTACCCTCTCTAGCGCAATCACATCTTTCCTGTAATGTGGTGACCAGAACTGCCCGCAGTACTCTAGCTGTGGCCTAACTAGTGTTGTATGCAGTTCTAGCATAACTTCCCTGCTTTTATATTCTATGCCACAGGTAATAAAGGAAAGCATTCCATTTTAACTACCTTATTGACCTGTCCTACTACCAATGTCACTTTGTTCCTCCATACCTCTCAGTATCCTCCCATTTATTGTGTATTCCCTTGCCTTGTTGCCGCTCCCCAAATCCCCTCTAAACCTTCTCCCAATTACTTTAAATTTATGCCCCCTAGTTATTGACCACTCTGTTAAGGGAAATAGGCCCTTTCTATCCACTATATCTAGGACCCTCATAATTTTATACACATCTATGAGGTCTCCCCTCAGCCTCCTCTGTTCCAAGGAAAACAAATCCAGCCTATCCAATCTGTCCTCATAGCTAAGATTCTCCAGTCCCGGCAACATCCTCGTACCCTCTCCAGTGCAATCACGTCCTTTCTGTAATGCGGTGACCAGAACTGCATGCAGTACTCCAACTGTGGCCTAATCAGTATTTTATACAGTTCAAGCATAACCTTCCTGCTCTTGTATTCTATGCCTTGGCTAATAAAGGCAAGTATTCCGTATGCCGCCTTATCTACCTGCCTGCTGCCTTCAGGGATCTGTGGACATGCACTCCAAGGTCTCTTTGTTCCTCTGCACTTCACAGTGTCCTACCATTTAATGTGTATTCCCTTGCCTTATGAGCCCTCCCCAAATGCATTACCTCCTACCTCTCTGAATTAAATTCCATTTGCCACTGTTCTGCCCATTGAACAGTTCATTGATATCTTCTTGCAGTCTACAGGTTGTTTCTTCATTTTCAACCACACAACCAATTTTTCTATCATCTGCAAACTTCTTAATCATATCCCCTACATTCAAGTCTAAATCATTGATATATACCACAAAAAGCAAAGGACCGAGTACTGAGCCCTGCAGAACCCCACTGGAAACAGCCTTCCATGTCACAAAAACACCCATCAACCATTACCCTTTGCTTCCTGCCTCTCAGCAATTTTGGATCCAACTTGCCACTTTGCCTTGCTTTTACTTTCGTGACCAGTCTGCCATGTGGCACCCTATCAAAAGTCTTGCTAAAATCTATATACACTACATCAAACGCACTACCCTCATTGACCCTCCTTATTACCGCCTAAAAAAATGTAGTCAACTTAGTCAGACACAACCTTCCATTAACAAATCCTTGATTGATCCGTGTCTTTCTAAATGAAGATTATGTTGATATGCTTGAATGATTTGCTGAATAATGGCAAAGCTGAATGGTTTTACTTTAAATAGCAGCTACATTTGTTGAAATTTTTGCCAATAATTTTCGCACCACCAGGATTAGGCTGACTGGTCTGCGTGGCCCCTGGCCTGTGAGCACCATCGGAGCAGGCCAGGGAGCGGAAGGAGCAGTGTGGCGGCCTGACCCAGCAGTCTGCGTGGCCCCCGGCCTGCGAGCAACATCGGAGCAGGCCGGGGAGTGGAAGGAGCAGCGTGGCTGCATACCATTCCAGGAAGCAGCACGTGCTGGAGCAGGAGAGCAATGGCAGTGAAAAGGGATGTCATCAAGGTCCAGGTCGGTGATTGGAGCGTGGACAGGAACAGCAGGAGCGGCGAGAGATTGTAGAGGGACGTGATCGTGGCCCAGGAGAGGCGTGAGTTCGGGGCCCAGACGAGGCAAGGGCTCAGGGGCAGCACGGGCCAGCCCACACTGCGATATGTGTGCGCACTCGGTCTGTGCAGCAGAGCTGGTCTCCAGTTGTCTTGGTTAATCCTTGCTACTGGGCCAAGACCTAGCTCTGTCAAGCTGTGTGGTGGCTGGTGTGCAACGGTCACCACACGTTAAAAAAATCCAAGCACAGG
Source organism: Pristiophorus japonicus (assembly GCF_044704955.1). Lineage (NCBI taxonomy): Eukaryota > Metazoa > Chordata > Chondrichthyes > Pristiophoridae > Pristiophorus > Pristiophorus japonicus. The sequence goes on from NC_091977.1 coordinate 349,256,137, forward strand.
CATCTTCCACCCTTCTAGATTTAATTCGGATGGAATTTTAGCTCCTGCATTGAAATACCTGTGAACTCTTTGACGTGGAAATAAGTCATCCTCGATTCAAGGGACTGCCTATGATGATGATGATGACTTGGTCTATCCCTTTCTCCATTTTAAACATTGGTACAATGTTAGCAGTCCTCCGGCACCATACCTATAGCCAGACAGGATTGGAAAATGATGGTCAGAGCCTCTGCTATTTCCTCTTTTGTTTCTCTTAACAGCCTGGGATACTTTTCATCTGGGCCTCGTGATTTATCCACTTTCAAAGCTGCTAAACCCCTTAATACTTCCTCTCTAACTATGTTTATTTCATCTAATATTTCACACTCCTCCTCCCTAATTGCAATGTCTGCATCTCCCCTCTCTTTTCTGAAAACAGCTGCAAAGTACTCCTTAAGAACCATACCCACATCTTCCGCCTCCACACAGACCTTTATGGTCTCTAATAGGTCCTACGTTTTCTTTAGTTATCCTCTTGCTCTTAATATATTTATAAAAAATTTAGGTTTTCCTTGATTTTACTTGCCAACATTTTTTCATGCTCTCTTTGTTTTCTTAATTTTCTTTTTAATTTCACCCTGCACTTTCTATACTCCTAGGGTTTCTGCAGTATTGAGCCCTCGGTATCTGTCATAAACCTTCCTTTTTTCCTTCGACCCTGTATGCCCTTTGACATTCAGGGGGCTCTAGATTTGTTAGCCCCACCCTTTTTCTTTAAGAGAACATACTTGCTCTGAACCCTCAGGATCTCTTCCTTGAAAGCCTCCCACTGTTCTGACATTGATTTACCTTCAAGTAGCTGTTTCCAGTCCACTTTGGCTAAATCAGATCTCCGCTTATTAAAATTGGCTTTCCCCCAATTGAGAACTTTTACTCCTGGTTTATCTTTGTCCTTTTCCATAACTACCCTTAATCTAACTGAATTATGATCACTAGCACCAAAATTCTCTCCCACTGATACCTCCTTTACCTGCCCAGCTTCATTCTGTAAAACATTGTAAATATTGACCAGGATGTCAGGGAGAACTCCCCTGCTCTTATTTAAATAGTGCCATGGGATCCTTTACGTCTACTTGAGGAGGCAGATGTGGCCTCGAATTAACATTTCATCCGAAAGATGCAGCAGTCCCTCAGTACTGCACTGGGCTGTCAGCCTAGATTATGTGCTCAAGTTTGTGGAGTGGGACTTGAACCCACAAGCTTTTGACTCATGGGCGAGAATGCTACCACTGAGAGGGCTGACATCTTTTGGCGGTGATTTAAACCTACTACCCAAAGCCACCTGAGCAGGGAACATTTACACCCTGTCTTGAGTCAGCTTGGCTCACTTGCTAGCACTCTAACCTCCAAGGCAGAAGGTTGTGTGTTCAAGTCTTGCTTCAGGACTTGGGCACATAATATAGGCTGGCACATCAACAGTGACTCGTTGGATGCAAATCACTTTGGGACACCCTGTGAAGGTTCTATATGCATGCAAGTTCATACTCTGTTCTGTTTGGTTCTTTCTTTTGCCTTTCAACAAGTGATTTAAGCTAACTAGTAACCGACTAGCTCAGTTCTGGACTAGACTGCTTCTCTTTCTTCATTTTGAGTTGTACAGTTTTGGGCTTGTGCGGGACAGGGTGACTGATGTGATGTTGCATTTATTGTTGTCATTGTGCACCAGTGGTTTTTGACTCACCTGTGAAACTGGATAAATGCATCCATCATCATTGCTATGGACCAATAATTCAATACCTTGGAGACTATTGCTTTCAATGAAATGAGACCACGCTTTATACGTTGGTTTTGATGGTCTCTTGGATGAATTCATTGCAACCTTATTTGACCTGCAAGGTGGAAAACCCACAGATAACCCATGAATAAATTAGTGGTAAAAAAGGCAGTTACAGAAATTCACTTTTTTCTGTACAGCAAAAGAAATAATGTTAACATGATTCAGTTGCTGGCATCCCAAGAGCAGTGCTGTAGTTATTGACCAAACATAATACAAATGCTATAATCAACAGATTAAATAGTCTAGTACAGTAAACTGGCAGGTAATGTAAATAGTTCCATGTGTACATTGTTGAAACTTTAAGACTGCAAATGGGTAAAGTTGACATGTTCCTTATCCAGGGAATTGTATAGTGTAGTGTCTTAATACAATTTATCTCCGAGACCAGGGTCTAAATTAACACCTAATAGATGGATAGAGAGTACCTGCTATCTGACATCCAGTAAGAGCCTTAAACCAGGCTCCAGCTAATGGTCTTAAAAATGCAAATGCCGAATCCAAAAGGGATGCACAATGTAACTTCCTTTGCACAGAAATAGAACACGTGAATTTTTCCTCCATAGGAAATGGTGTGTATAGATACAGAGAGCAAATACCTATGGCAGTTACAAAGCACCAATCTTTTTAGTTGGACTGACGATCTGGAAACTTCCATGAACCCAACATTTATTGCACCGTATTGCTGGTTCTTGTAGCTGTGATTCGCAGCATTTCTTGCACTGCTACAAATTTGTTTGTTACTTCCGCAGAAAATTGTGTTGAAATATACACTCAACCTAGGCATTTAGGTGCGCTTGTGACCTTTGACAAAAGTTCATCATAACATAACCAAGTCATCATCATCATCATAGGCAGTCCATCGGAATAGAGGAAGACTTGCTTCCACTCTTAAAATTAGTCCTTAGGTGGCTGAACAGTCCAATACGAGAACCACAGTCCCTGTCACAGGTGGGACAGATAGTCATTGAGGGAAGGAGTGGGTGGGTCTGGTTTGCCGCACGCTCTTTCCGCTGCCTGCACTTGATTTCTGTGTGCTCTCGGCGATGAGACTCGAGGTGCTCAGCGCCCTCTCGGATGCACTTCTTCCACTTAGGAGTCTTTGGCCAGGGACTCCCAGTACTCTCTTCCAGCATTTCTCACTTGTGGAAGGGCTTTTTGCTGTCTTGGCCCCACCCTTTGGAATTCTCTCCCTAATCGTATTAACATTGTTACTACTTTTCCAGCCTTTAAAGCCCCATCAAAACGTACCTTTTGTGATGGTGCCTTCAGCCAACTCTCCTAAATCCCCTCTATCTCCATCCTGCTCTGCTAAATCCTTTACTACTCATTCTATTTCTCTCCTGAATTCTCTACATCTTTGTCTTTCTACCAAAGAGGTAGGTTTTAAGGAGCATCTAAAGGAGGAAAGAGAGGTGGAGAGGTTTAGGGAGTGAATTCCACAGCTTTGGGCCTTGGCAGCTTGAAGCACGGCCGCCAAAGGAGGAGCGATTTAAAATCGGGGATGTGCAAGAGGCCAGAATTGGAGGAGCGCAGATATCTCGGAGGATTGAAGGGCTAGAGGAGGTTACAGAGATAGGCAGTGGCAAAGCATGGAGGGATTTAAATACACGGATGAGAATTTTAAAATCGAGGCATCGCTCGACCAGGAGCGAATGTAGGTCAGCGATCACGGGTGATGTGATACCAACCTGATCCCGCCACACAGCACTGCTCCACGATTATCAAAATCCACGACGAGGCCTTGGTCAACGTGGACTATTTTCCATACCTCGGGAGCCTACTGTCAGCAAGAGCAGACATTGACGGCGAGGTCCAACACCGACTTCAGTGCGCCAGCGCAGCTTTCGGTCGCCAGAGGAAGAGAGTGTTTGAAGACCAGGACCCCAAATCCAGCACCAAGCTCATGGTCTGCAGGACATTTGTGATACCCGCCCTCCTATATGACTCAGAGACGTGGACCATATACAGCGACACCTCAAAGCACTGGAGAAGTACCACCAGTGCTGCCTCCGCAAGATCCTGCAAATCCATTGGCAGGACAGACGCACCAATGTCGGTGTTCTCTCTCAGGCCAACATCCCCAGCATCGAAGCACTGACCACACTTGATCATCTCCGTTGGGTGGGTCACATCGTCCGCATGCCTGACACGAGACTCCCAAAGCAAACGCTCGACGAGGAGCTTGGACACGGCAAGTGAACCCCAGGTGGGCAGAGGAAACGCTTCAAGGACACCCTCAAAGTTGACGAAGTGCAACATCCCCACCGGCACCTGGAAATCCCTGGCCCAAGACCGCCCAAAATGGAGGAAGAGCATTCAGGAGGGTGCTGAGCAGCTCGAGTCCCATCGCCAAGAATAAGCAGAAACGAAGCGTAGACAGCGAAAGGAGGATAGTCGGGGAGCATCAACCCAGGCTTCCCGACTACCCTTTCCTCTGTCTGCCCCACCTGTGACAGAGACTGTAGGTCCCGCATTGGACTCCTCAGTCATCTGAGAACGCACTTTGAATGGAAGCAAGTCATCCTCGACTCTGAGGTTCTGCCTATGATGGTGGTGATGATGGGTGAACGTGACTTCGTGTGAGTTAGGATACAGGCAACAGTGTTTTGGATGACCAAGTTTATGGATGGTGGAAGATGGGAGGCTGGCTAGGAGTGCATTGGAATAGTCAAGTCTAGAGGTAACAAAGGCATGGTTGAAGCTTTCGGCAGCAGATGAGCTGAGGCAGAGGTGGTGTCAGGTGATGTTACAGAGAGGGAAGTAGGCGGTTTTAGTGATATTGCGGATATGTGGATCAATTGATAAGATTTTCCGAAAAACAACTTAATTAAAAAAAAAGGAAGCCAGGACTTGCATGAAATAAGGTTGGCCAGTCCAAATCTAGACTGCAGAAAATATGAAGCCACACTATATTACTCTGAATCATAGAATCCAACTGCACAGAATGAGTCTATTTGGCTCATCATGCCTTTGCCAGCTCTTTGAAAGAGCTAACCAATTGGTCCCACTTCCTTGCTCTTTCCCTATTGCAAATGTTTCCTTTTAAAATATATCTCCAATGCCCTTTTGAAAATCACTATTGAATCTGCTTCCACCACCCTTTCAGACAGTGCATTCCAGATCACAACTTGCTTGGTTAAAAAAGAATTACTCCTCATCTCCCCTCTGGTTCTTTTGCCAATTATCGTAAATCTGTGTTCTCTGGTTATCGTCCCTCCTACCAGTGGAAACAGTTTCTCCCTATCTAGTCTATCTAAACCTCTCATAACCTTGAGCACCTCCATTAAATCTTCCCATGACCACCTCTGCTCTAAGGAGAGAAAAAATCCTATCTTTTGCACGTTTGGTGCTAATTTAACATTCTAACCTGGAATTTCAGTTGATGGTGTAGAGGCTATTAAACAGCACAGAATAATGACATAGTCCAGTAGGGGAACAGTCCTCAATCCTTGGCATTGAGATGAATTGTTTAAGTTGTGAAAGGAGGGTGGGTGGGGGAGGGAATAAGGCAGCTCCCCTGGCCTTTATTGTTTCTAATCTTAGAGCTTGGCGTTGTCAGTTGTTTGAAGAAAAGAATATTCCTTTCCCTAGCACAGTCATCCATCACTCCGTTCCAGAAAAAAACATTATACAAAGGAGCAATGCCATGACATGGATTAGTTGTTTTCAGCGAGTGAATTTTTTTTTAGATCTTGTCAATCGCATTAAAACTATGCAGAAAGTATAACTCACTATAGTAGCCATATGTTAATAAAATATTACTGCACATGCCTTAACAGGGCACGTGAGCTTATTTGGTGGACTCAAGAAATTATAAGTAGTTGGCCTGCCACTTTAATTTCCCCTAGGTGGAATCCTGGCAGGCAATCAATAATTCATGGTTGTCCTGGGATTATGGGAGTTCCTAAGTAATTGTCTTCGTGGTTTTAATAGAGTAAAACTTGGAAATTATCAGTTTATTTAGCTGTTAATATTTTTTTTATTCTCTTGAACACAGGAGGAAGACAGTGAAGAGGAACCAAAGCTTAAATATGAAAGACTGGCTAATGGAGTGACAGAAATTCTGCAGAAAGATGCAGCAAGTTGTATGACCGTGCATGATAAGGTAGCCTCTTTGTTCCAGCATTTTCAAAAATGTCTAATTTTCAAAAAAATTAATTTACCTAATACACTTTTTAAGGACACCAATGCATGCTATGCACATTATAGAGCTGTTAAAAGCAAGTGGTGAATAATTGAAAATCGTATGCATAGCCTATCCCTCTCGTTGTGATTCATATTGAGCAGCGATGATTATATTTTGATAAAACATGTGGGTTTCACACAATTCAATGTTCAGTATCTCGTCAAAATTTTCTTCCCCTCTTTCGAGTAGCCACTTTCCTTTCTAAAGCATCATATTTTCACGAGCATCAGTCTGTACTAGATGACTAATCGTCATGGCACCTGGTGCAGTCAAGCAGGCTTGTGCAGTGGAATAGTCATACCTAGTTATGTCTGCACACCTGATGTTTTATTAACCAGTATTGATTTTTTTTACCCGGGAGACTTTCTTCTTCCTGAAAAAAAAGCAACCTTGCAGGGGCGAAAGACATTGCCGGGCTGAATTTGTAATGAGCCGCCTCTTCCTTTTCTCCTCTTTAATGCAGTTTCATGTTATAAGTACCTGAATTTAATTTTCAGTTTAGCAATTCCATCTTGATAAATCCTTTTTAAATCTCAAGTTAATGGAAGGTTATTTTTTAGATGGTGCTGGTTGACTGACATGCTTGGTAGTGCCTGTAAATATGAGCATTTCATTAGAGCCTCCAATCAAGCATGCTCAGATGCACAGAAAGATTGTAATTTGAGTTGCCCCAGAATTTGGTTAATGCATTGAACTCAAACGTATTGATTCCCTGTTTATTATTCCATTATTTTTTTAAATCAAGAATGTTTAAATTGTTACTTTATATGCTTGTTAAAATCCTGAATGTTTGGTTGTCTTTTAATTTTTTATCAGCCATTCCCAGAACTCTGCATTTTCAGCTCTTTTTAATCATTACATTTATTTTACATAGCTAGAACTCCGTCTCCGTTAAATAATGCCACAAACATTTCCTCATCCTTGCTGTGCATGTGTGCCTTGCTCTTGTTTTAATGCTACACTTTTAATTTGCTGCCACAGTTAATCAGTGAGTGTGCACAAGCTGCAAAGAAACAATTTGTTGTCAGTAGATGAGGCTTCCTCGTGACTCATTCTGACAGGTAACCAGTACTTGCACAATCGGATTGGCCCAAAAGCCTCAGTTTGAGTAAAGATGTCACTGAATTAAGGAGAAAATGTTCCTTTTGTGTGAGGAAAGTGAACATTGCTTAAGTAATTAGAAAAAAGGCTACTAATTATGATATAGCAGAACGGTGGTTTAATTGAACATTATATACAAACAGAATTATAGGTACATTGGGGAACACTACGAGCCACAGTGTATATAAGGTGCCAAAATTGTAATGTGAAAGACACATGAGAGTATAAAGAATTGTTGTGATTTTATTGTGGCTTGTGAACTTCTTTAGTTCTATATGCAAATATTCTGAAGGGTTTGGCATTTAAAAGCATCCTTAAAATAGGCATATATATATTTTTTTTATTTAGGTGATCTGATCTTAAATGTACCGGGGAACTACAGGGCAATGCTCTTGTTCATCTTCTGTTTGCGAGCTTGTGTTATAGATAATTTTGGATATGGTGACATGAATGCACTAATTTAAATACAGCCTTTATTTGATCAGGGGTGACTTGAATGCACATGCTGGAATAGAGAAAGGATCTCCACTGCATAATCCATCTGTTTCTGCAGATGTGGTGAGGATTGGGGGCTTTTTTAAGGACCCCTTTTATTTCCCAGAGTCCCTTCAAGGAGAAGTGGTTTTGCAGTGCCCTGGAGCTGTCAGTGCTTAAAATCTGCTCGATTTCCACGGTGGCGTGGACTTGCCGCCACAAGTGGAAAAACAATCGTACATGCAAGCTTTACACCTGTGCAGTTGCGTAGAAGCTGGTGATGAGACATAATGTTGGCAACATGGTTTATATTAAATCGCTAGCGCTAAAGCTGGGGGAGCCATTGTTGGCAGTGTTGTAATATAACGAGAGTAGCTCCTTGTCTGACAACCAGTGCATTGACACCTCCATTCCCTCTACTATATACTTGACATGGCATGTCTGGGTGATTTACACATCATTCCAGGGCTGTAAGGAGAAAGGTATAGAAGTTTGATTTTCATATGAATTGTTTTGTAATAGCAGTGGAGTTACCTGTAAGCTTTTTATATGATGCAAAGTAAATGGTTCCTGTTGATCGAAATGAATCAGGATTACATATAAGCTAAATACATTTCACTGTACCCCTGTTTTGTTTCAGTTTTTGGCACTGGGGACACACCATGGCAAGGTCTACTTGCTGGACATTCAGGGGGATGTGACACAACGTTTTGACATTGTAAGTATAATGTGGTCATGTTACAAAAACTGCTAGTGCAATATCTTTTCAGCTCTCCACTCACTTGGAATTGGTTTCTCCTACCCAGCTTTTAAGACCCCTGCTAATTCCAGGAGGAAGACTTGCTTCCACTCTTAGCATGAGTTCTTAGGTGGCTGTACAGTCCAATACGAGAACCACAGTCCCTGTCACAGGTGGGGCAGACAGTGGTTGAAGGAAAGGGTGGGCGGGGAGTCTGGTTTACCGCACGCTCCTTCCGCTGCCTGCGCTTGATTTCTGCATGCTCTTGGCGACAAGACTCTAAGAGCTCAGCGCCCTCCCGGATGTATTTCCTCCACTTAGGGCGGTCTTTGGCCAGGGACACCCAGGTGTCAGTGGGGATGTTGCACTTTATCAGGGAGGCTTTGAGGGTGTTCTTGTAATGTTTCCGCTGCCCACCTTTTGGCTCGTTTGCCGTGGAAGAGTTCCGAGTAAAGCGCTTGCTTTGGAAGTCTCGTGTCTGGCATGCGAACTATGTGGCCTACCCAGCGGGGCTGATCAAGTGTCGTCAGTGCTTAAATGCTGGGGATGTTGGCCTGGACGAGGACGCTAACGTTGGTGGGTCTGTCCTCCCAGGGGATTTGTAGAATCTTGTGGCGACATCGTTGGTATTTCTCCAGCAACTTGAGGTGTCTACAGTACATGGTCCACGTCTCTGAGCCATACAGGAGGGCGGGTATTACTACGGCCCTGTAGACCATGAGCTTGGTGACATTTTTGAGGGCCTGGTCTTCAAACGCTCTTTTCCTCAGGCGGCCTAAGGCTGCACTGGCGCACTGGAGACGGTGATGGGATCTCGTCGTCACTGCCTGCTCTTGTTGATAGGAGGCTCCCGAGATAAGTGAAGTGGTCCACGTTGTCCAGGGCCGCGCCTGTGTCGGGAGCAGTGCTGTGCGGCAAGGACAGGGCTGGTGGAGGACCTTTTGTCTTACGGATGTTTAGCGTAAGGCCCATGCTTTTGTATGCCTCAGTAAATATGTCGACTATGTCCTGGAGTTCAGCCTCTGTGTGCGCACAGACACAGGCATCATCCGTGTACTGTAGGCTTGGAACAGCAAGTCTGAGACTTTTAACGGAACTTTCAACTTTGGCTGGGAGTGTAGAATGACCTGTAGTGGATTGACCACTCATTATACCCAATTTTCTTTTTCTTTCCATGTGGGTGTTCGCTGTGCGCAAATTGACTGCCACGTTTCCTATATTGCAACAGTGACTTCACTTCAAAAGTACTAAATTGTCTGTCAAGCACTTTGCTCGTAAAAGGTTAACTATCTGGATGTCAGACAAAATTTATGTTTCCTTCTCTGGCTTTTTAATTAAGCTGTGTTATGATAGTATACAGGCACAAAATGAATGGATTGGAAACTCCTCCCTCTATCATTATTTCCCTTTTATTTTAAATGGATTACCACTCCATTAAAATAAGGCAGCATATAGTGACACTACAAGTCCTGCCTAGAGTAGAGGTCATTGGGTAATTTCCCCGTCAATCACACCTGGAAGTAAACAACGGGGACTTTAATTTTTGCAATGAAGAGAAAAGATCTTGCTGTGTTTGGGAGACTGTTTACTGTCGTTTCAGTCATGTGTTTGGAGACGCTCAAGTCTCGCCCTGCCTCCGCTCATTAATGTTCACTCCCTTAAAATAATGGAGAGAGAATTTCAGATGAATATTTTAAGCATCCATACACTATTAACTCCACTGTATAATTTCTTTAGTTTCCTGAAAGCTCTGCATTTGGAGAACTCAAAAAATACTCAAATCCTCAATCTGTTTCGAGTAGAGCTGCTACTTTCTGTATTTATTTTTACATTATTTATACAAGTTAAATTTAATTATTTGTTCCAAAATTTTTAATGGAATAGATCCTTAAATATTTTTGCTTTTAAACAATGAAAACATTGGCTTTCACTGTTTTTAGTTTGTAATATTTTATCATTCAATTTGTGCTATCTGCCAATCTTGTCTGATTTTTTTTTAGAAAGCTAATAAATGTTAACATTATCAACGATAAAAGTCACAGTATAACTTAGAGCAGTGAACATTCAACCTTGTGAGAAGAGAATGGAAAGAGTCTCATTAAATTGCTGATTAACTAAACTAGCAAATACGAGATTAAAAAGTGAGGTGTTGATTTAGTCTGTGGCTAGCTGTGTAAGTTTTTCCACATGTGTTGCTGTTACTTGCTCTCTTCCCTCCCTTTCCCAGAGTGATTTCGCATTTTTGTGCAGTTTTAGATTGGTGGCTGTCCCTTTAAAAACATCCTGAATGTAAGGATTTTAAAAGTCAGCTGCAGGCAAAATCTTATACCAAGCTTGAGTTGATCCAAATGTTTCAAGGTTTGTTTGATTGTCTGCAAAGCTTCAGGGAGGAGCCAATCTACTTTCGAACAACCAAAGGACATATGATTTATTTAGTTACATGTATTTTTGGATGTGGCTGACAGTTATTCAAATCCACAAAGTCCCTGCAACTGTTTCGGGGATACAGGTGTTTGAATTTGAGAGATTTTGGAATTTTCAAGAGAATAGATTGAGGCAGCATCAGCTCTCACAGCAGTAAGAAATATGAGGAAAGAAACACTGCTTACATCAGAGTAGTCTGTAAAAAAAAAAAAATTATTTCGTGTTAGACTATGACCTTTCATTGGTTTACTTTGAGGACCTAGATAGAAGGATTTTTGCTGTAAATATATTGCAGTTATTCACTTATCCACCTATTGTAAAATAAATTCAAGTATTGGTTTGAGCTTAAAACAACCTTTCAAGTTGTAATACTCTGTCACCCATTGAAGATGGGAGAGAACCTACAGAGGCATAGGATAATTTCAGAAGCTAAAATGAGTAATGGAAACATTTGTTATCCTGGAGCACATTACTGAGAGCTGACCTCGATATCAAGGCTAGTGAAGACATTCGCAAAGGCATAGGGAGTTGGCACTCACCAATCAGCATAATCTAAAGTAGAGAGGTTGAAATAAATTTTGAGTAAAAATGTCAACATCCAGTTTCAGGAACAGAAATAGGCCATTCAGCCCCTCGAGCCCGTTCCGCCATTGAATTAGATCATGGCTAATCTGTACCTCAACTCCTTTTACTCACCTTTGCTCCATACCCCTTGATACGCTTGGCTAACAAAATTCTATTGATCTCCGTCTTTAAAGCTCCAAATGTCCTAGCATTCTCAGGAGTGAGATACAGAGTTATAACAGTACAGTCTGAGTGACATCCTTGTGTAATCTTTTAGGCTTTTTTAATGCGATCTCTCCACTGGTACTGCAGTAGAAGTGAATTGCTCGAAAGAACAGCTGAGTACAAGCTGTTGCATGCACCAAGCAATTATTTATTGATTATATTGTTCTGCTCAATCGCAAAGTGCTCCTTAAAAGATGGAATATTACCATAAAATACTCTTTCCCCCTTTTGAAACATCAAACAGTTGCCAAAAATTCCAATGATTTTGGTTTAAAAAATATTTTGAAGTGTTGCCCTGGGCATCATCCACAGAACAGGCTGGGAGCAGTTGCTGAGAGCAACAGTGTGAAGGAGCTGCAACAACATCAGCAGAGTTACAGTAATTAACTCCATTGTAGTTCAGTGATCTTGTCATTTAACTATGTATGTTAATTTAGCTCCTTTGTACTGCCAGTTATGATTACTCCTCCAAGCCACTTCCTTTGCCTCAGAATTAATTAGCGTTTACAGCTTAAACAAATAGATTTAAAATGTGATCTCCATGATGTTATGGCTCCCTATTTAAGCAGGTTTATTTTACCAGCTTGTGGCGTATGAGATCTGCGGCCTGGAGTTTGGCCACTTCCCAACTAACTTTGTTAGAAAGAAAATACATGCATTTATATAGCGCCTTTCACGACCTCCGTGCTTCACATTTCCCCTGCACGTGATTGAAAGCTTACCCACATCGTGAAGCTTGGGTGGGTGCGCTCAAAGGAACTTGCTTGATGGGATCGATTTAGGATATGAGCGCCAAAATAACCTAGGGTAAAGGGTTAGGAAATACCCAAGAACATAATGGCAATATTGGCAATGAACACAACACACTCTTACGACATTCCCCGTACAGATGTATTGAACTGATTATTTAAAATGGGTTGCTTAAATTATTTAAAAACCCACCTTAAAATAACCATTAAAAGAATGTCAAAAATGTTAAGCCTTGCAGTATGGTATGCAGCTGATGGCACTGTAAAACCCGTCAGAAACCTATTGCACTATAAGATCCCACCAGTTGCTTCCTTCACTTTGGCTTTGAGCAACACCCTCTTTCTTCCCTCCTCCCCTCACCCCATCCCGTCCCCTCCAAACAGTCACTCACTCTCCTTCCAGTACTGTGTATTTTTTTTCTTACAGTACACACTTCCAAAGCAGATTTTCCATGGGGATGCAACATTTGCCAAAGAATCAATTACCTATTTGTTAGCAAGGCAAGCTTTACAAATGACCCATTAGCTGATTGATTACTCTGGCTTCTGTTGGGTATCCGAGCAGTGGAAGCTGGCGTGATGGATGCTGAGCGAGACGGCTTTACCAAAAAGCATACGATTATAAAAAGCTCTCTTAATAGTAAGGAATACCTAATCGAAAAGCTGACAAAATCCATGCTTAAGGGTATTTTGTCTGTATTTTACAGCCTAAGTTTAGGGGTTTGACTGTCAAGTCTCTTGTAATAAATTCTGCACTAGTTAGATTTTTCGCAACAAAATGACATATCTTCTATCAAATCAACTTTAGTTATAACAGTGATCAGCAAAGCTATCTTGTATATCTCCTACTGGAAGGAACAGGTATTATGTATAACATGTAATGTATTTTATTTGTATATATTGATATTCTCGTCGTGAGTTGGAGGAATTACTGTTGTACAACAATAGTTAAGTTACAGGAAGCAGACGTGACATTTGGAGGCAGTGTGCGCAATACACAGAACTTTTAGAAGATTGCTAGCAGATGCCACATCATGTTCCTCAAGGTTTTATAAGAGCAATGAAAAAAACACAGCCCCAATATTCCACCCAAACAACTGTCCATGCTGCAGTCACTGACACTTGAGTCCAGAGCCTTGATTTATTATGGGCTGACCAACATTTCTAGCAGGACAGGGAAGAGCAGAGCAAGAGTCAGAGATAGTCTGGAACTAGACAGGATGGGGGGATGGGCGGGTGTTGGCATGCGCTTAACGGAGCATAGCAAGAGACATAAGTGGACATAGCCGGTAGGCCAGAGGTGTAGCCAGGAGCAGGACAGGAGGGAGAAAGGTCAGCATGCACTTTTAATGTGGCAAAGTCGCATGGTTTTGGCAGAGCATTACAGGGAATAGTGAGATGCAACAAGATGGCCCAGAAGATATGTTCAGGTAAGTTGCTTACAGTTTGGGGTGCTGATTTGCGTGAAGAGACAGCTGATATATGTGATCCACTTGGAGGTGCAATAGTGCCACCTAGTGTCCAGAAGTCTGCAATGCTTTATTGAAAGAAACAAAGAAGATGCATTTGTGTAGCACCTTTCATGACTCGGGACGTCCCAAAGGCAATGAAGTACTTTACAAATATCGTCATTGTTGTAATATAGGGACACGTTTCAGATCTCTACCCTTCATAACACTAACAGCTATGAAATAAACGGGCAGTTCGGTAAAGTTGGACAAATAGAGTCCGTGGGGGGGGTGGGGGGCGTTGTGAAAACCAATAGATGCATCAATCACAGAGATGGAGTTGAGTTAATGTATTAAATGACATGTAAACTGCTTAAAAGAAAATGAGTGATATCAAAGATCAGTGAGATAATGCAAATATATACAGAAAGGATAAAGGAATATGCAAACTATATGGGAGTAGAAGAGAGACAAGAGGTCCTGCTTAATAAATATGTGAGAAATAAAGTAAAAATAAGGAGACTTTTTGTTTCACTGTTTGTTTTCCCTCTTCCCTGTTGGTAGAGAGGTGCAGGGATAAAATGGAAATTTGTTGGAATGTTCGGACTATGTTTTCTGATGTTGCTGTTCTACATATACCATGCTGAATGTCAGACATTTTTCATACTGATAAATGTTTCTTCTTGTAGATTGTTCAATCTAAAAAAAAATTAAAAAAAAACTCTTGGCACAGTTTCAAAAAGTGATACTCCTGGATGAGAAACACTAATTTAAAATTGTAACTAAATAATGCAAGTCAAGCTGTGTAAAAAAAAAAATGATTGATAACTTATCAGAAGAACAAGGAATGGCTGTTCTGCATAGTTTTAGTCAAAGTGGGCTTGCATTTTCTTAATGTTTTATAGCATAGTGGTTTGATTGGCTTCCGCTTTCAACCAATGTAAAATGCAGACACAGGTGGTACCTTATGCTACCATTGAACTGAGGCAGGAGATGGTAATGTGCACCCTTTTCTTACTCAGTCCAAAGATGGTGGACTCAGGAAAAGCTGCTTTTCCGACATTGGTGGGGCATCATCTTAAATAGCAAATTTTCCTATTTTTCTCTGTGTGGCAGTAGACACATGATTCAATCCAGGAACCCTGCCAGTATCAACTGACCATTAGGAAATGTGCATGAGAAGGCCACTCACCCTCTGGGAAGATAGCTAGTCCCCACTTTAAACCTTCACAGCTGCCCAACAATGATCAGGGTCTCAATGAAGTGTTGTGCATATACATTGGTGTCCTACAACCGTGTGAGAACTGCAACGTGCTGTACCCTCTCCATACCCCTTTCTGTATATAAGAACAATCTGATCTTGCAGTTTTTTCAGCTCACGCCTGCCGGGAGCCGAATGGAATATGTGAGTTAATAAAAATTTGGAGGATAAAGAATGCTAAATATCTAAGTTATCTTTCCTTCCTCTCTCCAAACTTCTGGTGTTTGCACCATATACTTGGATTAGAATTCCATTTTTAGCAAAAGAAGCAGGCACTCTAATTAGCCGATTAACTCGGCATTAACTTGGATTGTTTGACGTTTTCATTTGATTTGAAATTCCATTACACGTTTCACATTGGTGTTAGATCCGAAAAGCGTAGCTGGACAAGGCCTTGGTCCAGTGGCAAGGGGGTCGAAGACGACTGGAGACCAGGCACAGCTCGATGAGCCTAATTGCCTATGGCGAAGTGTTGGCCGCAAGCTCGGCGCCGGGTAGTGCCATTGATGGTAGATAACTTCCAAAGTTATTTTAAAAGATTAAAAGTTGATAAAAGTTCCCAATTTATTTCAAAAGTTTCTAAGAGTTGTTAAAAAATCTAAGATGTAAATCAATAATAGATTATAAAAGTTTCTCCAATTTAAAACATTTCTAAAAGTTGATAAAAGTGAAAGATGTAAGTTAATGATAGATGTTTAAAAGTATTTCGGTTGAGAGTCTAAAATGTAAGTTATAAAAGTTCTCCCAGATTGTTTAATAAGTTTTAAAGTTGGCTAAAAGTTTAAAAATTAATGAAAAGTTGGTTGGGAGTATGAGACGACGTCATGCCTTGGTCCGTTCAGCCGGTTTGGCGCCAGCCTCGGAGTCCCTTCGGTGGATTGAACTCCGGCCTTGGAGTCTCTTCGGCCGGCCCCACGTCCTCAAGTCCCTTTGGCAGGTCGTCCCGGAGTCCCCTCGGCCGGCCAGACGCCCTCCAGATACGGTGCAGAGACCCTTTGGGGAGAACCCTCTGCAGAATTTGAGGGCCTGCCTTCCCCAAATGGAACTCAAGTTTTGTTCCCTGCCTCCAGAGGCAATGCAGCAAATGTAAGTGGCCAGCTTGCCGCTTGTTTCAATGGGACACCGTGCCGGCCTCTTCTGTCCCTGGCTGAAGGAGCCCCGTACCGGCCGCGTCTGTCCCCGGCCGAAGGGACTCTGCACCGGCCCGGACCAGCTGCTGGGGTTGGACTGCATCTCTGGTTGGTGTCCCGCTGGGAGTGGGGGGCAGGCCGGCTTGGGGGTGCTGGTGTCGGTGGTCTGGGCGCGGCTGGTGTCCCTGGAGCTCCGCTGGGCTGGGGTTCCTGCTCTCCTGGCGCCTCCGCTGGGCTGGAGCCCCTGCTCTCCCGGCGCCTTGGCTGGGCTGGAGCCCCCGCTCTCCGGCGCCTTCGCTCTTGTGTCTAGTAAGAGCAGAAATGTTCTCCCTACTTACAGGGTGGACTAAAGATGGGACCGGTTGTTGGAGAAACAGCTAGGAGGCGGTGCGGCCACCCCACGTTAAAAGAACTCACGCACAGGCATCTTCCACTCCGTCAGTATGAAGTTCGGGACCAGGGACATCAGGACCCACATGGACAATCCCATCAGCAACAGGTCGGAATGCCGCACCGCCATAGTTGCCCGGGAACTCAAGACGTTTTGACATTGACATCGCCGCCCTAAGCGAGACCCGGCGGGCAGGGAAGGCCAGTTGAAGGAACATGGTGGAGGTTACACCTCCTTCTGGAAAAGGAAACCAGAGGCAGAATGCTGCCTTCATGGAGTCGGCTTTGCCGTCAAGAATGAGCTGGTCGGCCGCCTCAACGACTCCCCCTGTGGGGTCAACGAACGCCTCATGACTCTCCGCATCACCCTATCTCGGAACCAATGTGCCAAAGTCATCAGTGCCTTTGCCCCCACACTCGATGCAACAGAAGAGACTAAAGGGTTTTTATTCCAACCTCAAGACATCCTTGTCCCGTGTCCCCACGGGTGACAAATTGATCCTCCTGGATGATTTTAATGCCTGTGTCGGCAAAGACACAGCCCTCTGGGGAGGCGTGATTGGCAGAGAGGGGGTAGGGCAAGCTAACTCCAGCGGTACCCTACTCCTGACAAAATGTCTAGAACACGAACTCCTCATCACCAACACCCTGTTCCGCCATCGTGGCAACATCCTCGCTCCAAACACTGGCACCTGCTTGACTATGTCATCGTCCGAGCCAGGGATCACAAGGATGTGCGCGCTATGACAGGAGCTGACGACTGCTGGACGGACCACCGCCTAATCCAATCCATCATCAACTTTAACATAGCCCCAAAGCAGAGGGGACAGCAGAAGCAGTTCCACAAAAAAGTTAATGCCGGGGCACTTAGAGACCCAGCTAAGAGAGCCCAATACAGCCAGCGCTTCACAGCCAATCTGGCGTGCCTTGATGACCCTGAAATGCTGAATGCCCACAGTGCTTGGTCTGCCCTCCAGGCCCTTATAACCAGTGCCTGTGAAGAGACGCTTGGTCACTCAACCAGAAAACATCAGGACTGGTTTGATGAAAATGATCAGGAGATCGAAGAACTAATAGATCGCAAGCGCAAAGCATTTGAGCCTCAAGCAACAGTCCAACTTGGGAGCTGCAAAACAACATTATAGACTGCTCAAGGCTCAGGTCCAACAAAAAACTCGGGACTTAAAAAACAGGTGGTGGATGGAGCAAGCACAGGAGATACAACAACTGCCCGACAGCCACGATATGTGAGGATTCTTCACTGCAGTCAAGGCCACCTACAGTCCAAACTCCCAAGGCCCACTCCACTCCTGGCCAAAAATGGGGAAACACTCATCAAGGACACCGAGGCTGTCAGGGCCCGATGGAAGGAGCACTTAGAAGATCTCCTCAATCAAGACTCTGCCTTTGACTCGAGTGTTCTCGACTCCATCCCGCAG